>NC_079295.1:6715689-7018720 GCF_023638135.1 Falco biarmicus | reverse complement strand
AGTGTCAGTATTTGTGCGGTATCAGCCGGCATAACTCAAGAGCACCAGCTTAGACAATCACTCCAACCTCTAAAAAACTGAAAAGGAGAAAAATCAGAGTATGTATGTTTGTGCATGGGGAAGAGGGGTCTTTCTGCTGTTCTGGGTTTCTATATTCCTTCTTCTTCTCCTTCTCCTCAGTCACTGGTGCCTGAGCTGCTTTTTCAGACATAGGGAATTCATAACAGATTAAGGAAATTTCCGGGGATTTGATGTATTTAACCTCAAAACCAAGGGAGAAGGAAGAACCAAATTGCTCTGGGTACTGATGATACCTTCTCCGAGGACTCTCCCAAAAGGCAGCTGCATTTAAAAGGCCTATTTATTCTGTAACAGGATCATCCTTTGGAAAGATGCTATCTGGCAGTTTTGGGGCAGATCAGTGCAGGGCACAGTGCTCCCCACTCTGCAGAGTTCCCCTCAATGTGGTACAAAGACATTTGGCTGTTCCCCATGGTGGCACTGCATGGGAGGATGCCTCTCTGGTCCTCTGCCTGCAGTTTCCCAGGCATGATGCTCAGCAGAGCCTCGCTTGGCTTGCTGTGCAACTTCCATTTTAGGGGCAAATTTGACACTTCTGTCTCCTAATGCTGTGCCTTTGACCTCTGTGGGGCTGCACCTGCTTTGCACTGGGCTGGAGCTGGGCTCTGGATCTGCTCTAGCCATTGGACTGGATGTAATGGTGTCCTCAGGGCTTGCAAGTATATGGACAAAGAAGCCATTTCAAAGCTGCCGTGAACTAGGCAGAATACGACAGTGAAGAGGAAGGGTCTGAGATGGGTCTCTCTCCAGGCAGGGAATGCTCTGAAATGCTCAAAATGGCGTTTGGGGGATAATTTTTCCAAGCCCTTTGTCTGTGAAGAATGAGGGCTCTGGGGGGAGGCACGTGCCCAGGGTAAATGCCTTGGCTCCATTGTTCCCATCATTTCCATTGAGCTTATGAACCCCCATATAAAAGACTTACCTTTCACTAGTATGATTAAGAAAAGGCCAATGTAGCTTTCCCGCTCACTGGAGCATGAAGCGTGTTTAATTTAATAATGCTGATAAATCTTAAAGCCAGGAGCATTTGGCTAACACATGACCCACTTTTTCAATCAATTGGAAACATTTACATAACGGCCTGATGCAGGGTGCCTCCTGTGAGGGATGTGGAGCAAGGGATGGCAGACACCCCCACAGTAAGCGCTGCCGCTGTGGGACATTTGGTGAAAGCAAACTGGTGAATTTGGCCAGTCCTTTAGCAGGGGAGTCATGACCTACCTCATCGGGGCTGCCAGCAAGGATGTGCCTGGGTTTAGAGCACCTCAGCCACCCAGCTGGGCTTTGGGGTCCACCACCATGGTGGCAAAGCCCAAGCTGCTCCAGGGTCCCACCCTCACCTGCCTATTCCCAGCTGTGGGGCTGGCACCCTGGGCTTCAGCTCCCAGGCCACTGTGGTAGAGCAGCTTGCAAAAAAAAAAATCCCTTGGGGTGGTGTGTGGGGCAGGGTGGCTTTGTGGATAGTGCGTCTGCAAGTCATGAAAGCCACTGCCTGTGGATACACCTTGACCATCAGCTGTGAACAGCTTCTACCTTCCTCTGACTGTGCTGGCAGAGGATGCTCCTCAGCCGGGAAGGGGAGCTGTACCTCTGTGTTGGTGTGCACCAGCCTTGTGGGTGCTGCAGTGGTGTCATGGCTTTGTTTCTTTCCCTGTGACAGGGCTAGATTGCTTCTGGGGCAGGACATCCTCAGGGATGGCTGTCCCCCTATGCCATGGGGGCACCTCTGTGCTGCAGGTACTTTGTCTGCTGGGACATCAGGAACACTGGCAATGCTGACCTCCGCAAATCAGCCCATTCAACTTTTTCAGCATTGCCTCCCATGCATGGGAGTCAGCCTGGGGTTAAACCAACACATTTTCCTTTATTGTTCACCTGCAATGGGCTCTGTCTTGAAAGACAACGTTACTGATTTTGCACATTGTGGTATAGTGTCTCAGCCCGTTCCCATTATTCTGGTCCCCAATGTTGTCACCTTCTTCCTCGGAAAAAAATCACCTCCTCCCCGCCCTCAACAGTGCCTTTTGGCTTGACATCTTCAACACATTTCATTTCTTATCCTTCTTGTGAGGATTTTACTTTTTTTCATTTTTAACATCCAGTGGCCTCAAGATTAGCATTTGCAAGTAGGTTATGAGCAACCTCATTCCCAGTGAGCTGGTCTCCTGTTAGCTCGGTGGGAACACCGTTCCCCTGCAAACCACGTGGTTTTAGTCCATTTTGGCTTTCATCATAACTTCTTGGAAGAGGTTTTACATCAAACCCATCTCCCAGTCATGATTTGTGCGTTACTGTATGTTTATTCATCCTGACTGCCTCTTTGCATTAAAGTAATACTTGGGAACTGCTTTACCTCCCATTAAGACGGGGATAAGTCCCTGTCTGAGCAAGGGAAGATGCCAGATGCTCATGACCAGGATGAAAAATCTCTCATCTGATATATACTGAGGGATTAAATAACATGGTGGAGAATTGCTACGTATCTCTCGGCATTGCACATAGAAGGATGATGCTGGCATCTCCCTCTGAGACAGGACCAGTCTCCCCGTGCAGTATGTCAGAGGCATTTCATATGCCAGGTCCTCTCACGGAGATACTACTGAGGAGGCATCAGGAAAGAAAAAGGAAAGATTTGTTGCTGTTCTGTGATTTTTTTCCCCTCTGCCTTGAAAACATCAGTGGCGTTTTTCCCTCTAGAGGGCAGAGGAGGAGAGAGAATGGGAAGGAGAAGGAACACGACAGCACCGGGCCACTCCCAGAGGTTTCTTTAGATACATGCCAAGCAGGAATGACTGGAAATGACATGGGTCTGAGATGCAGTGCCCAGCTGGGGTGCTCACAGATCAGGATGAAAATGCAGATGTGTAGCAACTGGGACACCAGCTCTGGCCTTCCCACTCTGTACTCGTGGGGTCAGATATATTTCCTGGTTACTGAAACACTGGTTTTTGATTTTCTGGGTGCCTGTTCACACCTGGTGAATCCTGTTTTGCTAGATAGGTGCCCTGGGTCTTTTAAAGTCCCAGTTCAGCCATCGGTCTTTGGCCAGGCTGCTTCACTGACTCCCTGCTCCTGCATCCATGCACTCAGCTGGGCACAGCGGCTTTTTGGCTCATGCAGGTGGGATCTAGCTGTGCCATCTCGGACACTGAATCTTTACGCCCACAATGCCTTTGCATAAAGCAGAACTATGGGCTGCTCCCAGGCTTGCACCCAGCGTGGTCCTTGCAGCCAGCAGACGGCCCAGTCTGTACCCACCAAGGTGCTCAGCCCATGACATCTCCCACAGCTCCTCCAGCTGGGGCTTCCCACACCCTGCTGCTCTGCAGGGTCCATCCCACATCGAGGAACACGCCTGTTTTGAGAGAAGACCTTTCCCCTCTCTGTCTCCAGGTGATACGGCCGTGGTGCTGTCTCCTCCTGCACCGGGGCTGCCCTCCCAGCTAACGCACGTCTCCCGTCCCCCGGTAGGAAATGGAATCAAAGGTCTCCGAAGGCGGCCTGAACGTCACCCTCACCATCCGGCTGCTGATGCACGGCAAGGTAAGGCCTCCTGGCGAGGGGATTTCCTCGTAGCTCCCTCTCCCACCTCCTCTCCAGCTGTGCCTGGGTCCAGCCAGCCCCATGTGCCACCTCCTTGGCCCCGGGGTGCCAGAAGCAGGTGCCCTCCCGCTGATGGGGAGGGTGGCACAGTGACATGGTGCTCCTGGCCCTTCTCGTGCCTGCCCCCCATGCTGTCCCTCTGCTGGGGACAGTGCGTACCAGGTCTTTGCTTCATTGTGGGGTTGAGCTGGATTGTCTTCATGTTTTGTAATGTTGATTCCTTTGTGTTTGTCTTTATTTTGATAGGAAGTTGGAAGCATCATTGGAAAGGTAAGAATGTCTTTTAAATATGTATTTAATGCTATTGCCTGCATCTGTGGTGCTGTAGATGCCAGTCACCTCTTCCCTGTGATGTCCTTAGAAGTTTGGTGTGCATGGGCTTGTTGCTGCATTTGTAAGACAGAAATGATGAGAGACCCCCAAAGGGATCAAAGACCATTTCCCTAAAAAAAAACAGCTGCCAGACATACCTAGTGCTGTTTCCAGCTGTGTCCCTGGGCTGATGGATAGCTGTTTATGATCATGTTGCCCTGACTTCATTAAGAGAGACTAAAAAATGCTATGCAGACTCATTTAAATTCTGGAGCACTTGTCTCTGAGGCCACAGGACACCATTTAGCTCGTGTAGAAAAACTTCACGAGGTGCTCTGCTCCCTGGTGCTTGCCGTGGTGGTTTGGAAAGTCCTGGCTATCCAGGATTGGTTTTTTGGTGTTTTTAAAAGGCCAGTTTATGGTGGCAAAGATTTTCAGCCTCAACACCTTTCCCCCATATGGCTGTGCCTTATTTTTCCATCAGCCTATCTAGCCCTGGAAAGATTTACAGTTGTACCTGCTTTATATCTGGATATAAAGATACTAGTTCTCTCTATAGATACTTGATCAGAAACTGCTTTCTGAAGCCATTCTGAAGTGCCAGCTTTTCTCAGCATCAGACCAGTTTCAGAGCTTTTTCTCTGCAGTTTTCCTCTTAATGGGAAATGTAGAAAGGGAGGTGGAGGCTGTGGTTGTGCATTAGTAGCTCTTTTAACTGTTGTGGCGCACAGACACAGGGAGCAGGGCTACGATGGCTTCCACTCTTAGCTCTTCAGAGCTAAAGGCGGGTGTTTGGAAGGGTTGTTTTGAAGGTGGAAGTCTTGAATTTTTAGTAATAGCCTGTGTTTCTGCTTCTTTCAGAAAGGAGAGACTGTGAAGAAGATGCGTGAGGAGGTGAGCAACCTAATGGGTAAAATGATTTGTAGGAGGAGGGGAGAGGAGTGGGAAGGGCCGGCGGGCTCCGCTGCCCAGCAGCGTGCAGCACGACGGCCAGAGCTGCACATCGCCCTGTGCGATGGGTGCAGCAACTCCCAGGGTCAGGACACACACAAGCCAGTTGTCCCCAGAGCTTTTTGGTCCAGTTTTCTTGCTCTATACTCAAACAAACCCCTATCACATTTCTTAGGAGTTTTCCAGAGCCAAGAATTTGCTCTTAATGAAACACTGAAATTAAGTCACTCATAAGATGCTTGAGTTTGTCCAAGGACTTTGCACATGCAGCTAGCAAGGAATTACCAGATCAGTAGGCAAAACTCTTCCTTTTACAAGCAGTGATCCCACGAGCTGGTCTTTCCTTGGTTGTGTGGGTTTGCATTGCAGTAAAAGACCCAAAGCAGATGCTTGGAAGCCTGTTCTGAGGGTTGGGGCAAGGCAGTGCTGGAAGCATCGCAGGGGGCAAGGGTGGGAGTTTTTAAAGTTAGGGATGGCCAGGGACCAGGCTGAGACAGGACCTGACTCAGAGGAAGGGCTGCACCTCCGGTGCATCCCCGCTGGTTGCTTGGCTGTGGCTATTCCAGGGCTGCTCTTCTCCTTCCAGAGCGGGGCTAGGATCAACATCTCGGAGGGGAACTGTCCCGAGCGAATTGTGACCATCACCGGCCCCACCGATGCCATCTTCAAGGCTTTTGCCATGATCGCCTACAAATTTGAGGAGGTGAGAAATGTCAGCCGTTTGCCCCAGGAGGGCAGAGTGAAAGGGTCTGCACCTAGGCCTTGGGTGGCCTGCCGGCCAGGCAGAGCTCTGGCATTGCCCACCGTTGGGGCCAGCAGTGCAGATGGCCCTGGGTACCTCCGACCCATGTGTGGCTGGCTGGACTTGCTTAACTGGTACATGACCTCAGCACAAAACCTTCCAGACATCTCTAACTAGGCAAGGACTGAGCTTCAGTGAACTGTCCCAAAGGTCTCACAGTTAATTAACTGCAGGGATGCGCAGTGATGCAGCTGCAGACAGAGACCAACTGCAGTCAGGGGGACATGACCCCTCTCCTCTGGCCCAGGGCATTGGGGCTGGCCTGGATGGCAGGCTGCTGGTCAGATACGAAGGGCTGATGCGTTGCACTCTTCCTTCCCAAGGACATAACCAACTCAATGAGCAACAGCACTGCTACCAGCAAACCTCCGGTGACGCTGAGGCTCGTCGTGCCGGCTAGTCAGTGCGGTTCGCTGATCGGCAAAGGAGGCTCCAAGATCAAGGAAATCAGGGAGGTAAGTCAGAGCTGATTTCATTATCGCATGTAATTGCAGCTCCTCAGAGCTGATCCGTAACCAAGGGGGAGCTGCCTTGGAAAGGGGGATCCATATGCTGCTAGCATCGTGCATCACATTGCTTCCCAGGATGATCCTGCTGATGTAGGAGCAGCATCCCATGGCACCTGACCAACGTGGTCCTGTGGGTGCAGGCAGGGCGCCACATCGGAGCTCACGCGGGGCAGCGCAGCTCTCGGGAGGCGCGTAGCGTCGGAGCTGGAGCTGGCTGTGAAGAAAGGCATTCAGCTGTGGGATTTCTCCTTCTCTCTCTTTCTGTCTCCAGTCAACAGGTGCTCAGGTTCAAGTGGCGGGGGACATGCTGCCCAACTCCACGGAGCGGGCGGTGACAATCTCGGGGACACCCGACGCAATTATCCAGTGTGTCAAACAGATCTGTGTGGTGATGCTGGAGGTACAGTCTGTAACAAAGGGGGTAAAGTACATAGGAAAAAAACCCAGCTGGCACCACAACAGCGCTGGGAGCTGTGGAGCGTGTCTCTCGTACCCTTCACCACGCGTTGTCGGACCACTCTCATTTCCTGGTACCTCCGTTTGATGCGCACCTAGTGTGTTTTCCCCACCATCGTCCATTGTTTCTAGAGTCCCACACTGGAAACCTGCCTGGTCGGGTGCCCCAAAGGAGATGGTTTGTGTCGTAGCCCAGGGTGGCTGCAGGAGAAAGGGGTGCTGGAGGAGGCCAGGTGGGCTGGGACAGCTGTAGCCTGGTGTCCCAGCAGCACCCAGGGTGCCATGGGAAGGGGATGGGGGCTGCAGCCACTCCAAGTGCCTGGCCTCCTCTGCACGGGACTCACGGTGTCCCATGAGGACCATGGCTGGGAGGAGAAGGCCAGTGCATCCCGTGTGCTGGGGGAGCTGGAACTGGGAGCGCAAAGCTGGGCTTCAGTGAGGCACAATGGGAAAGGCAGTGAGGAAGGCAGGTGGAGAGCAGGGCCTGTAGAGTGTGTGGACATGTGTCCAAGGTGCCATTTTCTGGGAGAAATGCTGACGAGCAGAGCTTGAAGATCTCTGCCATGGAGTGATGCTGCTGTGCCAATGGCTTGTTGCCAGGCATGACCACATCCACATGCCCCACATCCACACCTGCCACCCCAGATGGGAGAAGCTCCAAGAGGGAAGCAAATCCAAATGTAAGCAGTTTCACTTTGGCAGCAGCACAGCTAAGAAGGAGTTGCCACGAGCCACATTACCCACCACTGCTGGTAGCGATGCTCAGGCAGGTACGCTCTGCTGCCAGAGGAGTGCAGTTTTAGCTGCATGGTGACTCCAGCTCATGCTCTGGACCGTGGCAGAGATGAGCCCAAGGTGATGCTTGCAGGTGTGATTCTGTGGCTGCTGTTCTTGCTGACCAAAGCAAGGGGTGCTGCTCCTCTGTATGGCTCAGCAATGGGAAAGAGAAAAACCCATGAGTTTTCCTGCAGTTTGAAATCTGGGAAGTCCCCTGATTTTAACAGTTCACAGAGATGCTCCTTACAACCTTTCAGTCTTAAATTATCTTACTGCAGAAATCCTTGCTCATCCCCTCCAATATCTGTAACGCAATAAAAGAAAAAGCAGGTTTGTGATAGTAGAGGCTGTGCTTTGATCGTACAGCTTTCCTGCAGACCTGTGCTTAGCAGGAAGATTTGGATATGACAGTTGGATACAAGTAGGAGTCTCAAAGAATGTACAGAAAAAATGAAGAATTTTCCATGAGATAGCGTAATTTATATTGCCTGTCCTTACACAGCAGTAACTGGGTCATTTCACTTTGGGTAGAACCAGGAAGCTTTTATCTGAAAGCTCTTCTGACCCCTAGAAACCTCCATAATCTCCTTTATGGCCTGTTAGTTACGTCCAGGAGAAAACCAACAGAGATAACTTGGGTAAGAAGATCCCATGCACCGCGCAGTGGGATGCATCACTACAGCTTGATGTTCATCACTACAGCTTCTGCTGGGACCTACCCAGGGACTGGCCAGGCCACAGCAACAAGGAGCAAGATGTCCTGCCCAGCCGGAGCAGAGCTGCTGCCGCAGGAGGGCTGGGAGTGCACGCGGGTCAGTGCCTCTGCTGCTGGCGTCTGGCTGGCTGCTCACAAGGACTGCTACCACCACGCAGCTCTAGGATAAGATCTCTGGAAACTCTGGTGTTGTTGTCGGAGAGGGATTTCCAGCCTCTGGCTCCTCCAGAGCTCAGCACCCTGGACAAAGTGATCACTGCCACTTGGCCCACCAGGGCATGGGAGGTCTTGACCACAATGACGGTGCCTTGCAGCACCCATGTCCCAGCTTGGATGGTGACAGATCACACCAAGTCCTGAAGCTGATCCTGATCCACCAAACCCTGATCACTGATTCCAGCAGTGAGGAAGATGAGAGGGGTCAAAGAGCTTGAGCACCGTGCTGGGTCACTCAGCCGGGCTGCTTACCCCTTCCGATGCCCGTGCTGACAATGCCACGCACAGCTCCTGCGTGCGGCAGGGCTGGTACGGCTCCAGGGCGGGCTCTCGATGGGCAAGAGCTCTCAGGCTGCAAAGCCACTGCACGAGGAGGCTCCCGGTGACCAGGGATTAAAAGCCTGGTCCATGGATGTACCTCCCCACCTCGCTGCTTGAGGGTCTCCTTGGGGTGTTTTGAGGAGGGTGCTGTGTTCCAGCATTGGGCTTAAGTCTAGACCAGGTGATGCAGTTTGCAGAGAACAGAGGTGAAGGCAAGGGAGGCAGCAGAGGTCCAGGAAGCAATTTAGGGGCCCATGCCATGGCAGGGGATCTCCCGTACCCCAGGTTGTCCTTGTTGTCCATTAAACACTGATTTCCCCCGTGTCCTCCTGTCCAGAAACGCGGTTTGCCTGGTGCGGGTGTTGCTGGCGGCGGCCCCGGGGGCCGTGCTCCGTTAGGTGCTTTCTAACGCTCTTTTTGCCGCTGTTTCAGGAAAGCTGTTCTAATGTTCTCTCTCCCTCTCCTTGTCCCTTTTCCTAGTCCCCACCAAAAGGTGCCACCATTCCCTACCGCCCAAAGCCCGCCTCCACCCCTGTCATTTTTGCAGGTGGTCAGGTAAGAGCCGACCCGCTTGCAGCCTCCACTGCCAACCTCAGCCTTTTACTGCAGCACCAGCCGCTGCCCGTTAGTGCACTCAGGTTTCTTGCCTTCTGACTTGCATGGTGTCATCCCATCCGTTGCGTGCCACGGCAGCTGGACTGAAAGCTCTTTGCAGAACCACTGGCTGTTTGCAAGCCCGGGCTGACGGCTTAGCTCCTGTGATGGCTGCTGGAGGATAAGGGAAGGGCTAGCCTGGGGAAAGAGGGTGTTAGCTCTGCCGGGCACTCGTGCACCAAGGAAAGGCTGGGGTTTGCTTCTTTAGACCCAAATTCAGTATTTGCCAACAGTTACCGGTGTGAGGGAGAAAATGAGAAAAGCCTCATTGAACAAAATGCCCTCTCACAGCAGCTGCGAGTGTTTATTTTCTGGCATCTCTAGTCCAATTAAAAATAACTTTGTGTAGTTGTGATTGATCTGAGATAGGAAGGGCTTGTCCCAGCCACTCCAGGACTGTGCTGAGCCTCTGTTCAGGGCAGCCCTCGTGGAAGAGTTATAGCCCCATCACTGGTGCTCGGACGGTTTGGGATGCTGCTTCCCCTGAAAGCCCCGTAACCTCTGCTGCACAGCCGGGCTCAGCTGCGCCAGCGGGAGAGCCTGCATCACATTGCCTTCAATGACGTTGCAGTGGTTGGTCTGCAGGCTTGCAGTCCCGATGTGGTGTTTCTAGCCACCCTTGGGAAGCACCAGCAGATTTTTTCTTTGTCGGCTAGCCGTAGCACACACGTGCCATGTGAGCTGGCAGTTATTCTGCCAATAAAAATCAGCTCCTGCAGCACATGATTTATGAAACAAGCTGAGGAGGCAGATTTAAGAGGGCATCTGAGCCATTGCTTTTCCCACCTCACCTACTCACCTTGCCTGGTGACCAAGGACCCACCTGTAGATGCCACCATGCCATGGTGTACCAGTATCTAGCAGGAGAGGTACTTTACCAGGAGCTCCAGCGGCCAGGTAGAGCCATCACCATGAAGCTACAGCTAATGCCATCCAGAGCAGCTCCACACGAGTTATTTCATTTCTCCCCAACCATAATAAATAGCAGAAGGACAAACTAAGGATGGGAGCAAAGCCCAAAGCATAGGCTATTTCAGGCAGCATGCTCAATTAGCATGTCTTAGTCATTGCCAGAGTTGGGAGGAGTGTGTCATGTGGCCTGAGCAGCCGTCCTGGAAAAGAGCTTTGAGTCCAGCTGCTTGGTGAACTTATCTTCTCAAAAGGGAGAGTAAGGTGGAGGTAATCTTTCTCCTGTTGGCAAACAGTTGGTGTCTTGCACAGAAGCAACGTCTTAGGAAGAAGCAGCCGTCTCAGAAATGAGAGCTCTTCCCTGCCACCCCTGAGGGACCGTTGGCGAGCCCCTTGGCTCTGCCTCAGGGGTGGCATGGGGCAGGTGGGCAGAGGACAGCAGGTGGCACAGTAGTGCTGTGAGGTGCTTGGGGTGGGCTGAATCTGCAGGAGCTCAGCAGGTTCAGGCAGATGCTGTCAGAGTTGAGTTATATCTGTCCAAGACACCTTCCTGCCCTTCATTAGCTTTTTCTAATCAATTTTTCAAATCAAAAACCAACAACCAAATTAAACTGCCAAGAAAGATAACTTTTCACAGCAGCTTCTGCCACGTCCCCCACAGGCACACTGGTCCCCATCACTCTGGGATGCTAGCAGGCACTGGGACTACCATTCCTGTGCGTGGGGCTTTGCCTCCTTCATCCTCCAGGATTTTGGGGGTTTTCCTCACACAAAGCACTTTGCTGTTTGCAAATGATGTGGCAAATTTGCAGAAGTTCAGAGTTTTGGATTTTTTTTATTTTCTTTTTCTTGGCTATCTTTACTCTCCCTTTTTAAAGTGTTATCCATCTCTTTTGCCATTTCTTTCAGAATCATCTGAATGTGTGAACCAGTGAGATACGTTTTGCTAGTTGGTTAAGTTCTAAATATCGGGCTCTCTAGCGTCTGGCTCTTTACCCACAGTGGTGCTTATTTTCAGGTTATTTACAAAAGAGAAAGGATTGCTACAAATGGTGGGAAAAACACTAAACAATTTGCCTGGCAGACATCTGCATGGATTTGTCATTTCTGGCTAGTGAAAGGCATTGCAGCGCAGGCAGCCTGTCCCTGAGCCCTCTCTGTGCTCGGTGAGACACCAGCACCAGCTGGCTTTCTGCACGGCAATGCCTTTCCCCCCAGCAGAGCACTGGAATATACTGGGCAGATGTAAAGCGTGTTGAGAGTTGTGCACCTGAAAATATGGAGAGACTCACTGCACTGGCTTGCTTTCTAGGATCACGTTTAGGCGTGAAGGGCAGTGGTGATGTTACCGTGCATCCGCTCCACAGATAATGCTGGTTTGATGCATATCTTTTGTACAGCCAAGCCCAACCTTATATTCCTGCTCCATGCAATTCTGGCACCTTTAAAAAGCTGTTTCTTTCCTTTTGGAAAAGCCAAACTGAGCCCAAGCCCTTGAAGTTAGGTAGCTCAGCGTGCTCCAGGTCTGATCAGAGGTGTTGACCTCCCTCCCTCCCCAAGGACTCACTGCCCCGGGGAATTTAATGTGGCATGGGGCGGGGGGGACGACGGGGACTTTTCCCTTGGGCTAGCCAGGGAGGTGCACCAAGCAAGCGCTTGCTGCATGGAAAGTGCTTCCCTCATCCCCTCCAGCCTCAAAAGGGAGCTGGTTAAGCCAAAATTCAAAATCCTGCCCCACACCCCCCCTTTCACCAGCAGCAGAGCGAGGGGAGAGGTGTGCCGGAGTCACGGCGCTTAGCTCCCCGTGCTCCGTTATGTGGGGGGTAGCATGGGGTCCCGGGCAGGGCAGGGTGGGGGCTGAGCTCCTTTTTAGCCCCTGCATTGACAGCATTTACCCCCCGTCAGGCAGAAAGGAGCAAAGCCCGGGGACGGCGGTCCCAGCGGAGGCATGGGGCTTTGCTGCCTTCTCCTGCCGGCCCTAGTAACGTCTGTTTTTTTCTTTTGCAGGCCTATACAATTCAGGGACAATACGCTATTCCACACCCGGATGTGAGTTTTACCCTAATTTTTCTTATACCCTTCTATGTCACCTGCATGCTACTGCTAATTCACATAATATTAATATTAGACAATAATATTAATAGCATATTTTCAAAGTAACTGGCCGTGTGTAGTATCTGTAATACCTTGAATAGCCTTTTAACCTATTAGCTCTAAACTTTATGACTTCTGAGGACTTGGCCTGATGCTAAATTGTTTGCATTTCTCAGTGCTATCCCTTTGTTCTGAGAGAAGCTATACTGTATGCATTTTGTGCCTCAAAATGATCAAAAGAAGCAAAAAAAGAAAAAAAAAGATTTTCCCTTCTATTTCCCCCTTGTCCTTAAGAAGCTGCTAAGCCAAAGGGCTTATTTAGGTGCTGAGTGCCTTGGGGAGGTGGGGAGAGGCCAGAGCTCCAGCGGTGCGTGGTTTCTTGCTTGAAGCCTGGGCAGGGGGACGTGCCTTTTTGGGGGTCCTCCTTCGGGTGACTTGGAAGCAGGCACTGAGGTTGGGCAAAATGCCACCTGCATCCCGTGGAAGAGCAGAGAGGACGGTCCCCCACCACACAACTGGGTCTCACCTTGGCTCTGTCTTCCCTGCGGGGGCTGGACCCCAGACCGATGGGGTCACCCTGGGTTTGATGGCTGTCTCGTGGATTTGGCTCGCTGTCGCCCGGGGGGGTCGGGGCGCTGCAGGCACGGTCCCTGCTTCGCCTCACACGCCTTGGTGCGGAGAATGGGCGCTGCTCAGACCTGCAGCGCAGATGGGCTTTGCTGATGCTCAGATCTCAGATCCCCCTGCTCGTGCCAGGCTCCCGTGCTTGGGCTGGGTGAGGGAGCCAGAGCATGTTTGTGGGGGGACATCTAGGGAACATCTGCTGGCATGTACGTAGAAGTACCAACAGAAATAGAAACTGAGTCTATTTTAAAGGCTTTCTCTATGAAAAGCAGCAGTGACGCATTGCAATGCCAGCAGCTCCTTGCCGGTAGCAGACAGCTGCTCGGCTTTGGGGGTCGTCACAGCTGACCCGTGCCGGGGAACTCTTGGAAAAAGCTGGGATTTTCTAAATGTGTTCCAGAGGGGATAAAATACCTGGTGAGTCCCATTGCAGAGGCTCCTCTTTGCTGGCACACCTGTGAGCCAGGGCTCTGCAGTGGCGGCTGAGCACAAAGTGCCACTGTGGGGACGTGGCTCAGTTGTCAGTGGTGTGGTGTGGGTGGAAAGCCTTCCCAGCCACCCCACGCGTGGGAGGAGTGTGAGGTAGCTCAGTGTTCCTCTTTCTGATGGGCACGTTGGGTATTAAATCATGGGATTACTTTTTGCATGATTGAGAACAGGGCAAGGCTGTTTGAAACCATGAATGCACACTCCCCTTGGGAACAGCTGGGAGCTGTAGGCTGGATTTTGATCTTAGGAGCAGTGATTTCACCCAGTTTAGTGAAGGCTTTGATTTTCCATGTGATACCAGTATGTATGTACTTTGAACAGGCTGCTGTGACGGTTGCTAAGAAATATTCTTAACTGTGTGCGCTTCACTTTTCCTCCCTAAGTGGTATATAAATAAATACACCAGCGTATTTAGTGAGGGTAGATCAATATATTCTTTGTCCCAGTTTTGCTTTGCAAGTGGTGGTGACAGCTTAGTGTTTTTCTCATTATTATATTCCTCTGATTGACAGGAATAAAATACATTTAATACGTTTGCTGCCTGTGCTCTGCCCTACTCTCAGCACATTTGCTGAGATCTGGAAAAAGTTGTTCATGGGGGGGCCATGCGCCCCATCCTTACTCTCGTAGCTCTCTGGCAAGGATCAGTCGTGTTAAACACTGCTCTGTGCAGAATCCAATCTTGAACGTGATTTTAGGGCACTGCCCTTGCTCTCGCAGGTGTCTGTGTTTAGTGGATGCCTTTTGCAGACCCATGACTGCAGAGCGGGCAGATTTTCATATGTCAAAGCTAAAATGCAAGCTCCTGCCTTGATTTCCTCCCCTGGGGAAAAGAAAAAAAACAGATCAGTGGGAGTTTTTGCTCATGAAGAGCTTCAGCATTGACCCGGTACTTGTGAGTTGTTTGGGATGTGATGTGTAGCTACCTGCCTGCATGAGATTTGCAGTGGAGATGAAAGGATGGCCGTGGCGGCTGGGGGTCAGGGGTCTTTGGGAGTGAAGTCAATGTTGAGCACAGGAAAGCTCCTCAACCAGGGTATGCACCAGGCTGGCAGCTGATGAGGCATAGCCGGGCATTGCTGTGGGTACCTAATGATGCTCAGTGTGGCTGTATGTTGGTCCCAGCGCTGCTGTCCTGCCCAGTCCGGTCCCTCCCAGCAGCACAGGTGGGAGAACTCACCTCTGGTCTGCGGGGAAAACCAGAGTTTGAAGAAATGCTCCCAGGGGTTTGCTTTCAGCTTTTTCCAGGGAACAGGAGAGGAGGTGTTTCGTGCACCACAAGCACTCACGTAGCAGCTTTCACTTGAACACCTAGGCGTAGCCATCCTCTCCTCTTGTAGGCTTTTTTGTTGCTGTTATTATGGGTGTTTGCTAAATACCGCTATCCAAACCATGTCTTAAAATTGTGCTAGATCAGTGTTAGAAAGGATTTTGGTGGTTCCTCTGACAGGGGGTGGGGAACCTACCCTAGGGCATGGTTGGAGCCCGAGGGGCTCTGCCTTCCTGGCACTCCTCTGCAGTGCCAGGAAAGAAGCAGGAGGTTTCATCTGGAGTTCTGCCAGTGGGACAAGTTGTAACAAAGAGCTCTGCCAACAGGGTGCACCTGGGTATAATTTGATAGAAAACAGGATAATTCTTAAATTAAAAGGCAGCAGATGCTGATGTCAGCCTGGCCTGGGTGCTGGCGAGGTTATGGAGCAGATCACCCTGACCGCTACGGCACGTGCAGCACGGCCGGGGATCGGTCCCAGCCAGCACGGGGTTATGAAAGGTGGGTGCTGCTTGGCATCCTGATCCCCTTCTGTGACAAGGTGACCTGCCGAGTGGGTGAGGGAAAGGCTGTGGGTGGCGTCTGCCCCGGCCTCAGCAAAGCCGTTGACACGTCTCCCCCAGCACGTCCCACAGCGTGTCCAGAGCCGGGCAGGGGGCTGGGAAGGGGCTGGGGCACAAGGTTGATGGGGGGGCTGGGGGCACTGGGGGGGGGGTCAGCCTGGAGAGGGGGTGGCTCAGGGGGGCCCTGATCGCTCCCTGCAGCTGCCTGACAGGGGCTGTGGGCAGGGGGGGTCGGCCCCTTCTCCCAGGGAACGAGCGACAGGACAAGGGGAAACGGCCTCGAGTTGCGCCAGGGGAGGTTTAGGTTGGGTGTGAGGGAACATTTCTCCACCGAAAGGGCGGTGAAGCCCTGGGACAGGCTGCCCAGGGAGGTGGTGGGGTCACCATCCCTGGAGGGGTTTAAAAAATATGTAGCTGTGGTGCTTGGGGACATGGTTCAGTGGTGGGCTTGGCAGTGCTGGGTTAATGGTTGGACTCGGTGATCTCAAAGGTCTTTTCCAACCTAAATGACTCCATGATTCTATCCAGAATCATGTTATGACAGCTTTTCATATGGTGTCTGTCCCTGCTACCTGCAGGAGCGGTGGCGTGCCTGGTCCTATCCGCAGCTGCCTGTGTTTTGGCAGGAACCCACCGCAGCACACCTTGGGCTTATTTTCCATGCGCCCAGGAGAGGTGTGCCCGCACCTCTTCTCGTGGGGTGACAGACTTCTCCCCTGAACTGGCGGAGGCTGGGAGTCCTCACGCCTCTGCCAGGCAGGGCTCCCTCAGGACCTTTCCGGGGAGTTGCAGGTGTTCCCTCTCCCCACTGCCTCCCTCCAGCCTCTCCTCTGGTGTGCTCAGCCCCCCGGGGCTGCCCTCTCCAGTGCTTCCCCCTCACCGCTGCCAGCCAGACCTCCCTGCTCTCCCTCCCCAGCCACGCTGCAGGAGCAAGGAGGTTTTGAGTACTGTTTCCCCACAAAATGTCAAAATTAAAACTCCCTCGTCAGGGAGGGGATGGGTGCAACAAGCGGTTTGCGTTTGGGGGATGATGCAATCCTGGCAACCCTCTGAGCACCTGTGAAATCATGAGCGGGAGGTGTTAAAGAGCCTCCTTCCTGCTCACTGCTAGACTTCAGCCTGGTTTGTTTTGTTTTCTTTTGGTTTATTGTTGTTTTAGTTTTTGGTTTGGTTTTTTTTTGTTGTTGTTTTTGTGGTTTTTTTTTAATTTGGAGCAGTGAAACAGAGCACAAAATGTATTCCAAATAAACTCCTTGTTATGCAACCGCTTCGTGACGGGGCACGAAAACCTACCCGGCACAACAAGGGATACAAGGATCTGAAATACCTACTGGTCACGGCTGAAGCCCATATTTCCCTGTTCTGCTAAGGGGCCTGTGCTTGTAATGAGCTGACGTTCAGAGCCGCAGTTTGTCCGTCTCCCAGGGGCGCTTCCCACCAGAGGCGCAGCATGAGAGCCTTTGCTGTGGGGATAAGTGGTCACGATGCAGCTCCAGCAGCACAAAGAGGGGTCTTCTGGCTGCTGGCACGTGATGCCCACCAGCCTGGCAGTGCCTTTGGGATGGCTCCTCCACTCTAAAGCTATCCTGAAGCGAGCAGCAGCCTCTGATTGCAGGTTGTGGAGCCCAGCAGGGGAAGGCGATGGCTGAAAGTGCCGCAGGGAGCAGCCCTGCCACTGCTGCAGCAGCCGGCCATGCACTGAGGCAGCCGCTCGCTCGCCGTGAAGGAGCTGAACCGTTTGACGAGGGGCGAAAACTAAGCATGGGCTTCTTGCTGGTATCGTACTTCAGACCTTGACCAAGCACTTCTGCAAAAGATTTGGGCTTTATTGCATTTTACCCAGGCCAAGTCCTTCTGCTAATGTTTTTGCCATGTCTCACCATGGCTTCCTGGTTTGGTTTTTTTGGTTTTGTTTTCTTTTTTTTCCTTCCATTTTAATTTTGTTCTTGATTTTCGGTGTGACTTGTTGTACTCTATGACAATAACCTTCTTAGCTCTAATGTCCCTCCTACCCCTCAGCAGTTGACCAAGCTCCACCAGTTGGCTATGCAGCAAACCCCCTTTACTCCCCTTGGACAGACCACCCCCGCTTTCCCTGGTACGTACCCACACGCCCTTTCTAGATATCCTTCTCTTCTTACCTGTAGAGTTTCTCTCTCTTTCTAAACTCATGCTATTTAATGGAAACAAGCAGGGCAAGTAAAACTGCAGTTGCAATGTCCGTGGGAAAAGGTTATCAGGGAGACTAGACGGATGTTTGGGGGTTATGGTCCTCATGGGCGAGCTCGCAGCCATTAACCGCGCACGCCTGGACTGCTCCTGTGAAGCCACGCTTACCTTGCTCCCAGCTTTGCTGGCTTTCCCAGCAGAAGCGATGAGTGCCAGCCTCCCATCCTTCCCCACCCAGAGGAGGTAGCATCCCCTGCTGTGTGCTGATCTGGACCCTGGTGGGACATCCCCGCTTTCCCAGGGGGACCAGCTCAGTGCCAGCTGGGTGTGTTGCCCCGGCATGCATGGGGAGCGGTGCTGAGCCAGGCAGGACAGCACCCCCATGCCTGGGGGAGCAATGGGAAGGAGCTGCGGCCTTTGGGAGCTGCGTTGAAGGGAGGACAGCCAGCCCTGGCGTGGTGCAGCAGCCTTGTCCCAAGGCTGGCGTTTTCACGGTGACCTGGGAAGCAGATAGAGCGCAGGGGATGGAGATACTTAAAGTACCTTTGTTTACTTGATGGTCAAAGTGCCGGTTGGAAATGCCTTTTCTGACAGTATGTTCATCATATTTTGAGCTTCCTAGATGAAGTGACATTGCTTATCTCCTCGAAGGCAAAAGCATTAAACCTGTTTCTTCTTTGCTCTTCAGGAGAAAAGCTGCCCTTACATTCCTCCGAAGAAGCTCAAAATCTGATGGGCCAGTCATCAGGTAAAACACAAAGCTACAGGGAAATAAGCAGGCTTCTGTTGAAATATATTTCCTAAATAGGACTGTGCCATTGTTGTGCTCTTAGATAAATTGTGGTACTTGTGCAGAAGACGGCAGGTTTTCTTGGTGGGCAGGGAGAGGCCAGGCAGCACCGTGCCTGCCTTTCTCCTGTGTACAGCATGTCAAAAGAAAAGTGCCTGGAGTTTATTGCCTAATTTTTTGATGTTTGCGTGTAACTGCCATCTGTGTAACAGAAAGACATCAGAGTTATCACCTTATTTAATTTAATTTTGCATAAACTTTGCTTAGAAACAGTAGGAAAATGCCTGTGGGAACAGAAATGGCATGCAATTTTAGCCATCTAAGCCATTCAAGGTGAGCTGCTTTTTTAGTGGGACAGGACCCCGAGGAGCCGAAGCATGGCTGTAATCTTGGAGAAATTTTGATGTCCAATGTCCCGCACATTCATCCGTATGTGCTGAACGTGCTTGTCTCTTAGAACCTACCATTGCTTAGAGGAGTTATCCTGAGACCTGGTGGCTCACAGGCGATGTGAGCCAGACCTGATGTGAGCCAGACCTCCCCTGGGCGCAGCTGGGGCACGTGCATGCTCTGGGGGCAGGCAGGGTGCATCCCGTGCATGCCTCTAAAGAGCCTGGGGACATTGCCTAACTATGAAAGCAAACGTAGCCCTAGTAAATAGACCCCACAAGACCACAGCAAATGTAGATTTCATGATAGTGACCTGCACAGCCTTGTTTTCTCTGCATGCCCTGCTTTGCCCTTTGATCACCCCAGGCACTAATCCTGCCCTGAGCACCCCACCCCACCCCGCAGTACATCGGTGGGGACTGCATGTGCATATCAAAGAGGAAGGATGTGGTGTGCTAAAATAAACAATCCCCAGGTAATGGAGAAGGACTTGTGATGCAGGGGTGGTGCGGTACCACGGCACTGTGGGCCCCAAGGGCTTCTAGCAGCACCCTTGGCATCTGAGTGTGGGGTAGGGGACACTATCTATGAGTCTGAGGAGCCTACCTTGCATTTCCAAAGACCTTGGAGTGCCTCAATGCTCCTCTGAGCCCATCCCCAGTGCTCTGCTCCCTTCAGGAGACGTTTTCTGCCATACCCAGGCTGCTACGGAGCTGAACCTTGTAAGTCATGGTCAAGAGACAGGGACACCCACACCCAGAGGGACACATCGTTGTCTTAGCTGCAGTCCACCTTGCCCAGAACTGTGAGGAGGCTCGGTGTGAAAGATGGTCCAGGGCTGGAGAAGCGTGTCTTCCAGTGCAGGGTGCTATGAAGTCATTGTTAAGCATTGCCCGCTGTGTAAAGGCTGGGCAGGAGCTGTTTTGTGCAGGCTTTGGCGTTAGTGCACCTGGCACGGGTGAAGGAGGGCATAGAGCCGCCGAGTGGAGGATCTGCATCTCCACCTCCTGCATTTCCCCTCCACTGTGCGCTCCCAAGTGAAAAATGTGGTAAAGAGACCTCCTGCAAGCAGATGCCTGCATGGTGTACCCAGGCGTCATGTCTCTGTAAGGGAGTTACAGCTCAGAAGCTGCATTTGGGAAAGCGCAGGAATCATGCATGAGCGCACTGAAGATACCCAGGATTCTCCTTTCTAGAGGGGTGATGCTGAAATGGGATTGCAACGTAAAGCTTCATTTCAGTATTTTAGAAATTTTGCTTTGACAGCGCTGGTACCCAGACAGACATCAGTTCAGACCTGCTGGGTTTTAAAACCTATGCGGCTGTTGCCGGCAAAACTGGATGGGAGCTCCTCTTCCTCAGCGCAGAGGGCCTCGATGGAAATGCAGTCCAGCAAAACTTGACCATTGCTTGCAGTAGCTGCGCAGCACAATTAAGGTAGTGGCATATTGCCGTGTGGCATGAGGAATTCGGTGCTGCTGCTGTCTTGTGTTGTAGCAGCCCAGCACTTCCAGTCTCTTTGTGCTTCTTTGCTCTGTACCTCCTTACTCCCCTCTTTCCTTGGATACAGACCTTGCAGTCTTCCATCCTCTCACACACGCTGCTTTTAAAAACCTTCATCAGTAGTTTATATCATGCGGGTGAGGGTTTTTTTGCAGTCGCTGCAAATTCCTGTGAGCCACCAGACAGCTTGTCTCTTGCAGATTTGACACAGGACATCCCTGCTTCAGTGTTGAGGTGATTTCATAAGGAATCCTGTGGGAGAGGCAGGGTTTGACCTGGCCTAGGAGCATTACGGCATGCTGTCCTCCTGCCTCTGGGGTGCACACACAGGGCAGCCTGTGGCTCCAGCCTTTCCCACTGCGGAGAGTGCTCTCCCCTGACTCAGGAGAGGCTGGGGGAAGCGTATTGCTGCCTTTGCTCCTTGCCATGTAATTCTGTAGGGAAGCAGGCTCTAACTCTTCATACAGTTCACCTTGCTTTCCCTCGGGAGTAAGAGGGATCATCGGTCCTGGGTCCAGCTAGCATGCACGTCTTAGCAGTTTGGATTAGCTTCAGTGTGCAAATCTGTGGGGCTTTAACTTGCAAAGGACTTTGCAGGCAGCCCTCTACTAGTGATGCCGGATCCCCCGGGAAGCCGGATTTGGGGCACCAAGCTGCTGCCGTAACCGAGCGGCTGTGCCGCTGTGTCCAGGGAGGGCTGAGAGGGTGTGTGGACAGCCCTCCCCGTGGCAGGCTGCCTGCCTCTGGGGCTGGGTTTCCTAGCCGGCAGGCTGTCTGCTGCTGTGTTGAGGAGGACCTCGTGGGAAAGTGCTTTTCCCGCCTCTCTCTGGTGATGCTGCAACCTTACACGATAACGCACCCTCCTCTGAAGGCATTCCCAGTGGGAAGACGGAAGGCGGGAAGTGAGGCAGTCATGGGGCAGCACCTGCGAGGCCAGCTCGAGGGATGCAGGGGAAGGTGGCACCCACCTCCAGCAGAGTCAGGTAGCAACCATCTTCCTCCTCCTTGTACCAAAGTGTGTGATCCCCTTCCCCTCCCAGCCCTGGAGCAGGACGCAGCCTTTGCAGTGTTGACTGTTGCAGGAAAGCAGTGGAGCTCCGCCGCGCTGCCTCTGCAAGCTATAACCATTTTCCCTTGCATATGTCCAGGTTTGGATGCCAGTCCCCCGGCCAGTACTCATGAACTCACCATTCCCAATGATGTAAGTAAATCCAAGTGCTTCCTCAGCATGTGTGTGTGTGCGCGTGTGTTTACACATAGATATACATGTCTTTGTGTGTGTGTGTGTATGTGTGTATATATATATATATATATAAATAAGCTGCAGGCACATGACTTTGTTAATTATGATTAGAGATGCCCCTTCACCAGGTTCACTAATGCCCTGTGCAGTCTGTTGGGGATCAGCCTGTAGCATAAAGCGCCTGTTGGACTACACCCCGTCGGTAGCTTTCCTAGGCATAATCCCCCTTAATGGTCCTTTTCCCTTTCCAAGTGAACTCAGTGCTCATGAAACATGCCCAGTTGACAGCACTGGGAAGGGGAGCGAGCTCCCGAGCCAGCCCTGATTAAACCACAATTGCTTAATCTAGCACGGGCAGATCTGAGATGATGTTTCAGCTCAAGCGTAGTTACTGGGGGGTGGGGCGGGGCGAGTTGAAGAGGAGGTAAGTAAATAATTTTTCTGATGCCACAGAGTGCCACACAAGCGTCTGAAGGATGGTGCGTCTCATCTTAGTACTGGTGGCAGGCAGCTTTTGGGTCTTACGGATGGAGGCATTGTGGGAAAGTGGATGTTGGACTGGGATATTCACTGGAAGGAGGCTGGAGTCATGCTGGGCATGGAGCAGTGTGAGGAGAGTGCGTGGGGATGCTCAGGTGGGAGGAGGAGGGATGGAGAGCCCAACACAGCTGGCACCTGAATCCATGGGTCTCACTTGCTTCTGGACTGGCCCGTGGGTCTCTGTGGGTTAACTAGCCTGCGCTCAAATCAGGATCGGGGCAAATGGTGACATGGCTTCCAGTCTCTGTCCCCATCTGGATCACATGTAAGCATCTTCAGCCCGTCCTCATCAGGAGTTTCTGGATCGGGTCTGGCAGCTGTCGCTACTTCTTCCTGCTGTTCACCAACACAAGACAGTGCAAGGGAAGAGCAGCAACCTGGCTGCAGCTGCTGGGCACCTCTGCTCCTCCAGGATGTGTACCCAGGCCTCCTTCCACCTGAGAAACATGGCAGTGAAACAGCTTCCAAGCATCTGCTGGCTGAAACCCTTGGAGATGCTTTGCCCCAGGGCTGAGCACTGTGGGAAGGCTATGCAGAGGAGCCTGTGGGATACAGCAGCAGGGCTGATCCTGGATCTGTTTCTGTCCATCCAGCAAGGATCCCCCTTGAGAGGCTGCAAGGAGCTTTGCAAGTGCTCCTTAGGTTGCAACAGTCATGTCTGTCAAGCATGGGGGACCATAGCCCTGGCAGCAATGAGGGTATCTTCAGGAACATCAAATACCCTTGCAAAAGGGCCCACATGGGAGAAAAAGATGCCAAGAGACCTCCCACAGGACCCAGGAGCACTCGGAGCATTCGCTCACCAGAAGCCCAGCTCTCATCAGACCTGCACAGCACTGAACATCATCACCTGCATCCCTCTGCCCACTGAAAAATGCCTCCTTAGCTCTGCCTCCTGTTGTTTTGAAGGATTTTGAACACTCCCTGTCACCTTCCCTGGAAGTGGAGGACAGGTTTGGGTTTCTTAAAGCAAAGGGTCTACAGGTGTGGTTTAGTGGTGTAGATCAGCTTGGGGTTGTGCTGCAGTTCAAGGAAATCTGATGATACTCATCTTGTTTCTCCTCTGACTGTCAGGAGAAACCTGAATGCTGTTCAGCTTGGCTGTTGCTGAACTTGTGTCTAGTCTGGCTCCTCAGGTCTCCCCAGCAGGTTCCCATCTGTAAGGGATTTTCATTTGCTGTAGCATCTCTGAGTTACTTCTGCGTCGTGAAGACCAGAATGGGCAGCTGTTGGGCCAAACACCCCACTGCAGCCCCTGAGATAGTTGATACCCTTCCAGCACTGCAGTGGGGTTTATATTCAGGTCCATATGGGACAAACCACTAAGGTAGCCCCATGATCTGACAAAAGGGCCGGTGAACATTTGGAGGAGTAGTTGTCTGCACTTCTACAGTGACAGAAACCCAGCAGCTCTCAAGATGGATGTCCCACGTATAATATTCCCAGGTGCGACCTTGGTAAAGAGCTCAAATGCTGATGGCCAAGAGAAGCATGCAGAAACACTGCATGCCTGTGTTGGTAAAGTGGACATCTCAGTATGTGCTACCAAGCTGCGGAGGTGCTTGAGGGAACCATAGTTTGATGCACAAATGAGCAAGAGCAAAGATGAAGACTGTTGAAGTTCAAGCCATTGAGGACCATTGAGGAAAGTCAAGGGGCAGGTAGCTGAGGAAATTCAAACCTCCAGCTGGCTCTGATTTTTTCACAAGCGTGTGAAAGACATGTTTTGAAGTAGGATTCTCTTCCTCTGCTGGTGCCACAGCCACACGGTGCTCTCCTGTCAGTGGTGTGCGTGCTGGAGAGCCCTTGTGTTGCCCCAGAAGAGCTGAAGGGAGTATCAGAGGCAGTGAGGATGTCCCAGCAGGGTAGAAGAATTGTGGGATGGGGTGAGCAATGCAAAGCTATCAGTGGTGTGTGGCTGCACCAGCTGAGGAGGGGCTCTTGGGGTTGGGCTGTCCCCGGGGAAGGCAGTGGGCTTGTTTTCTTCTGGTAATGCACCCTGTATAGCCACCGTCAGGTCTGCTTGATTGGCAAGGGGATGAGTGCAGAGCACAGTCTGAAATGTGACTAACTCCCATCCTTGCAAAACGTTGACCAATTATTAGACCATGAAAATTATTATTACCGAAATGAGCCGGTATAACACCTCGGCCTTCTTGAAGCCCTCTAAGATGCTGGGCATTGTGTGTGGATAATTGAAATTTGCCCCCGAGGAGCAGAGCGAGGCAGGCTGCTGGACTTGCCCTGGGAGGACCATGCTCACATGCAGGTGGGATTCACCCCGGGGCTGGCTGTCTCCTGTTTTCATGAGCATTAAGGTCACTCGCGCCCCAGGGCAGAGGGAGGAAGGCTTCTGGCCAGCGCCGTGCGGTTGTGCTCATGTCTGGTGACTGCCAGAGCTGCCGCTTCTCAGACGTTCCCCCCGTGCTTTTTTTCTAGCTAATAGGCTGCATAATTGGACGCCAAGGGACCAAAATCAATGAAATTCGGCAGATGTCGGGAGCGCAGATCAAAATCGCCAACGCCACGGAAGGGTCATCGGAGCGCCAAATTACCATCACAGGAACCCCTGCAAACATCAGCCTCGCGCAGTACCTCATCAACGCCAGGTGAGACCCCCCCGCCGACCTCCGCCGCCTCCTGCCACGGCCGAACCCATCCTGCCAGCGTGGTGGGAGCAGCGCTCGCTCCCGGCACCACGGGCCAGGAGGGGCTTCCTGAGGCCAGCTGGGACGGATGGTGGCTTGCTGAGACCTCTGAGCGGGGACCAGATGTCACCAGCGGGACCTCTCCCCGCACCTGGCACTTTGGCTGGGGACTGGGAGCTGCTTTGCTGCCGGCGGAGCGGCCACGGGTTGCGCCGGTCGTCTGCCCACCCACCACTCTTGCTCAAGGATTTTGGTCGTGGGTGGGAAAAATCGCCGCCATCTTTCCCTGCGGATGAGGCAGGGGACAGGGACGGGGACAGAGCTGAGCCGGTGGTGGGGAGGCATCACTTGGGACCTGCTCGCTGGGATCCCAGCATCGCTTACTGCCACCTCGAGCCTCTTCCGTGTGCTTCCAGGCCTCCCAAAGGCTTTCCTCCATCCAATGAAAATAATCAGTCCAATAAACACGAGACATGGGAACGGCCTGATTGCTTCCTTTTCATGCTCAAAAGCTTGGTGCAGCAGGACTTTGCAGGGGCCAAGGGTTCCCAACACCACCTCCAGCTGGGGGGTGATGCTGCCTGTGCTGTGAGGGGCCGGGGGTCTGGCAGGGGGCTGCGAGGGGATTGTATGGGAGGGGTGCGTAGCTGGAGAGCAGTTGGTGACCAGTTTTGTGCTGGCAGTGAGCCGTGTCCGGGGTGCTCACACAGACCTGTTTGCGTCTACGGACTTGTGGATGGGGAGTTTAAGGGGAGACAGGGCCTTCCACTGGCTTTGCGCCTGCTTGGCCCAGCTGTGCGAGCTAAGGCCACTCGCCCATCCGTGCCCTCCGCTGCGGGCAGAGTCGGTGCCGTGCCAACCCGCCGCCAGCCCAGGATGTGCACGGCTGCAGGAGGCTGCCAGCAGGGTCCTGAGGATGGGGGGCTGTCAGTGGCGACTCTGACGTTCGTTGGGGTGTTGGCTGGGAGAACCGGTGAGGTCTGTATGTTCTTTCTCCTCCTTCCACCCAACCCACCTCAGCCCCTACCTGAAACAGACCTCCACCATCCCCCCCTGCCCCGCTGTCCCGCTGCCCACACCCATGGCACCTCTCCAGCCACTCAGGAGAGGGATGGGGCCGGCCGCACGGCCGAGTGGCTTTCCCTGCAGCTCCTTGCCAATCCCCCCCACCTCTTGAGACAAGAGAGAGAAAGAAAAGAAAAACAAGCGGCTCTGTTACGGAAAGGGCTGGCTGAGCTGCCGCCTATGCTGTGGCAGAGATCACCTGGCAGGGGCAGGATGGAGCATAGCTCAGCCTCTCCCATAGTTTGAAAAACCAGAGCAAAACGAAGAAGCTGGGGGAGCTGGGACAGCTGCCTGTCCTCCATGGGAGGGATGCTGGTGCAAGTGAAGCCGTGTGCTGGGATGTCTCCTGCCAGCACCCCTGGTGGGTGGCACCTCTGCCACAACGCAGTGCTAGGGACAGGCATTACCTGGCAGCAGTGAGGAGAGGGGAAGGCAGCTGGCCATCGAGCTGACTTTGTGCTTCAGCCCCCCTTGCCCTCCACGGGGACCTCCAAGCCCCATGCACTCAAGCCACCCAGTGATGCTCTGCCTCCCGTCTGAGCGGGGTGTAGGCAAGAGGAGGAGCGCTGCCCCACAGGGTCTTCGTTTTCTTTTCTGCTCCAGTTATTAAGCGCTTGTTTTTGTCTCCCCCCCTACCCCTCTCTCTGCCCCTGTCTATTCTAGGCTGACGTCTGAGGTCACTGGAATGGGCGCACTCTAATTTCCACCCACCATCCTCCACTCCGCACCACCCGACCCTCTCCAGCCACCGGCACTCCACCCAGCCTGTACTGCCTGTACATTTACCGTCTTCCCTTTGCCTCCACAGATACTCTTTTCTTTACTAACGAATATATATATATATATATAAATACACACGCATATGCACACACTGGAACGTTGCATTATGAACTCCTAACTGTGCTCCTGAGGCTGCTCCCAAACTCTTTGGTTATGGTCCTTGTTTTCAGCGTATGGTGTTATTACTTCATCTGCTTTTTGGGGGGGCGGGGAGGGGGGGTTGGTTTTTTTCCGCTGGCAAGACTTCAGAAGATGATGGGGTCTCTAGTGTCAGTCTAGTGTAGCTACTTACACATTTGAGTTGACGTTGGCGGTACTTGCTGTAGCCTATGGACATGTGACACCACCCAGAGCTGTGTGTGCTTCAGGGTACTTACTTTTCTCACCCTTCTTCCTTTGATGTTCCCTCTTCGCTTTGCTTGTCCTGGCTCACCTTTGCGACCTCGCATCCCTGCCCTCAGGGTAAGGTGTGGTTTTCACCCTGTGTTATTTGGGAAGCAGGATGTGCGGGAGGCAAGCCAACGTGCAGGCACGGGTTCACCCACAGACTTCTCTCTTTGCAACATGGCAGGGTCCAGACAAGCCATTTTTCATACTAAACAGAGGGAATCACACACACAGGTACACACAAACAGTCCTCTTTTTTAACTAATGAGCAACTGGAAGTGGGAAGAATTCAGCTGTACAGGATTCACACCCCCAGGGGCCTTTGCAAGCACTCTTTTGACAATCCCCACGAGCAAAACCTTTGGACGATAGCTCAGGAAGCTCTGTGAGCCGGCTGTGTTTGTCGCTGTTTGTGTTCAATAAATGTCTGTGCAGCTCTGCTACCGATGGGCTCCGACTGTTCTTCTCCTGGGTTGCCCCACCATCTCCAGCCCCATCCTTCCCTCTGCCTCTTTCTGCACCTTTTTAGCTGCTTGGAGGGAAGGCGGGGGTTGTATACCAAACTTCATTATTATTATTATTATTATTATTATTATTTATTACTACTACTACTATTATTATTATTATTACTATCGTCATTATGACCATCATCATAATTTTATTTTATTGAGAGAAGGTCCCCATCAGTGATGCACTTCCTGAGTGATTGTAAGCTTTCTTTTTTTCAAAAGGGAGGGTATTTGGCTTGCATAATGCTGTGCTTTTCCTGAAGATTAATTTACAAGTTACAGTATAACAACAAACATCTCTCACTGCCCCCTTGTCTGGACGGATCTGCCATGTCTGTGCCCCACACCCTTCCCCAAGACCCTCTATGCCCAGTCCTGTCTTCTGCTTCCAGCCTTTACTCCTCTCTCCTCTCTCTCAAACAGGGAAACAAATATATTTTCCATCTGTTAATTTCCTACTGTACAAAAAGTATGGTTACATGGTTTTTCTGTATTGCAAATGAGGGGATCATGACGCACCATGTCCCCAGGCAGCAAAAGCAGCGACACAATATATTTTTGCACCATGCCACATGGGAAATATATTGTTTTTCCAGGTGAGCCCCAAGACTTCATGGCTTTCCCTCTCTTCCTCCCCTCATGCCGGCAGGCACCGCTGGCAGCTCCCTTCCCTTCTCCTGCCAGGACACTGGACCGATGCTGCTGTCACCAGTGCTGACAGCTCAGCACTCACACAGGGCTGCGGTGGGGACCCCAGCTGATGCCACCGCATCAGTGGAGCCAGGGATGGGCAGGGGGTTATGGGCCCCAGCACCAGCACAGGGACTGATGCAGCTGCTCGGTGGCTGGCAGGGATGATAGCATGGTTCAGAGAGGGTGAAGGGAGGGAGTGTGCTTGAGCAAGACAGTATGTGCCTGCTATCTGTGTGCATCAGGCAGCATCGTCACCTCCCCTTAGAGGTCTATTCTAGCCTAGGAGCCCACTACTGGCAAAGCTCCAGAAAGGTGGAAGGAGCTGCCAGCCTAGATGTTGTAAAACCCATGCGTGCTCAGCTCTCTGGAGCATTCCAAGCCTCTGCATTTAAAGGCACTTCCAGCTTCTTCATAAGATGCTTTGCTGCCCGTTCTTAACACTTTGCTCAGCTCTCCCTGGCAGCTTGGATTCAGGTGTGCCTCTCAAGATCAAACATGCTCAAGAGCATCCCCATATTCCCCATCCAGGGGAGCACAGATGCTTTGGGGAGTGCCACGAGGGCTCAGGTGGAGCCAGTAACCTCCCCTGGTAGCAGCCCCGACTCGTATTTGTGCTGATTCTGGAGGAGGGAGGGAGCCCAGGCACCACATGCTGCCTCTCCCAAGCTGCTGGCTGGCCAGAGCAAGCACAGAGCCGCTCGCCAGGTTGGTAAGTCAGCCGTGAGCAACCGGCATGCCTCATCTTCTCCTGTTCCTCACTCTGGTCTAGCCCAAGTATTTTTCCTGTTAAAAGAACAAAATACCTTTGTGTGAGACCCAGCATGAAAAGAACCACCCACCGGCATGCTGGAGCCACCTCGTGGGCTGGGTGGTGAGCTGGGGTATGTGCTAGCCAGCAGAAGCTCTGCATCCCCCTGTCACCACCCTCCAAGCAAAGCGATGGCAGCGAGTGGCTTGGGGCGATACCCTCCTCGGAGAGGGATGGTGCATGGAGGGACCAGCCCATCCTGCCATGGCTTAGCTCTCCTGTCGGGCTGTAGCACAAGTCAGAGCATGAGCAGGTCTTGCAGGCGATAGAGGCACATGAAAAGCAAACCGAGGTGTGTGGCAGGAGCAGCCTGACTCTTCTTGTGCCACTTTCTTGGCATGCGGGAGCACTTCAAAACGCTGGCACACAGGGCACAGTCAGAAATCAGCAGTAGCATCACATTGACCAAGGCTGAGAAACATCTTAAGCCAATGTGTTTGTGGCGTTTGTGTATCTGTCAGGCACTTATGCTCTGAGTTCCTCAGGCATATTAAGACAGGGGACCTTAATAGCAAGCTAACTGCAATGAATTTGGAAATGGCTTTGCACAGGGACCTGCGGTTTCTGCAGATCGTGTCTGCCCTGAATTTCTTCGCTGCGTGTGCTGTGCTCCCCATGCTATTCCCCACCTCTGCTGAGACAGCGCTGCCCAAAATAGCAAATGCCAGATTGGGTCTGCCAGATGCAACTGAGCTCAGAGGCTACTAGAGAGGAGGAGCAGGCTGCAGCAATACCTCTACACCCACCCCCATGCCAGTGAACCCGCAGATAACATCCACCATCCCAGCCCACTGCAATGTCTGTCACCCGGTGAGACTGCGCCTCCTGGTAGAGCCACCACAGGAATCTGTGGTGAAGGAGAGGAGCTCAGATACGGGCATCATCGCTCTGGCATCAGGCGGGTGTCCGAGCTGTTGTGTCAAGTCGCATGCAGCAGCAGGGACTTGCTCATGGGAGCAGCCTGGGGAGCAGTATGCGGGGCTGCCACCTTATAGGAGTGCTGCGTCCTTGAAGCATCAGCTCTGCGTGGAGCAGCGGGAGAGTCTGGTAAATCTTCTAGCACCTAGATAAAAAGCATTGCTGCTCAGGATGTGGTTTTTAAGGACTGTCGCTGAAATGTGCCGTCCCAGGGGTCAGAGCGTAGGGCTGGGTTTTACCTTCTCCCCGTGGCATCTCAGCTCGCGTTATCTGAACAATGTCTGCTTGCGTCATCGTTAAATCTCGAGGTCTTGCCATGGGACTTCAGGAGGCAAAAGAAGCTTGATGTACCAAACTGCTCACAATTCCCTTTTTTGCTCTGATACAGGATGCATTTTTGGTTTAGCTTTGTGGAGACTATTTGTAACAGAAAAAGCCACTCGAGCAACTCTAGCTGGGAAATGCCAGCCCTCCTGCAAATGAAGCTGGAGGTTTCTCAAACCAGGCATGCAAAAAATGATAAATCTATACTAAGCCCCTACAAAGCAAATGCTTATTCTTCTTCCATTGCTCAGGAATCCCCTCCTCAGTGGAGGGGGAGATACAGCCAAGCTGTGGAAGGGAGTGGGAAGGAGCTGAGCCTTTTGCTGTAGGGCTGGGGAGAGAGGAGCCTGTGGAAAGCACCAGGTGGGATCCTGCAGGAGAGGGCACAGTGAAGGATGCGGTCATACTGGCTTGGCTGAGGCATCTCTCCTTCTGACATTACCTTTGACACTGCGACTTTTCTTCAGGGTTGCATTTCCCAGGTTATTTTTCAAATTGAGAAAAAAAAAAGGGGGGGGGAAACAAAACTCCAGTGTTATGTGGGAATCTAGCAGCTTATCCATCATCAGCTGGGCTTGAGCGAGGCCTGGAGAAAGAGGTGTTTAAACAATTGCAGCATCTCCTGGGAACATGTTGGTGACAGTAACGATAAAAACAAAATCACAAGGAATTTATCAAACTCAGCTTTATTTGGTATGGCTCAAAAACAGATTTGCAGTTTTCTTTGGAAGGACCTTCAATGTTTTTTTACTTGTGAGATGTCTTGGGTTTGCATTTTATACGAACTTAAAATGCTCCAATGATGCATCCACAGCCATGCCACTGGGAAAAGTATATGTACATCTCTAATATTGGAGTGAATATTTAATACAAACTGAACGTCTCAGTTAATCAACAGAATAGCTTTAATGCATTGCTTTTCTCTCTCAAAGCAATGCATGTTATCCAGACAGAATGATTCAAGGTTTCTGGAAGTAACCGACTCAGTGTTACTCAGTCAAACACTTTGGCAATGTGTTATTATGTGGGAAACGGTTACTTTGGCAGGAAGATGTTGGTCCAGTGCCTCACCCTGCCCCTGAGTGTGGTGGCTTTCCATCAGAGAGGGGCTGGCTGAGGTCTCCACCCCCCCTCATATCCTTCCCAGGTCATGCTCCTAGATAATTGTTTGGAGTATTCTTATGTGCATTTTTTTCCCTAGACTATATTTGAAAATCTGGTACGTAATGGGTTTGAAAAAAATAGATTGTTTCCCCTGAGGGAAAGTGACTTTCTACCAGGGAGACTCTTTAAATTTAATACTCTCTTTTAGTTGTAAATCAGGGGCGTTTATGTATTCATGCTAGTCACTTTTAATTATGCTAATTTCAAGCTTATGGTCTGTTAGCAAGGGTAATTTCACCCCCGCAGTGCTGGCAGAGGTGGGGTGTCTGGGGGATCGCTCTGTGCTGTGGAAGGGATGGATCCTTAATCTCATTTTCTCCTTGGCCGCAGAGGTGGAAGGATGGTGCAGGCTCGGTGCAAACCCTTTCTGACACCTTTCTCACGCCCTTTGCAGAAGATGAGAGCCCAGTAGCCCACCTCCCTTAGCCCTGCCTGGCTGCAGCCCCCAGCCCCAGGGAGGTGCCCTGGTCCCCGGGCCTGGGGACCCCCCCAGGCTGGTCACTAGGTGTCCCTCTTGGCCAGCTTTCCGCACGCATCCTGCCCTAGCCCAGGCAGCCTTTGGATGTCGGATGCTCCCAGCCTCTGCTCCATCTGGTTGCAGAAGACATGCCATGCTGCTGGACATGAGAAGGGAGTGGTTATTTGTGTCCCTCTCACCGGTGACCAGAGGTGACACTCACCTAGCAGGCAGCTGGCACTGTGTGCCACTGCAGGAAAGGTCCTGGCAGTGATGCCCACTTCACAGAGACACCCTAGCCCATCTAGGCAACTGCGCATAGCTAGCAGCTCCCTCGGCCATGGGTGTCCCCACGCTCTCCGGTTATACTGGTTGTGCCAAAGGATGAGGTTGGTGGCACAAGCCCCCACCTTACGCTGGCCCAAGCCCATTTGGTCTCGCTGGCCTGGCATTTTGCAACAGAGGGACAGGGTTTTGCTGGAGAGGTCCTGAGGGTCCCCAGCCCTTGCTGTTCCCAGGGAGGTTGGCGTGTGCATGCGGGGAGCACCGTGCCTCACCCCGTGGCAGGAGCATCTGCAGCTGGTGAGAGCACTGAGCTCAGCGTGGAATGACTTGCAGAAAGGTCATGGTCTCAGTGCAATTCCCCTGCTCCCATGCAGGATATCACAGGGAGCTGGGGCTCTGCTGAGAGGGTTATTTTTGCTTTCCTTTCAAGAAAAGTGCAGCTGCGGATCTTAATCTGCTGTGCTATGCGTCGAGCCCTAGGCCTCCGTCCAAAGGGTAACGTGGCAGTAACTTTCAGGAAGTACTGGATGTACCAGATGTGCAACTCCTTCAACTCCAGATGTGCCGCCCCCCTCCCACTCTGCCTCAGCACAGTTGTCCTGCAAAGAGAAACGAGACACCAGATCGCTCAGAAAGCATCCCACAGATTAAATGTAGCCAAGTGCAAACCCAGGCTGATTCTGGATTCCCACACTCATGTGTAGGCAGTTTAACCGCAGGGATGTCTCTTCCCAGAAATGATGCTCGTGCCGGCTCCGCACATGGGGAGCAAAACCAGCTAGGAGATGAGCAGGATAAAAATGGACCTGCACGAGAAGGCTTCGTTTCTGAGCCTCATGCCGAACCGCAGCCTGTTGCTGATTTAAAACACACGTGCTGTTTCTAGAAGGAACTGCTTTGATCCCAAAAGGGAAAGCCGGGATGTGCATGAGGACTTGAGTATTTGAAGCACTCCTGGAGTGCTGGATTCTGGTCCCCTGCAGGCAGCATCTCAGCAGCACTATTTATTCTGGGAGTAAAGCCTTTGTCTAAGAGCATTTGAGTCTGGACCAAAAAGGGAATGAGTGATGCTTGACTCTGGAGCCTCTCTGAGTTTTGATGCTTCAGATGAGACTCCAAGGCGCGGGATGCTCCAGGGAAGCATGGGCATGATGACGGCAGGCCACCAGCCAGCTGGCAGCGTGGCCAAGCACGAAGAGCTCAGGCAGAGCGGGCTGGAGGGATGGAGCAGTGTTACCCCTGAATTCAGGTTGAGTGCGTGGCTTAGGGTCGATATCCAACAGGATTTCCCAGTGCAAAGGAGAGCAAGACAGCTTCGTGACGTGTTCACCCAAACCCCTCTCATTTAGTTGTATGAGGGGGTTCTTTGGTAAGGCTCTTCAGGGAAGAGCTCCCACCCAGACATTGCGATGATATAACCTGAGGCTACTATGGCAACCAGTGCTGTGGTTTTCCCAAGGGATGTTGCTGTGCGCTAGTCGGCACACAGCCATGCTCCCAAGTCTCTTACAGGAGCGCTGCAGAGGGATGGTGTGCTCCTTCCCACTGTCTATAAAAAGCCAGCTAAAGATGTAAACCTGACACTCCAGGGAAACCACCATCTCTGTCTTTAAAACAAATTTTCAGTTGCATACTAACATTTCTTTCCTTGCCTCAGGTAGATTTCCCCTCCCAGTATTTCAGGCTGAAATGCAATGATTTCAATATGCACAGGATGGTGCAACGCATCTTTAAATGCAGCAATGCTCAGAGGGTTTTTTTTGACTGAAAAAGATTCAAGCCTGTGATACTTGTCCCTGTTGTGCTGGGGCAGCCTGGGGCTGCCTGACCGTGGCTCCTTGTCAGCCAGATCATGGGCAGGGTGTGCTTTTTTTTCCCCTTAATGCAACACCAAGTATAAAATCTACTCACAGGCTTTCTGCTGTTCACAGGCATAAGTTGGGCAGGGATATGCTCCTCTGCCGGCTTCTGCCCATCACCCCCAGCCCCTCGATGCCCTTGCCCATCACCCCCCAACCTGGCTGCCTGGGCTGATGGGGGCCAGCAGCACCAGCCCTCCTCAGTCACTGTCCCCACAGCCACGTTTGCGGGGCAGAGTGAGTGAGGCAGGCAGGCAGGGGTGATGCTCAGCCTAGGGACATGTCAATGCGCGGGGTCAAGGCATTTTCCCTGTGCAAAGCTTGTGGCCTCACTATGTTCAGATTGCTCCTCCAGAGCTCCCAAAAAGCCACTCAGCACCCAGTGAGAGCCCACAAGGCAAACCTGCAGCACACTGGGCAGCCACCTCGGCTCACCCAGCAGCGCAGGGTGCTCATGTAGGATGTTTTTGGGCACAAGCTCCCATGGCAAAGGGAAGTTTGCATTGGTTTATGTTGGTAGCAGAGCTCAGCCTGGGTATGGCTCTCCCAGGCTTGGCCTTTGGGTTGCAGGTGATTTCAGCATCATGCTGGAGAATTGCTCAGGGCATTGTGCGAGGCCACGCATCCGTGTAACCCAAGGGGCTGGGAGCAGGAGGCACAGTGTTTCTGAGCCCTGACCATCTCCTTTGATTGACCCCTTAGCTCTCCAGACCCTGATCCTCACGGGAGGAACACCTTCACCGCTTGACCGGAGCGCCGCAGCGGATGTGGTGCCAGTGGCTGATGCTTGAGCCCCCGCCGAAGATGCTGCCGGCTTCCCGTGAACTTCTCCCTTTCCTCCGTGGCATCCTTTGGGCCAGCTGCCCGAAGCCTCCTGCCCATGGCAGTCCCTGTTCCCTCAGCTGTGGTATGGGGCAGCAGCGGGACCGGGGGGCTTGAGCAGCAGCTCGCAGGAGGACAGCGGCTTGCAGCTAGCGTGCAGCAGTGCCTGCTTCTGCAAGCAAGCATTTCCTCATTGCCCCCTTCTGCGCTTCTTCATCACCCCTCGCTCCCCTGCTGCTTTGCAATGTATTTTGTGGCTTAACTGTGTAATTGCAATAAAGCTTTTGTTGCTTGAGGTACCCTCTATGGTTAGCTGGAGGGGGTTGGTGTGACACTGAAAAGGGGGTCCCCAGAGGGTGCACACGCTGCTCAGCTGGCACAGCCGTGGCATGGGTAGTGGGTTATCCACAGAGAGGGTAGTAGGATGCTGCAGGGGGGTGGGGGGTGGAGGTTGGAGACAGGGCAGCAGCACAGGAGCCTCTGTCCCCCCAGAAGGGTTAATGGGTAAACTCAGCCTTTGCAGCCTGTGAAGCAAACCACGACTAGCTGGAAAAAGGGCCTCAAAGCCCTGGCTCCGCTCAGCATCAGGAAATAATCCCATGCGGGAGCCAGGAGGGGAGGGGGAGTGGGATGAGGGGAGCACTGTGAAGAAAATCCAGAGCTTTCCCTGAAGGCGGCAACGGCCAGGATTCATTATCCGTCAGGAGACGTGTTTATAGCAAGTGTGAGTCACTGTTGGGCCCTGGATGGGAGCAGCCTACAGCGGGGGCTGCCAGCGGTTCAGATGGGGTATGGGCTGCCCATCCAGCCCCACACAATGGCAACTCTCAAGGTCTCCCCCCACCCAAGCAACCATGTGCCAGCCCCAGACCTTGGAGCAGACCCAGTGCTATTTTGGACCACTTTGGGGCACGTGTTTCCTCTGGGATGCTTCACTTTTTTTCACTTTCACTCAAGAAGTGATGCCAGAGTACTGCCCCTCCCTGCCACACAGCCAGCCCTGGCAGTACCCCTCCACCCATGCCCACCCGTGCCCATGCCAGCCTCAAGCCCAGGGTATCACCCCGTGATGATCAGCAGCAGAGCGGCTGGCTTCACCCCCGGCACTGCACATTGCCCTGATGCAGTGGGGCTCTCCATCCCTAGCCGGTCCAGCCCCAGGGCTGAAACACAACTAGGCAGCCAGGAGAAACCAGCACTGCCTGCCCGGACTTCTGTCCCCTGGGGAAATAAAGGCAAAAATGCCCATTTTGACCTTTTTCTCCATTTGGAGTTGTATTTTCCACAATGCACGTCACCCCTGCTCCCACCTGGCCCTGCAAAGGGGCTGTGGGTAGGTGACAGTCCCTCTGGGTTTCGGCAGCTGGCCAAGCCCCCGTTTTGCTGCGGGAGCCTGTTGGTCACCCCTGCTAAACCTGCTCCACTGGGAGCCAAGTCTGTATGGGCTCTGGTGCTTGGCCCAAGTGCCTCTGAGTGGGAAGTCATCTTCCCCTTGCCTATGCCATCCCTGGCACCCCCTTCACTGGGCGCCCAGCCCCACGGCCGATCGCACTGGCCCTGTACGGAAGTGTCAGCCTGTGGCACCGTCTGGGGAGGTCTCAGTCAGCTCGTAGGTAGCATTATGGGCCCACAGGCAAAGAATGTGCTCATTCCCACCCCATCCCAGCATCTGTACCCCAGAGCATCCCCAGAAGGAAAACCCTTGCCAGCTTGCAGAAATTCAGGGAGCTTCTGTAGTTAAAAGTCAGCTGGCGCCATCCTTAAAAGCATGCTGTTATCTTGCCTGACACAGGAATTTGCCTAGAAAAAATCACTTTGCTCCTGCTTTCCTTCACAAATCTCTTTATTTTAGATGAGGTGACACAGCAAAGGCAACACTTGCCAGGGACTGAAGATGCACACTGCTACCCATGCTGGCTCCCATGGTGTGTTGATGCCCGGGGTGCCAGCTGCCAGCCCAGTTCGGTGCCTGGCTCAGGCAAGCCACAGTCACCCACAACACGCAGCTCCAGGCCTGGCACAAATTTTAACTAAACCCCAGGTTTTCTGGGTTTCTCCTCCCCCAGCAGCTGGTCACATGCTTTGACTTAGAGAAAAACTCATGTCCCATTGCTCAGAGCAGCAGTGCTGTGGAGACCCTCCCAAAACAGGGTGTCACCTACTGAGACCAATGCTGCAGGGAACATGGGCCAGCCTGGCTCAGGGCTGCTTTCCCACCTCCCCACAAGCCACAGGCCATCTATGAGCAGCTTGCATGGCCACACACCCTTGTGCAGTGCTGGGAGATACTGCCAGAGCAGCCCCAGGGAAGAAGCCAGTGGAGCTGTGAGTGCAAACACGTGGGACTCAGCCCCAAATACTCCTGCCCACCCACAGGGCTTGAATCCCTGTCCAGGCTGGAGAGGTGAGATGTGGAAGGATGTTAACCACTCACATCCTTCACCTGTGTGTGCTGGCTTTTCCTCTGCAGGATGCATCAGCTGAAACACAAAGCATCTGTGCTCCTGTGAAGGCATTAAGTGATTCAGGTGCCCCACATCGCTTCCTATTGCCTCCAGTCCTCTGCTGCACAGCAGCTGGCTGCAGCACTCTGTGGCTTTCTCCTGAGAGGGGTAAGTGTTTGGAGGTTTGAAACAGCCTGTTTACCTTTGGCTGCTCCTCTGAAAAAAAAAGCAGTGGAAGAGATTCTTATCTCGATGACCTGCTGGGATTTCCCTTGCTTTGGCTTGTGCTGGAGACCTCTGGTCTGCTGCCTTCTCTGTAACCCCTGTTTCTACTCCAGGATGGAGCAGCTCAGACTTTCCTTGTGTGCTCTGTACTCCGGTCTCCTGGCCAGCCTGGTATCTTTAAAAGATGGCTGCTCCTGCCCCTTTGCAAGGGGGTCATGCTAGAGCTCTCCTTGCAGGGTGCATGTTTGCAGGACCAAGGACCAAAAGCGCTGCCCCTCCTCAGCGGTGCCCCTGAAGGACAGCTGCCCTCCTAGCTTCCCTTCCAGCTCAGCATTGTCTGTGCTCTCTCAGCCACAAATAAGCATGGAGCAGGAGAAATAGTTTTGAGGACAACAAAATGGCTGGATGGTTTACATTTGCTCTTAATTGTCTGCAAAAGATCCGAGGAGGATGTTTGGCTCTGCTTGGAGTGGGCTGGGAAGGCGTCCTTGCCAGGAAGGGTAGCTGACTTGTTTTATGCTTCTAGGAAAAGGCTGCAGGCTGGGTCTGGCTCTGGTGTAAAAAGAGCTCAGCTGTAAGCCTTGCTGCATCCTAGGGCTGCTCTCAAAGGCCATAACCACCCCAGAAGCTGTGATGGCTGCTGGAGTGGTATGAAAAAAAAAAAAAAAAGGCATAAAAGGTGCATGCTGAAAAAAAAAATAGACAGCAGAAACAGTCTGGGAATGAGCTAACAGGGACCTCAGGGAGTTTGCAAGACCTGCAAGTTCCTGGGCTGGGGTGGCTCGTCCACCTGGAAAAGCATGGAAAGGGGTCAGGCTGCAAAGCCAGCTGAGGTACGTTATCTGGAGGGTACCCAAGAAGCAAGATAGACTTCTGTGCTTCCTAGGGCTTTCAGGCTTGCTGACTACACTGAGGGAGAATGAAAGCATGTTCAGGGGAGTGGAGGGTGTGGGAGAGCAGAGGGAAGGGAAATGAAAGCAATTAGGGCTGGTCTTTTGGCTCTGCAGAAGAGATGAGCTGTGCTGTAGCACCACTGCAACTTGAAAGACAAGACAAGCTGGTAGGGAACGGGCGAGAGGTGAAAGGAAAAACACAGCACCGTGTGGGCATCGTGGGTTTTGCTGTGTGGCTTCAGGAGCAGATGGGCACTGCTGCCAGCCTTGTGCCGCCCCTGCCACCCGAGGCTTGCTGGGACCAGTCCTCAGCACTGTTGTGCACCAACAGATGTGGAGAGGGGGGCCTTAGAAGTGGTGCTGTAACCCATGGCAGGGAAAAAACAGGTTTTCTACCCTGCTAGCTCATCTTTTTGCAGTTTGTGATGCAAGCTGGCCCAGCTGCTGCAAACCGCAGGGTAGGGGGAGCCCTGTGCCACCCCCCAGTGTGGGACTGGGTGGTAGCTAGCGCTTCCAGTCCCCCCAGCTGGAGCCAGGGCTGTGCCTGGCGGCTGCTCGGCTGTTCCTCGAGCGCCTGGTGCCTCCCTTCCCCAGGAAGATGTGCCCAGCCTGGAGAGCACGCTTCACTCCCTGGGAATTGCCCAAGTGACGCGTTTTATTGCAGAGAAGTGGAAAATATTCTCCGCCCAACTGCTGGAGGGGTTAGCGTGTGTTTTTCCACCCGGTTTTCATGCCGTGCCTGCTGGATGTGCTCCACGAGAGGCTGCATGGGGGAGGTGGTTGCTCTCTCCCCTGTTCTGACAGCGGTGTCCCCAGGGTTGGGGTGGCATGTCCTGGGCTGTGCTGACACCACGTCGGCTGGCTGGGGCAAGAATGGTTGCCTGCCAGGAGCTAAGGAGTAACAGCCCTCAGACATCCACCTTCAGTTTTTCTTCTCTAGCTTTTCAGAAAACCAGACACCCACACCTCGGTGTTGGTTTCTCCAAGAACAGGAGGATGGTGCAGGTGTTGCCCATCTTTCCATTTTGGGCCAGTTTTATCCCCAAATTGTGATGCTCCCAAGCCCCCAAAGCCTACACTTCAGGCCATTTCTGTTTTCTGAGTGTAAAGCGTACCTTTTCCCTGGAGAAAATTTAAAAATGAGACTTGAAAGTGAGCTTTTCTTTGCTCTCCTTCAAGACTCCGCTGCGGGGCAGGGGAAGAGAGGGTGAGTTTCACCAGGGGAGTGTGGGGAGGCCCTTCCTGGTATCCCGAAAGCGTGACGTCCTGGCATCCCACGGGAGCCCTGCGAGGAGAGGATCCCGGCGAACCCTGGGAAGGGGGGCAGAAAAAGGAGCCTGAAATCGTTATCTCCTCTCCTCAAGCTCCCACGCTGCATCCGCAACCTCCCCTCTCACTCGACCCTCTCATCTTTCCTAAGAAGCTGAGCCAGCTTTCCCACAGACGCAGACAGCTATTAGAGAAATATTATTACCAGATGGTTTGTTTTTTCCATAGGACCAGAGGCCAGCGTGAGGTAACAGGGAAAATATTAACCCACCCCACGCCAGGCTGGGTGCGGGGCTGTGGCTTTGCTGGTGGTGCTGTGCCACGTCCCAGTCCCAGCTGTGCCGGCGTGCAAGGGGTCTGCAGAGGAGGGTGGCGGGGGGGCACTTGCACCCCGCGCCGCTGGACCGGCGGGGTGGCAGGGAGAGCTTGGGAAGGCTTTGATGAGGAAGGGAAAAACGTGTCCCCAAATGGTGCTGGAAGGGAGGGAAGGGTCCCCCCAGGCCAGCTCGATCTGGTAGGAGCAAAGCCCAGCTGGCAAACTGCACAGTGGGGAAGTTCATGCCGGGTCAGATGAGCCAGAGATTCAAGCAGGGAAGAAGCGCCACGTCCTGGCTGTCCTGCCTCTTGCAGGGTGGATGTGGGCACCAGGCAGAGGAAAAGTGCCAAGCCACTTTGACTAGGGATGTCAAGGGATTTGGAAGGCACTGCATGCCGTGGGTTGGCTCTTCCACTGGGTCTTTTTGCAGGTGGGTGGGTGAGTGTGAGACCCTCCTCTCATGGTGCTGAGCCTGCTCGGTGCCCGTGACAGGGTGCTGGCAAGGCACCACCTGCCTATGCTGGGAGAGCAGCTGCTGCTGTGCTGGGAGAGGTGATGCTTTCCTGCGTGGAGGGGTTGCTTTGTTGCCTCCTCCTGCAGAGATCTGTTGTGGGAAGATAAATTACCATGTGCAGAAACACCACAAGCCGCACGTTTTCCAGTGGGGTTTGTGGTTGGCACAGTGCTCAGCTCGGACCACGGCTGCTCCCGTTGTGGAGCTCTGAGCACGGAGATGGAGCGGCCAGTGGGGATGCAGCTGAGCCATGGGCAGGCTGGGTCATGCACCCTGGGGGGCTGGGGTCCTACAGCCAGCCTGGGGAGGTGCAGCCCGTGGTAACAAGAGCCCATGGAAACCTCTCCTAACAAATGCCTTTGCTGCCCCAAAAGCTTATGACCCCAGGAGTGGGGAGAAGGTGACACAGCCAGCTAGCAGGATGCTGGTGTGCTTCATGTGGTTGCAATCAGGGAAATTTCAGTGCTTGTTAATTATGGCATCTTGCAGAACTGTGTGAGAGGACAAAGTAGCCCCAGCTGTGGAAGATGGAGCTGGAAACCTGGCACTCAGTCCTTCCCTGCTTTTCAAAGCACCCTTTGGTTATGAGTATGCTGATGGGTTCAGTCCTGGCTTTTCCCAGGGGAATTCTTGTCAGCTCATTTCCTATGGAAGGAGCATGTTCCACTTTCCATTTTTAAGTGGACTTGATTAAAGAGAAGGAACGGTTGTATGAAAGAGTTAATAGTAGAAAAATGGAGTAAAGTCATTCTCTTATCAAAGTCTGGGAGAAGAAAATACAAAAAACCTGTCCCAAGTGCACTTTTTTTTCTTCTGCACCCCAGTTTGGTCTGGAATTGGACTAAAAGTTTATTGCTGGCTGTGCAATGCAGTGCTGTGGGCTGGGACTCGGGATGGGGAGCGCTCATCCCCCGGGGAGTACAGGCACCATGGAGGAGCTCCCCGTGCCCATCTGCATGGCACTCTGGAGGGATACTGGTAGGTGGAAGGGGTCCTCTGCTCCTGGGGGACCCAGTGTGGCAGAGCCATAGGGATCAGCTTCCCTGGCTTCATCTGAAGAAGAAAGGAAAGGGAACATCCTTCACAGGCATGTACTCTTAAGTTTTGGGAAATAACGGCATGCTGCTAGGGCCAATGATTGCAACACCCCTGGGGTCAGCCTGCAAACCTCTGCCCAGCTATCAGCTGGATTTCTGGGGGGAAAAAAAAAAAAAAAAAGCCCACTTTTTTCCCAAGGACATGGCCTTCCAATGCCCTGGGGACGGTGCTGGCTGCTGGCCCCAGTTTAGCACCACAGACCTGGAAAAGGCAATGTTTTAAAATGCTTTTGAAGCTGGACAGGGATTCAAGCCTGCAGTCTGGCTGGACCGCAGAGAGGACGAGCCCGGGACATCGTGCCTGATAGCAGCCCCTGGGGCTGGTGGCTGGGTGCTGGGCAGGGAGCGGGGTCCCCGGTGGGGTGGGGGGAGCCCTGCCTTGCCGACTCCCCATGCTGGGGTGCACGGGGTCAGACAGGACGCAGCTGTGCAGAGCCATATACGGTCAGCAGGCGCCTTGCACAAGCCATACCATCGTCATTAAGTCTTTGCTGGCACGGCCGACCGGCCTCCAGCTCATAAGGCTCTGCGGAGCGGCCGGGCTGCTCCCGGGATGGATGTGCTTTTCCCTTCCTGTAAGGAGCAGAGGGGATTGGCTTTTCTGCTGTTCGGGGTAATTCCCTGGGAGGAAAGGGGAAAGAGGAAGAGATAAAGCAAAGAGGAAACATCTCTGGTGTGCAAACTCACAGGACTTTTCTGCTGAGCTGATGCATGAAGACAGGTCCTTTCCCAGCGCTCCTCTCCCTGGGAGCCTCTAGCTGGTTTTCAAAATCCCAGGTGAGCTCCCTCATGGGAGCCCCGAGGAAGCATGCCGGAGAGCCAAGGCAGATCTGATCCCCCGTGAACTGTCACGCGACAGGATTTGTCCCTGGGCACACTTGCTCTCTTGGTGAGCATCTTTAGTCAGTTTGAGACGCCTTGGAAATTTGCTTCTCTGTGTCCTCGTCTCCTGGTGCCACACACACAGCTCTGTGAAGCCCACCCACCTCTGCACTTGGCCAGTTATTTATACCAGCCAGGTTCATGCTGGTACTAAAGCTTTTCAGCTAGGGGAGAAGCGCTTGCTTCAGAACAACACACGCCTGGCTCTTTTGGGGCTGGGGTGTCTCTTCCTGCTCCCAACACACACAGTTTTGTTTCACATTTTGGTGTCACTTCCCAGTGCTGCCCTTCCAAGGAGGAGCCCTGTTTGTCTGGCTGCCCCTCAGCCAAAACACATGGCACCCTGAGGCTCTCCAAAGTCCTAGAGAAGCTGTGGGGACAGAGTGCAGGGGTGCCCAGCAGCAGTCTTGCCCTTCATTGAGACCACCAGTTCCTCATCTTTCCTTGGTTTTAACATCAGCTTCCACAGATACACTTTGATTTGTGTTTGCATGAGAAACAGCACTTGTTGTGCTGTTGGGTTTATGAGGTTTCAGTACAGCACAGACTGCATTTCATTTTAATTTTTTGCACTGGCTTTGGATGTTGTTTATCCAAATACACATTTTCTGCCTCGATAGTGTGGACAGGCTCCTCCAGTAATACAATTTGCGTTCAGTGGGGGTAAGCTTTTTTTCAGTTGTTTCAACTTAAGACAACTTCCTACAGCCAAGCCTATGAAGTTTTCTCCTGATTATTCGCCTGAAGATGCTGTCAGAGTGGTTGTGTATGAAGGTGGGGTGACAGAGGTGGCAGCCAGACCTGCTGCCTTCCTGCAACCAACTTGTGTGTGAGCCCTTTGTGCTGGCCGTGCTTGTGTTGTTGGTTCTTTGCCCTTCCGAGCTGTCCTGGACATCACATCAATTTGCTATTTCATGACAGCTTTTGGTCCCCTCCTGCGCTTTTGGGAGCAGGTTCCAGCCGTGGCAGGATCAGCCCTCTAGGTGTTTCACCTCTCAGCGATAGCAATTAAAACTCCCACTGTAATGAGGGGTTTGGCAGTACGGCCTCTGGGTCTTAAGTTCAGGAGCATGGGACTTGTCTCCAGTGCTGGCCATGGAGAGTGGATGGTCCACAACACCCTGGGGGGGCCTTGCTGTGGGGGTCCAGCTCCCCACAGCTGCGGGCCCTCAGGCTTTCCTGCTACGCTACAGGATGGGAAGATGCTTGTTTCCAGGCATCCTTAAGAACTTGCGATCCTGCTTCTACCTACTGGGCTTGACAGGCTTGACCCTATCCCTGCTTCTTGTCCTGATCATGGTCCATGGTGGAGTGGGGTGAGGGGCATCCCAGTCTGTTGGGGGGTCCTTGTGGTGTTTTCCTCAGCTTTCCCCTCAAGTTCCTGACTGGGTTGAGTAGAAAACCCTGAAAGTCAGGGAGGATGGTGCTTCTCCAAAAGTGTGGTGCCTCCATGGTGCCCCCATCCCTGGGTGGCCATGGGACAGCTCCAGCTCTGCCCTGTGGTGGGGACTCCCCTGGCTAGCAGGACAACACAAGCCAGCTCACATGTAGGTGGGGATGCCGTGGGAATGTCTGTCTCCCTGCCCGGGCTTCCTTGCCTCAGGAGCCAGGAGGGAGCAGCCTGGCAGGTGCCCCGATCCCCCCTGCCCCACAGAGCAGACTGAACGCCAGGGGCGATGCTGATGCTGGGCACCGACTGTGCCAGGGCTCCCTGCATGAGGCTTGCAGAGATCCCCAGCACCGGTGGCCAGGGTGACATTGCAGGTACAGCCACATCCAGAAAAAGCGTTAAGGAGAAATGCCTCATTCATGTCTGACTCACAGCTGACAGCCCCTGGTCCCTCCCTCCGTCCTCCGGCTGGAGAAGTCTCCTCCTCACCCTTACCCTCCTGCCTCTTCCTCCCACAGAAACCAGGGGGAAAGCGGTAAAAAAATATCTTCATCGACTCCTGCCTCCGGACCGCGGCCTCTCTGGGCTGCCGGGTTGTCTTTCCCGGTTTTTTTGTTGTTGTTTTTTTCTTCAGTCCAGCTCGATGGTAATCTGAACCAAGCAAAATGAGGCTGCGAGACTTTCTACTCACTTTGCTGCTCCCGGCCGGTTTCCTGGGGGGGGTGTCATGGGCTCAGCGCCCAGAAATCGCCACCCGAGTCGCCAATGCAGAAGGTAAGCCCAGGCTGCTTCCCAGGGCGTTTTCCTCCCTGGGATCAGTGGAGAAATCCGGCTGCTGTGTCCCTCCTGGGCGGACGCTTCCACTGGCACACAGAGCTGCAGCTTTGCCGGGTCGTTTTGGGGAAGAGTTGCATTTGCTGAGGAGAGCGACGTAGGCTTAGAGAGGATCTGTAAGACGTACCTGCTTTTAGTGCTTTTTGTCTCTTTTGGTTTTTTTCCTCGGCTCTGTCCTGTCAGGTGTTACCAGTAGCACTGGGATACAGGAGAGGGGGATAACAGTTGATACCAGTTTAGTTTTCTGAACTGTTTTGGTTTTAACACTGGCTGTTAAGGGGCATTTCCATTTTTACTCTCCTCTGCAAGGATGTTTGTGCCAGAATTTGTCAGAAAATCATTGCTTTCTCATTGCATTAATTGCTATCATGTCTTGGTTTTATTTTTTTAAGTGGTTGCTGCAGCTGCACCTTATTTTGTATAATAACCAGTATTGGTCTTGCAAAGATATGCTTTGAATGTAAACGGGAAAAAATTTATAGGAAGCTGCTAAATGCCACAAAGTGATGTTTTCTGAATGTGAGCTTGAGCTGGCTTACCCTTGATGCCAAAACAGAAATGAGCAACCTCACCCATGTGTGTGTGCTTGCGTGTCTCGAGTGGTGTGAGGATGTGGGAGCGGCACCCTTAGTGCGGATTCTGGGAGCCTGCTAAGAGGGAGCTGGGCTGCGGGTGGGCAGCATGGGGACCCCAGGCTGGGGAGGCAATGCAGCAGGGTGGCCTGCTGACTCCTGCTTCTCCGCTTCTTCCCAGACTGCCCCGTGGACCTGTTCTTTGTTCTGGACACCTCAGAGAGCGTCGCCCTGAGGGTGAAGCCCTTTGGGGACCTGGTTACCCAAGTGAAAGATTTCACCAACCGGTTCATTGATAAGTTGACAAGCAGGTACATCTAGGGCTTTGTCCAGGCTGCTTTAGGGATGGAGCCTGGTGCCGGGTGGGATGCTGAGACTACACTGTGTGCCCGTCCATGGAGGGAGAGGAAGAAAGCAGGGATGCTGGGGAGGGGGCGTGGGAGTGTCTCCTCCCTTTCCTGGTCTGTGGCCACCCTTTTTATACTCCATCCAAGCTGAGGGCAGCAGCGTACCTTTAGCAGAGCTGTCTGCACCCACCCTTGGGAAAACAAGGGCTTCCCGGAGTGGCAGACACAGCACTCCAGCCGCACCACCTCCGGCTGGCCTGGTGGTTATTCTGTAGTGCCAAAGCCACGCTGATCCCTGTGCCACTGGCTGCTTGGGCCCAGAACAACCCAGGTGCTCGGGTAGCACAGGGCACTTCTGATGTTAAACCCAAGATGCATGGGCACTCCATGGAGCAAGCCCTCCCTCGCAATTTGCGTACCTCAGGACACCCTGCAGCACGGAACCCAGCTGTGGGTGCCCCTGATTCACCCTGCTGCCCAGCCCTTTATCTGCCTTCTCCTCACCCACCCTTGCAGCCACCAGTCCAGGTCTGACCCTGGCTTTTCCCAGGGTGAGGACACCCAGGGATGCCCAGGAGCACCAAAGCTCCCAGATCCCAGAGGGGGGTGATGCTGAGACGAGCTGCAGGCAAAGGCCATGGCTTGCCTGCTGGCAGGAAAACCAGGGATGCACAAGAGCACTACGGGTCCTGGAGGCATGTAGGTCTTTCTGAGCCCTTTGGGACAGCAGCAGATGTTTGCTGGTGCCCAGAGGGGCATTGTGGGGTTGTCCCAGTGCTGCACCAGTGGCGGCATGAGCTGGAGGGGCAAGGTGCCCACCTCAGGGCAGGTTGGGAGGGTATTAGCAGCTCACCTGTTCATTGCCCAGGCAGGAGAGCTACCTTGCGAGGCATTCCGTGACCAGGAGCCTCGTGCTTGGGAACAACCTGCCAGACCTACGTCAATGCAGCATGGCTCTCTCCTAAGCTAGGCTCTGGGCTTTGTCCAGAGCCCCTGCTGCATGTGGGTGGACCTCCCAAGCCCACCCCAAACACCCCTGCACCCACTCTGCTGCTCTCTACCTGCTATGGCTATGCAAGCCACCACCATGCATGCCATGCTCTGGCTCCCCCAGTGTGCATGGCGTGGTCAGCATAGGTGATGGCGAGGCAACTGACAGCGCTGGGGTGGGGGTGACAGCAGTAGGCAATACTCAGGTGGCTTTGAGAAAGGTCCTGCTGAGTAAAGAGAAGATGAGCTTGGAGAACTGAGGAAGCTGTGCAACTCTATCCCTTGGGAATTGGCCCTAATGTCATGAAGAGACCCTTTTTGGTGCATTGGCCAAAGCACAGGTAGTCATGATGCCTCTGTCCCAGGGACTCACGGGTAGCAGGCTGTGACAGCGCACAGGATAGGGCTTCAACTCCCATGCTTATCTGTCTCCGAATCAGAGCATCCTTCAGAGGCATGTATCCCTCTGATTTAACACATCCAGCAGTGGAAAACTCACTGCAGTCCTGATTGGGGTGTTTCAGTGGTTACCTGCTTTGCAGACATGTACCTGGCTGTCTGGCTCAGCATCTCCTGCCCAGCTCCAGCCACTGCAGCCTGGCACTGCTTTGGGAAGCCTCTCTGCCAAACTGTCTGACCCTTATGGATGCCCACCAGCTGCACCCCTTTGCCCTTCCACCTGCTGGACAAACTACCCTGGCCCCATGGCTGGGCTTTGCATGGGAAGCATATCCTGGCCTTGCAGGAGAGCAGGGAGCCCTAGCAAAGCCCTGCGATGTTTGGCAGAGGGTTTCCATTTTATGTGGCAAGCTGGTGCAAGGCAAGTGGAGGTGGTAGCAGGACACGGATGAAGGTGTTGAAAGCGTGTGTTCTGGTGTGTCCATGCAGGTACTACCGCTGTGACCGCAACCTGGTGTGGAATGCTGGGGCACTGCACTACAGCGATGAGGTCGTGCTCATCAAGAGCCTCACCTCGATGCCCAGCGGCCAGAGTGAGCTGAAGAACCGTGTCTCAGCTGTGAACTACATTGGGAAGGGCACCTACACAGACTGTGCCATAAAGCGGGGCATCGAGGAGCTGCTCATTGGGTAAGGTAGCGGGTCCAGGGCGGGTGGAGAGGGCAATGCTGGTGGTATGGCCATCGTGGATGGAGGTTGGGAGCTTCTGGGTTAGGACATCCCTGTGAATTGTGCAGAGCTGCCCCCAGAGTGGGAGAGGAGGTCACTTAGGCACAAAAACAGGCACAGGGGTGGCAGGTTGCTGATGCTCCAGCTCTGCTGGGATGTGGCATGCCCTGACCATAGGCTGGGGCGCTGCCTAGGGTGAGTGTACAGAGATGCCTAAGCCACTCTTCTCCAGCTAAATCTGTTAAATCCTTGCAACGTTAAATCCTGTGTTTAAACCCTTGCAGCGGCTCCCATCAAAAGGAGAATAAATACCTGATCGTGGTGACTGATGGACACCCCTTGGAAGGGTACAAGGAGCCCTGCGGAGGCCTGGATGATGCTGCAAATGAAGCCAAACATTTGGGAATAAAAGTGTTCTCTGTTGCCATCTCCCCCAACCACCTGGTAGGGATCATGTCGCAGGGATGCTCCCTGCAGGGGTCCTGAGTGGGACTAAAGGAGCCGCAGTGTGACATTGGAGCCTCTGAGTGCCCCTCAGAGCCCCTCCACGGAGGGAGGATGCAGGTCCTCAGGGTGGCCTCTGGGGATGGGTCCTTCATGGGTTACCTGCAGGTCTCAGTTTGCCCTCCCCACACCCCAATCCTAGGACCAGCGGCTCAACATCATTGCCACAGACCATAGTTACCGCCGCAACTTCACCGCTACCAGCCTGAAGCCGACCCGGGAGCTCGATGTGGAGGAAACCATCAACACCATCATCAACATGATTGTGAGTGCTGCCCACACTCTCCTCAGCCTGCTCCCTCCCCAGGCTCAACTGTCTCTCTCAAACCCTCTCTTTGCTTTCTTCTCTTGCAGAAAGATAACACAGAGCAATCGGTGAGTGCCCCCCAGAGCGCCGCTCCCCCCGATCCTGTGCCTGAGCCCATCCCCTGCAGGTCACCCATAGCCAAGCGGGTGCTTGGTGGCACAGCCCTGGCCCCTGCCAGCCTGAGCAGGGTGCAGCCTGGCCCTGGTGCTGCCCGCTGCCTCTAATGCTGTTTTCTCCTTCTCTCTGGGAAGTGTTGTTCCTTCGAGTGCCAGGTGAGTTGAGTTTTTGAGACCTCCTGTCCCCTCCCTCACATCCCCGTGGCCCCAGGCTGTGCCTTGGTGGCTGGTCTAACCTGTACCTCTCTCCTGCAGCCTCCCCGAGGGCCCCCCGGACCTGCTGGTGACCCGGGCAATGAGGTGAGGCACCAGCTGTGGCCATGCTATGGGACCAGGGTGGTGGGATGGGCTCACTGGAGATGCTCAGACACCAGTGGGGTGTGGGTCCTTGACACCCCACCACTGCCCCATGGAGAGGTGGATGAGGATCCACACCATGCTCTCATACAGCCAGGATCATCTGCTCCCCACATCCATGGAGCATTGCTGCTGCCATCCTCCCTGCTCTCTTTTCAACAGTCCATTGTTCTGCTCCTGGGGATGATGAGCTAACTTTATTTATGTCCTGCATTGCAGGGAGAAAGAGGCAAGCCAGGTCTTCCAGGCCAGAAAGGAGATGCTGGAGAACCAGTAAGTAAAGGACCGGCCCTGGTGACTCTGTGCAGGGGCTATTTTTTGGCCACTTCTGGCCAGACCTCTTGGATGCATCCTCACCGGCCCTTGCTCCTGCATCCCCCTGTTTCCATGGGCCAGTCAGTGGAGTCAGGGCCCCTCCACAGCCATCCTGCCAAGCAGTCGCTCCTGGTGGGCAGCAAGGTAGCCCCCTCCCCTGTTGCTACAAGACTTCCTTTTTCCTCACCCAAAATAGCCATTCCTCCTGGAGGACACGTCTCTGACTCATGTGTGCCAGTCCAGGGGCGGACTCTGGGCTCCCTCCCGCGTCCTCTGACACAACAAGCACGGCAGTGTTACAGGGAAACCTTTCGTAAATAATAAGCTAATATCACAAGGAAACTATTTCTCCCCTCCTTTTTTTTTTTTTTTTAATTTTTTTTTCACTAGGTGCATTTATTCTTGGGAGGTGTGTTTCTCCCAAACATGTGAGTGTGCAGTTACTCATCTTGTGCATTCCCAATCTGGAAACCCTATGCCATGCATTTTTCCTTCCCAAGGATTTTCCACCCTTCTATTTCATCCCAGATGATGTGTCCTCAAATACCCGTCTTCCCGTCACCCCTGGGAAGGGCTGGAGATGTTGGAAGTGAAAGCAGGTCCCCTCTGCCATCCACAATGATCCTGTGCCCCCAGACTGGGCAAGCAAGGCGTGGGAGAGCCTCCTGTGGGAGGTTATAGTGGCGGGGGCCTGAGCCCCACATCAAGAGCCTGGGGGGGAAACTGCTCCATGGCAACAGTGGTGACAGTATCTGCCCCCATAACACCATGCTTCTGTCCTCTAGGGCAGGCAAGGGGACATGGGACCTGTTGGATACCAAGGAATGAAGGTACGTGGGGCTGCAGGGTCACCGGTATGGTTCCTAGGTGGGCTTCGGGTTTTGCACTGCCAGTGTTTTCATTCTCCCGTTTTCCTCTCTCCTTTCATCTCTAGGGTGACAAAGGAAGTCGAGGAGAAAAGGTGAGGACAGCAAGGAAGATAGGGGAAGACCTCTGTGTCCCCTTGACTGGTTACCCCAGGCTGCCCCTGCAGCTACGTGGTGTTGGGGTCTGGTATGTGCCCACATATCCATCCCTCCTGCCGGCACTGGCCCTGCCAGGAGTGGGGATCCAACAGGATCAGCCAGTTTGCAGCTGACACAGCCTTGGGGACCAGACAGGCACCATGCAGCAGCACAACCAGGCAGAACAGGAGAGACCGGTGGTGTGCAGGGACACAGGGAATGCCTGCACCCTGGGACCGAGCTGGCGTGGGGACTGTAGCACAGTGCAGGGATGGATCTGCTATGCATGAGGGTCTCACATGTCTCTCCTTTCTTTTGCAGGGTTCAAGAGGAGCCAAAGGAGCCAAGGTCAGCCTCTGCTTTCGCACAGTTTATTCTTTCTAGTTGACACCTTGAGGGAGAAGGTCTTTGGCAATCACTTCTTCATGGTCCCTATTCTTCCTTTCAGGGTGAGAAGGGCAGGCGTGGAATCGATGGCATCGATGGCATGAAGGTAAATCTCTACTCTGGGGCACTTTGCTTAGCCTGAGGACCCTGGCTTTTCTCCCTTGAAAACCATTGTGGTGTCTGGGAATGAAGCCAGTGTCCCATGTAGGGCAGTGGGGCTCCATCCCTTTGGGGCTGTCCCCCGGCCAGCCAGGGACAGGACTGGGATGTCCCTTTCAGGGCTCTGGGATGATGGATGGGGTCTTCCCACAGTCAACACTCATGGGAACTGCTGCTTTGTCTGTCTGACAGGGTGAAGCTGGATATCCTGGGTTACCTGGCTGCAAAGGCTCACCTGGATTTGACGTATGTACCCTGTGGGTGCCCCTTGCACGAGAATGAACCAGCACAGCAGGTCTGCATGGTGGTGTGCAGAAATGGGGAGCCCCCGAGAAGGGGAGCTGTGGGAGGGTGTTGCAACACTTGGAAATATGTCCCTAGACATGCCATGCTTATCCCTGGCACGGCACCTTGGGGGTGTCCCCTGGGCAGTCTGCCTTGCCCTTGCCTGGAAGCTGCTGCCCAGTGCACAGGGCTGCCTGGGAAGCTGCATGATGTGGGAGTGTTTGGCTGGAGGCCATTCAGCACCAGGACTTGGCAAAGGAGAGCTCAGTGCCAGACAGGCAAGCCCAGAATTAACCTATTTCAACCTGCTGTGACCAGCCACCCAGAAAATGTTGGAAATTTTTGGAGAGCTCCAGAAAACATTATTCTGACATTGCTTTTTTCTAGTTTCCCTGCTTATTTCATGCTGCCAGGATGACATATCCGTGGTGGCACCAGTATCATTGAGGTCCAACCAAAGCAATCTTTTCCTACCTTTTTCCTCTGAGCTGCAGAAGCATGCTCAGTTTTGCAGCGTTTCAGCAATGTGGCCACAGTGTTTCTTGCACAGCTCCATGGTGCAGGAGTGCCACATCATCCCTGAATCATTCCTGAGTACATGTGCCTCCTGTCCATCCCACTGGGAAGCTGCAGGTCGAGCTGCTGGGATGCTTGGTTGATGCCCAGTTCCCCACAGATAGTGATGCTGGCTTGGTTTTCAGTGATGCTGCCTTTATTTTCAACAGGGAGCTCAAGGCCCGCCTGGACCAAAGGGTGATCCTGGTGCTTATGGACCCAAGGGAGGAAAGGTGAGCTGCTCTGCGCAGCTTCACATGGAAGGAGGGGGGCTGGGACCTTTCTCCTGCAAGAGGGAGAGGTGGCAATTGACCCATCGCTGACCCCCTTGCACTGCTTGGGGACAAACCTATGCTAAAGGACAGTGCCCATCACTGGTGTGATCCCCAGATCTGGCCACTGTGATTCCTAGCATATCCAAGGTTAGTGGGTGCCCACCAGCATCCCTGAGATACCGGGGGGCTTCTGCGAAAAGGTGACCCACTGGCCAGGTGGAGTGGGGGTCAATCTGCTGGGGATGGGGAGCTCGCGGGGGAAAGACCTCAACCCAGAAAGGTGCTTGGGGTGCACCGGGGCTCCTGACAGCCTCTGTGCCATGGGAGCCAAAATCCACTGCCGGGCGCTGGATGCAGTCTTGACGGTGCCTTATGTTCTTGTGAAGGGGGAACCTGGGGACGACGGAAAACCAGGCCGACAGGGGATTCCTGGCAGCCCTGGAGAGAAGGTGGGTGAAGTGCCCGTGCATGAACATCCCCTGTCCTCTGTGAGCAGGAGAGGTCCCCTGCTCCAGCCTTGGCTTTGAAGCAGGCTTGCCCAAGGTTCTACAAGTGCTCAGGGCTTTGCTCTGAAACCTGCTGACTTGTCTTATTTGTACCCCGTGGCTTGCTTGTGCAGGGCACACCTGGAAACCAAGGTGAGCCTGGACCAGCAGGAGAGACAGGTGATGAGGTGAGTCCTCTGCTACTGCCTGCAATGCCCCCTGTGCATGCTTGTCAGCCATCCCCACCGCCTGACCACCCCTGTTGTTTCTCTGCAGGGCGCTCCAGGTATGGATGGTCCTCCTGGAGAACGGGTAAGTGAGGGCACCGCTGCCAGGCACCACGCCAGCAAGGCACGGGCAGGGGCTGGTACCCTGCAGAGGAGGAGGAGGGCTGCACGTGAGCCCTCTCAGAGCTGGGCAATGAGGGAGGGTTTTGCTCCTGCTCGGAGCAGGTCCTGATTTTGTGTTCTCACCATCTCTTTGCAGGGCAGCAATGGAGAAAGAGGACCCCCGGGTTCGCCAGGCGACCGTGGGCCAAGAGGAGAGCTGGTAACTGCAGCCACGAAGTGGCTTTCAATGTCTGCTTGCAAATGATGTTATGCTTGGCAGTCAGGGGCTGGAAATAGATGCCCAGTGGGCTAACTTCACCAGCCTGTGGGCCAGCAGGCAAGCTTAGTGCCTTTACCTGTCGGCCTGGGGAGGACCTGCCGTTGTCCTCCAGCAATCATCCCTTTATGCTAGCAGCTAATCACCAAACAGCCAAAACCCAGAGGAGACTGTGCCCAGCAAGCCAAGAGCAGGCAGAGAGTGGTCAGGCCCTGCCTTGTGGCTGAAAAAACGGTTTATGGAGAGCAAAGAGGCAAAGTGTCCTTCTCCAGGTGCTCAGAGGCTGTGTGGGGTACCGGTGGCTCAGGAAGGAGGCCATGGGTGCCATTAATGGTGGGCAGCGTGCATGGGTGGGTGTGGACTGAAGGGGCAACACCCTTCCCTCCCCTCTTGGGTGGGAGTCACTAGGAAAGTATTTTTTCGGCCTCTCTGGGGTGAGTCACCGAGTGTGAGCATGGGAGGAACAGGCAGGAGCCCTCGGCAGGCCAGGACAAACATGTGGCAAGTGGCAGAGGCGCCACGCACACCGCGGAGGCATGAGGGGAGCTGCTGTGCAGGGTGGGGGCGGCGGGAGCCAGAGCATCCCAGTGGGTGGCCAGCCGTGTGCCGGCACTGCTGAGCAGCCACCACCGTATCGGTCTTCCCCTGTCCCTACAGCGAGGACATCCAGTACCCACCACCAGCTCAGCAAGGGGAGCAGAGGTCTGCCTGGGGGAGGGGGCAGCTCTGGCAGGGGGCTACTGGCAACCTGCCCCTTCCTGTTTACTGCCTGGGGAGCTGCATGGCCGATGTGCATGGTGTGCGGGGCAGATGTGCGCAGGAGATGAAGGCACGCCAGTGTCCTGGAGTTAAACCGTTCAGCAGATGATGAGCTGCTTCCTTCCAAGTTTTAGTCCAAGCACAAGGCTGCATAATCTTGCCAGAAACATCTCCACCGGCACCCTTTGGAAGTTGTGTTTTATATTTACTGTTTGGCTTAGGCATCTGGAAGCTTCTAGCTTGCAAACGACAGCTTTAGGTCGTTTAGCTTCCAGCCGCTTTCCTCAAAGTTTTAAGTCAGGTGTGACTGTCATGTTTCTGGATGTCTCCCTTCCCTGCAGGTGGGGGGCTGGCCCAGCCCCACATCCCAGGGCTGCAGGCAGAGCGCTCACCTACTTGTCTTGCAGCACTTGGTGCTGGCTGATCTTGGGGGTGGCTTGGCTGTAAGGTGCACAATTTTGTGCTTGGCAGTTGTGCACCCTTGTGAGGTGCAATGCTCTACTTTGCAGCGGGGAAAGCTTGCTTCTGAATTGCCAGGAGCTTGCAGCAAGCCCTTGGGCTGCAGGGATGGGGAGCTGTGCCTCCTGACTCTCCTTTTGCCTTCCTGGCTTGCTCGCTCATGGCCATGGGTCTAGATGAAGAAGGTGCCCCAGAGCCAGCCCCGGTCTGGCAGACTTGCTGCCCTGTTGGGATGCAACTCTACTGGACTGGTGGAAGGCTATCCATTTCCACATTGGTTAAGTGAAAGTAGAATGGAGCCGTGTCCAGCCCTTGGGCATTGCTGCTGTTGGAGTACAAAAACACTCAGACTCAGATTTTCCAGGCTCTCCTGGGCTGTCAGTTCTCTGCAAACAACCCTAACCTGGCTCAGGGTGCTGAGTGTTAGCAAAGGAGAGGGGAGAGCATCAGAAGTGAGAGGTGAAGATGTCCCTCCCCATCCGCTGGCTCTGTGCCTTGGAAATCCCTTCAGCTTTGCAGGGACAGCAGGCTGGAGGAAGAGGGGTGGAGGAAGGAGGCTGCTAGCCTGGAGTGTCCATGCGCGTGGACAGCAGCTCCTCTCTGTGCAGACTGCCCAGGGCAGGAGCTGCTCTAGAAACACAGCCGTGATTGCAGAGTGTGGCTGGGAAAAAACATTACATGGTTTTGGGGCCCAGGCCAAGTCTGTGCATTTTGCAGAAGCCTCGCAAGATGGATTTCCCCAGGCATTTTCTCTTCTGGCACAAAACAGGCTGAAACGTGCCACCCAGAGCCAAGCACTCCCATCCTTCAGAAGGTCTTCATCTTAGGGCCGTGTTCATGGCTTCAAGGAGGCCATGTTAGCCCATCTTTCTCTCTACACACCTCTGATAGTTTCCGACCCAGCTCCTGAATCTGCCTCAAACCTCCTTGTTTGGATGACTGCCTGTTTATCCAGCATGTGCTGTCAGTGCTGCATCCCTGCTCCCCATTGTACCCTACACTTGTCCCTCTCTGAGTTCCTCATGCCCTCTGTGTGCATTTTCAGGGAGAACCTGGACCACCTGGTGACCAAGGGCGGGAAGGACCCCTCGGACCACCTGGCGACCAGGTAAGAGCTTGGATTAACCTTCTGGATCCCAGGTAGAAGTGGTTGGGGCAGTGGGGAGAGTGGAGTAGGGGGTTTAACTGATGCCACAGAATCCTGAGGCAAGTTCTCAGCATCTTCCAGACCAGGTAGCAAAGCTGGTGAAAAGGGGCAGGGACTCAGAATATGAACAGGGCTTAAAAAAATGGAGACTTGGCTGCTGGGCTGGGGACAGAACAAACTCCACACCATTTCCCAGTCCCATGGATACAGATGTCAACGTGTCTGACAGATTTGGAAAATGGCAAGTGCAAGCTACAGCGACACAAAAAATGTTCAGGCCTGGGGCCAGATGCTACTCACCTTGGTCAAGGGAGTCAATGAGACATCTTGTGTCAGTGAGGTTCCCAGCAGTGTCCCTGACACCCCTGGCATCTGCAGAGGCAGTCTGTCCTAAAGCCAGTGCTCCTCAAGTCTACTTGCTGCAAGGTCTGGTCCTCCTGATCTCTGGGGTCTGCTTGTTCTCATAAGCCTCAAAAACCAGATCTCAGACACTGCGGGCTTTCTGGAGAGCAGAGCTGGCTACCTCCAGCCTGGGGAAGGCTCCTGTCCCCTGCACAATTGAAGGCTCTTTCTTCCCAATGACATAGCTCCCAGTTGGTAACTCTGGGCATGGAGGTGTTGCTGGGTTAATCCTCCATGGCAATAGCACTGATTGCAGTGGCCAATGCTATCTTTGCACCTGAGCAAGCATGCTTTGACATCACCCTTGGCTGGGGCTCTGTGGGACAACTCCCCTCCTACCTGTACCATCAGAGTTTTGACAGAGCCCAAGATACAGGGAAGTATTGAGATAAACGTTGCCACACTGGTGGAACACTGCTTCCACAAGAGGTGAAGCATGGAGACCAACGTGCAGTCAAAGATGAGACAACTTTTGAACTCGTTTACGGTTGACCAAGTATTGAAGACCCCTGAAGGAGATGTGACGTACAGGACAGCCGTGAAAGGTCTGCTGTTGCATTCACATTGTCCCCAGTAGACCCCCACAGCAGACCTGGACCGTGCTGCAGCTGGAGGAAAGGACATGCTTGTGGCAGGGTTGTGCTTGCCTGAAGTTGGGCTTCCCTCAAGCCTATCTTGTGCTAGTGAAGAGCACTAAATTCACACAAGAGGATTATCCAGATCCTACTGTCTGTAGCTGAGCTCTTGCCACAACCAAAAAGCATCTGGCAGCATCCAGCTTGTTGGGCACCACCATGGTGACAGGTGTCATTCTGGGAGGTGGCCCTGGTAGGAAGGCAGCTCTTTGGATGTGTGCATGTAATGGACTTGGTGCTGCAGCCTGACAGCAGTGAAGGAGGGACAGGCTGGAGCCGCTCTCAAGTTCAAGGCAGGAGAAGTACTGTGCAGAAGACGACAGAGTTAAGATGGAGATTTGATGCAAGACTGGGAGATGAAGCTGTGCAAGCATGGTGGGGAGCCAGGATGGGACAGATCCTGCCTTCAGGCAGCTTTCACTGGTGGGGAGGAAGAGGAGGAGAAAGGAGAAAGAATGGTCTTCCTGCTGTGTCACTGAGCCTGCGGGACACCAGCTTTCCCTCCCTAGCACTGAACTTCAGTCAAACCCCTATCAGAGAGGGAAGCATCACAGAAGCAGCTCTGATGCCTGCCCAGACCAGTGACGGCCCCAGCGTCTCCACCACACCAGCGAGATTTCAAAAGCCATTGTGAAGTGAGGATGTTTTTTCCATAAGCTAAGGAAGAATGCTTCTGCTCATCCAAATTAAAAATAAATGCATAATTTGGCTTAGGCAAGAGCAAGAATTTGGCAAACACAAGTGTTTTTCAAGCCACGTTATCTGCAAGCTCTGGCTCTGGGACCATATTTCTCTTGGCCAGGGGAAAGGGCTCCCGCTAACCTGTGACTCCCTTTCATCCTCTTTCTGTCCCAGAGAAGCTAAAGGTCAGCACGCTTTTTCCCCGATCCTCGTGGGCAGGTTTGGTGGTCACACTCTCTTCCTGACCAATGTGCCCATCCCTCCTGCGGTTCTTAACATACCTAGACAGGTAGCAAACAGGGAACTGCTAAAGATTTCCTAACCTGAAATCCTGCATCTTCATAAATTCCTCTGGGGCCACGAGGGATTTGTGCTGTGTGCTACAGCGAGGACACGCACGGCCAGCGCGAGCCAAGGGTGCTGTGGATCCAGCTTTGGCTGATTTCAGTGATCATGAGTTTCTGTCCCTCCTTTCCAGCTTTTTCTCTTCTGGGCTTTTGTGCAGAAATAAGGTCACATGCCTTTGAGCAGTTCAGTGATCTGCACTGCGCTGTGTAATTTTAAGCCCTTTGTGCCCTCATGTACACCTTTCTTTGGAAGAAGGGTATGCGCAGCATGCATGGATGTTTGGCACCAGCCTCTCCCAGCCGCTGTCATGCAAAGAGGAGCAGGGACGGCAGCTGGAGGGGATCTCAGCTTCCTCAGCTTCCAGGTGGTGAGAGAACCAGCAAAGTTGGGTTAGGCTGAGCCACCATGCTGAAGGCAGCTCCCAAAAGGTCAGAGGTGCTGCTGATGGACTGAAAATACGGAGGAAATTCTTGGGCCTGCGTTGCTGCTATGCTGAAGCTCAGGTACCATTGAGCAAGTGCTGTCTTCTGCCTGCAGTAACGTGGCTTGTCGCAGGAAATATTTCAGATGTCGGGAGTATTGAACTGGCATGCCTGCTGCCCACAGCAGCAATGCTGGAGGGGTCTGTTGCTGAGCCATCACTCTATCCCGCCACAGCTCTCTGCCTCCCTCTGCCCAACTCTGTCATCTCCATTGCCTGGGGACTGGTTGCACACCCAGCTCCTCATGAGATGCTGCCTTGATGGAGTGTTTGGACCCGTAGGCAAGAGCATCATCACCCAATCATTACCCCCCACCATTACCAATCTCCTGGCCAGTAAACCCTGCGAAGGGCTGTTGGCACTGAGCAAAAGGTGGAGGGGCTGCCTTGGATGTCTGTGGGAGCTCTTGGAGAAAAAAAATTCTCCTCCCGCCTCCTCTCTTGTCTCTGGTCAGACCCGCAGCTGACAGAGCAAGCGGCCGCTGCCCAGATGGGATGTGGCAGAGTGACAGCTTTGCTCCGTTCCAGCACATGCTGTCAAGGCTCTGCAGCCTCCTGAGGACAGAAACTCCCTGGAGCCCCAGAAGGGCCTCTGCCAGCCTGGCTGCGACCCAGACGTGTCCAAGCCTAGAAGCACGGGGAGGGCCTCTGTGGAGAGAGGTCTGTGTCACCTTCAGGGTGATGTGCTCCACCAAGAACTGCTCTGTGCCCTGGGGGCACCTCTGTCACAGCTGATGAGATGCCACTGCGTGACCCAGCTGTGCTTTGCTGCTGGAAAGCATCATCCCTGCCCCTCTGGTCCTCTCCCCCACCCAGTCCTCCGTTACTGGACTGAGGTGTGGAGGAGAGGGATGGCTTTCAGGGCTTTGGAGGCTCTGCTCAGAGGCTCTTCCCTCCTGCAGCCTAGCTGTCACTGAAAGCACATGGTGTTCAACCCATGTCTGCAGTGTCACACCTTGGCCCAGAAAGCTTCTTGTTTTGCCTTGCATTCAGCAGGGACCTGGCCAGGGCTGCCTCCAGTGGAGCTCTGCAGGGAAAGCAGGGTGTAAGGAAGCGTGGGGAGCTGCAGCCTGTGCAGGCAGGGCTGCACGGGGGGAGCCAGGCACAGCTCCTGAAGCATCTCCCCACCTGCCCTAACCCCTATCAATAGGTCCTTTCTTGTGAGGTGGAGGTGACTCACCGATGGGTGGAAGGCACAAGGCAGATGCCCCCACCCACCGCATCATGAAATGAAGGGACCAGCCCTTCAGGGCAGGAGCAACATCAAGACAAAGTCCCTGTTGTGAGAGCTCTTTATGTTTCCCTAGGGCGAGCCTGGACCCCCAGGACCCAAGGGCTACAGGGGAGATGATGGCCCTCGCGGCAATGAGGTCAGTGCTGCTTCATCACCACATCTTCTGGGGGCGGGGAATGAAGGGAGATGCTGCCCGTTAGAGTTGTCTCCAAATCCCTTGGATCTTGAAAATCTGTTGTAGGCACAAACTCGGGTGCTAGCTTCCTGGCAGACACTTCGGGGCATTTTTCATGGGTCCTTAAGGCCATGGCTGCCTTTTTCCCCACCTCCCAGGGGCCATTTCATGGAGATGGTAGAGCCACACCACAAGCCACATAGCTTCCCATCACAGAAACTGGGGGAGCCGCTCTCCAAGGGTAACCACCTGAATCTGCCTGCAGAGTTGATCCCCGGGGCAGGGGCCAAGCTGAATCCCAAGCCCAGCTGTGGACTTTGCATTGCTCTTGTAGAAGCAAAACACCTCCTATGTATGATGGGCTTGCGATGGTAGCTGGGTGACTTGGAAGGCATCATCTTCACAGCAGAAAGGAGAGTGTGCAAGGCTTGAATGGTTCTTCTGCTCCTTCTAGGGCCCGAAGGGATTGCCTGGAGCACCTGGGCTGCCTGGAGACCCTGGCCTGATGGGAGAAAGGGTGAGTGGTATTTGGGGAGATTGCATGCCATGTGGAAAGGATGTACAACAGGCTGGTTCTACACAAATGAGATGCTGGGAAAATTTGCAACCAGCCAGCTTTTGAATATGCATCACATCTGCAAGCTCAGAGCACTATATTTTGGGACATACTTGCCAGCAACAAAGACCTGATACTTCCCAGTTTGTTCCCAGTCTGTGGCCATATCCCCAGTCTCTGAGACTGATAACATCACTCTCCTTTCAGTGGCTGTACAGGTCACACAGAAACAAGATGGCCTTTTTACCTGCGGGTGCCAGTGTTCAACCCACCAGTCACCTATTTTTTGCACAGACATTTTGCTGTGGAGATAAACTGTCCAAGGAGGGCAGGACCCTGCTGCCATGCTATCTAAGGGATCTGCTTTTTATTATCTCACATATTTCTTCCTTCCTTTCCAGGGGGAGGATGGTCCTCCTGGGAACGGCACGATTGGATTCCCAGGTGCCCCAGTAAGTTTTTGTGCTGCTGCTCTGAAATAATGTAAAACCATTATTCCTGCTTGTCCAACCTAACAAGCTTGCTTTTCTTCATCCTCAGGGGCGGCCAGGAGACAGAGGTGACCCTGGTATTAATGTAAGTGTGCTGCTTCTTCATACACCCTACAGAAATTGCCCTGGCCGGTAGTTTGGGTCCTAGAGCCTCTCCATCAGCTGCATGGTGAAATGGGTTCCCTGAAGCAGCCTGCTCTTCCAAAGCCCTCTTTTCCTTCTGCCCACCTCTCCCTGCAGCGGATGCTCCTGGTGGAAGTGTTGTGCCTTGGTGTGCTGGTAGTAACACCCGAGGGCAGCAGCCAGGGCTGAGTGCTCTTCAATGCAGCCCCAGAGCCAGAGTTTGGGGTTGGGAGTTCCAGCCAGGGGGGGAGCTGGATGGTGCTGTAACAGTGAAAGCTACCTAAGAAGCTTTCTCCCTTGAGAGCACTGCAATTTGGTGCTAGGGAGACTATATACGGCTCTTCATCCACTTCTCAAGCCAGCTCTCACAAGGTCACTGCATGCCGGCACCAACTTCACCATGCTAACAAACAGCTGTCCACAGGAGTCTTGTACATACTGTTTTTCAGGGAACAAAAGGCTATGTTGGTCCTAAAGGTGATGAAGGAGAAGCTGGAGACCCTGGCAATGATGTGAGTAATCTGTATAAAGCTGCATCATTTTTCTCTGTGAACGCAGTGCTTTGAGCTGGGTCTGGGACGCTGCCTTGCCTGTGGGTCAGCGCCCATCGGACTTCGTAAGCCTGCAAGCACCCTTGGCTGCTAAGTGGTGTCTGTGGCAAGGGGACCTCTCTCCAGATGTTAATTTTGTGCCCTACAGCTTATGGCTGGCAAACCTCCAGATCTGTTAGGCTGAGGTAGGTATCATCTCCGCAGGGTTTTGCATGCTTCCAGGTTGCACCCGTGCCCTGCAGAGGGATATTTTCCCAGTGTCCATCCTGACCCCCCCAAGTCCCAGCTCATTTGGTTGGATATAGCAAACTCAGATAGCATTTTTATGGTTAAGCAGGGCTTAGCAGACATCTGGAGGGGAAGGTACCATACTCTGACACACATGAATTTGTGGAATTTGGTTTTGTTTTCTTTCCAGAACCTAACCCCTGGCCCCAGGGGCATCAAAGGAGCAAAGGGCCACAGGGGACCTGAAGGTCGCCCGGTAAGTAAAGACCCTGGCAGGGTTTGCAGTGATGAGTGCTGTGTACCAGGCTGACAGAGCTCCCAACAGCAGGACTCGCCACAAGCTTGCGGTGCTTGGCCCTGCTCACAGCGGGAGCAAGGCAGTTTGAAAACCTGCTGCTGCAGCCTGGGACATGGGTCTCTGAAATCCATGTTCATCCCAAACCAGAGCAGAAAATGCAGATGCTTGTGCTTTTTCATGAGCCAAGCATTCCTGTATGATCAGGTTCAGTACGGGCAAGCAACCTTTTGAAGTGGCTGTCCTGAACCTGGAAGTCCTTCAGTTCATGTTGAGTCGCCACTTGCTTGTGTTGCCTCATGTTGGCCTGGAGGCTACGGGAGAGGCATCTCCCAAGAAAACAGCATCCATCCATCTACCCATCCACCTGCTGGGTGCTGTGGGGGCAATGCCAAGCCATGTCACACATAGCGTGTGCGCTCACTGCCTGCAGAAAGAGCTTGCCTTCCCACCTCGGTAGGCACTGCGTGCATGGAAGTGGGTGTCCTTTACCCCACGCCCGTGCAGCCCCAGGGCATCATGCAAGCAAGCAGATGTGCCTGCTGAAAACCCAGTGCAGGAGCCATCAACTGGGAAGCCAAGAGAGACTTTTCCAGACTCTGCATCGCTTAGCAAGGTATCAGCAGAGCATGCCCCGGATAGGACTGGGCTGCTCTTGTAACTGCTCTCTCCACGCTTCTGTTTAACAGGGACCACCAGGACCTGTGGGGCCACCAGGACCAGATGTGAGTGGGATGGGATTGGGGTACTGCTTGCTTGCTTGGTCTGTCCTTCCCCTGCCCCACATGATGGCTCCTGGGAGGGAGTCACTGCTGGGGCTGGGTGGTGGCTGCCCCCCGTTACTGTCCCAGTGAGTCTCACTGGCCAGGTTTCCTTTGTGCTGGCCCATCACCAGCCAGTCCCCTCTGTAGTGCACCCCACTTGCACATCATCCATTTCCAGATCAGGACCTGCTTTGAGGGCACAAAGCAGCAGCGGTGGGGGGTGGGGTGGGGTGGTGGCCAGCACCTGGGAACCTCCACTGTTACTCAAACATTTCTTTACCTCTGTTTTCAGGAATGTGAAATCTTGGACATCATCATGAAGATGTGCTGTGAGTATCCCTGTACCTCTCCTCCCGCCCTGCTCAGCTCCTTGCTTTTACTCTGGCCCCCAGGCAGCACGCAGGGGGGTGCCATGGGCATCGCCCCCCTTCCATAACTCACAGTTAAGTCAATGAGTTGGGGGAGACTTGGATGGGAGGTCCTCCCTGCAGCTGGAACTGCAACTCAAGAGAGGCAGATCTTTTGCACATTGCTGTCCTTCCTCTTGACCCAGGGCCTTCCAGCTCGATCTCTAGAGCAGGTTGTGCAACTGCGTTTCACTTGTGTGTGCTGCAGTGATCTGCTGTGTCTGTGGCTCTGTACATACACGATTACCCTGCAGGGAAAACACAAGCAAAGTTGTGTAAAATCTTTGTGTGGACCATTTCACAATGGTTTTTTTTCTTAAATAGCAGGGCCTGACTTTCCCCCTCAGAAAAGGGGAGGTCTGTTCTGGGGTGTCTTGCCATGGGGAGCAGCAGTACATGCATGCTGCAAAGGGTTTCTGGCCCACAGCCAGCAGTAAAGTGCTGGAAGGACACAGGGTACTTAGGGGGCTGAGTTTGAGCTCCATCCTCTGGTAATTTCCTTAATCCCTCCAGGATTAGTTTTTATTTTTATTTAAATAGCTATGTCTCAGCATGTGCAGAAACAGGGCTCAGCTGCATGCAGTGCTACCACAATCTGAAACGGGAGTGACATCTGGATATTTCAAACGGGAGGAAAACCTCCATGAGCTAGAATGGTCCGGACCAGGTGTCTTTAGGTTTGCAGAAACACAAACTGGCAGTCTGTGTTAGTGTGTGAGAAACCCTTGTGACAAGCCTTTTAATGTTCTCTCTTTCTCTCCCTTCTCCTCTAGCTTGCTGCGGTGAGTGTTACTTGGCAAAGCTGCTCTGCAAGCATTTCCTAGCCCTTCTCCTTGCTTGCACCCTTCCCTTTCCCTGCACCTTGCCTTCTGCTACGGAGCTGTGGTGAGAGCCTGGGAGGGGGGACTGAACATGAGCAAGGCAGGGGAGGGCAGCAAGCCCTCCTGGGGGGGGCTGCATCGATTCAGAGGCTGCTGTGGCTGGGTCCTACAACTGGAAAACTGTTATCACAGTGCCCTGTGCCAGCGAACTGCAGGAGGATTTTCTCCCCCCTTTTTGCAGTTGAAAGGGACGTCAGTTCAGATCATGCTGTGGATCCAGCTCTGTCCTCCTCCTTCCAAATCCTGTGCTGGCCTGCAGAGAAATGCATTGGGGTTTTGTTTCTCTGATGCTGTCTCGATGGGTTGGGTTTGCAGTCCAAGGAAGGGCCAAGTTGGGAAGCGCCAAGGGCACATGATGTCCTTCAGCTATGGGAACGAGGGGAGCAAGCTGAGTCAGCCTCCTCCTCTGGCCCACCAGTGTCACCTCTGCCCTCCTGGGCTGGGTGAATGGAAGAAGTGAGGAGGCTTATGAGGAAATGGGTTTTGGAATAATTACTGGGTGTTTTAAGGGTACTTACAGCTTGGAAACGCTACGTGTCTTATAAGGGACACTGAGCAAAATGCAAATGGAAAAATTAGTAAGCTGACTCTCAAGTCTCCTATGTAGCATGCTTTGCGGGTAGGTGGGACACAGGCACCCACCTGGGCAGGACTAACCAGGCTGACATCAGCTGCTTGCGTTGGTATGCCTCCCTGCAAAGCTGGCTGCTCCGAGCCAGCTGCTCAGCTAGAAAACACAAGCCCCTCCACTCCTGTGCCTTGCTGCAGAGTGCACCTGCGGTCCCGTCGACCTCCTCTTCGTGTTGGACAGCTCGGAGAGCATTGGCCTGCAGAACTTCCAGATTGCCAAGGACTTCATCATCAAAGTCATCGACCGCCTGAGCAAGGATGAGCGTGTGAAGGTGAGATTTCCACCGAGTGCCAGGTTATACTTCTGTCCATGTGTTTATTTTTTCACTGCAAGCGGAAAAATGAGGAGATGCCTCATTTCAAAGAGCCTCCACAAGGCTTAGCTTCAAGTGTGTAACCAAGGTGGGTCTTGTTTTCTCCCAGATGCATGGACTGACGGAGATGAGACAGCAGTTTGTTATCCCAAAATACAGACATTTCACTCTTTCTGGGCAAAGAGGCTCTGCCTGCTGTGGCTGTGAACTCTTCTTCCATGTCCCAGAGCAGATGGTTCATAAAGCATTTGCCTGATCCATCAGTCTCCTTGTGCTGATGAGAATTTCAGGTGGCTGGAGCAGATAACACATGAGGTGTGTTGCAACTCACCCTAGCTCCCTGATGGCCAGGCATCCCTGTTTTTCCCCAAGCTTGGCTTTAGGTTACCAGTTAAGCACACTACTAAAAAAAGGACCTTTGCAGCCCAAAACAGCAATATTGCCTCAGTAGTGAGTCTTCCAGTCTGAAGAGGGACACAAACTCTCATGCCCATAACTCTTCCCTGATAACCCGCTGTGCGTGGGAAATCTCGTTTACCTCTGTGGTTTGGAAGGGATGTTTAGGATCCAGCCTTTCCTTAAGGTATAACCAGACACATCCGTAGCACAAGGGCTGTAAAGCCACACCAGCACACCACTGGACGCTCATGTGGGCACACGTGGGTCTCTTCAGCTGGCAAAGAGACGGTAATGAGCAGAAAGGCCAGAGCTGTGCAGCAAAACCACTGTGCTGGAAGAAAAGCAGAAGTTTTGAAAACAGATCTATTCCTAGCTACCCACCATGGCCAGTGGTTTGTGTTGAGACTGCTGAGCACTGCTGAGCTGGGATACCTGGGTTTGGGTCTTGTTTCACTGCCTGGCTCACTGAATTGGTCCCCACGTACATCCAGTCTTGTTGGGGCTCCTGCAAGGAATGGGGCAGAGGAGGGGCAGCAAAGGCTGCTGCAAAAGTGTTTGGTACAAACCACCAGCAGGATTTCTGAGCCTCCAGGGCCCCCTGAGGTTTCTCACCCTAACTGGCTTCTGTTTCTTCCAACAGTTTGAAGCTGGGGAGTCTCGTGTGGGCGTTGTGCAGTACAGCCATGACAACACGCAGGAGCTGGTGGCCATGGGGGATGCCAACATAGACAACATCGGGGCACTCAAACAGTGAGTCGGGGGGGCAGGTCTCAACACATCATGCAGAGACCTGACCTAGGGACACCTATTACCTCACACCCTCCATCTCCAGGCCAGCAGCTCCCGCAGCTGCAAGGATGCTAAATGTTCTTTAGTGGAAAGTAGTGGTTGGTGACATTGTAGGTGGTGCTGAGGCTGAGGAGCTTGCCAGTTTTTCACCCAAAGCCCCATGCAGGGATGTTGCCCTGCCTCACAAATGTGTCAGAGATGTTCCCAGGGGCTCCTTCAGTATTCATGGGACAGGGCTCGCAGGCTCACTGGTATCTGTGCTTGCAGGGCAGTGAAGAACCTGAATTGGATAGCTGGGGGTACCTACACTGGAGAAGCTCTGCAGTTCACCAAGGAAAACCTGCTGCGGAGATTCACCTCTGACAAGCGCGTTGCCATTGTCATCACAGACGGACGCTCCGACACGCTGCGGGACCCTACCCCGCTCAGCTCCCTATGCGATGTCACCCCAGTAAGGGCACAGGGGGAGCACCCTGCCTGCAGGGAACCGCTGCCCAGCGGCTGTGCATCAGAGTAGTGCAGGCTTTCTGGGGATCTCCGTGTCTTTGCTACCCAAGGCTAGGGCAGGGGAGCCACGTGTCACTAGAAGCACTCTTGCAAAGTGACAGGCGTTCAATTTTATTAATGTGTTAAATGACAAACACATCCAGTGATGGACTCTAACTTCCCTGCAGGTGGTTTCCCTTGGGATAGGCGACATTTTCCGGAACCCTCCAAATCCAGATCACCTGAATGACATTGCTTGTTTAAGCAGACCAACCAGGCCAGGACTGTCCATACAAAGGGACAACTATGCTGAGCTCCTGGATGACACCTTCTTGCAGAACATCACCTCGTACGTCTGCCAAGGTGGGTGAGGTGATGATGTGGCTGGAGGCAGTCAGGAAGGTGGTGAGGAACGCAGGCTGCCCTCCCTTGCCTTCCCCCAGTCATGCTCTTAAGCAGGTGGTGAGGGAAGAGAACGGCATCCAAGGTTTAGTTAAACAAGAGACACTTCGTGTCTCAGAACACTTTCCAGCTGGGTCTAGGTCCTCTCCTGCTGCAGGACATATCTGTCCATAGCATTTTTTAAGCACACACCTCTGCACTTTCTGGTGCACATTTACCTCTGCACTTTCTGGTGCACGTTTATATCCTCTGCACAGTGCCTTGCACAGCGTGGCTGTGATAGAGGTGAGTGTTTGCCCCTAGGGAAGCTATAGGAGAAGTGGTTTCCCTGGTGACATTAGTCTTTCTAATTTTCTTAACAGAGAAGAAATGTCCGGACTACACCTGCCCAAGTGAGTATTTAATCCTTGTGCCACAGGAAGGAGTTGTGGGTGCTGTGGTGGGCAAAGCGGGAGTTTGTGTTTCTGGGGATGCATGGCTTGGACACCTCTCACAACAGGGAGGCTCCTAGGCTGGAGAAGCAAGCAAGCCTTGTCAGGCACTTGCAGGGTCTCCATACAAATATCAGCCACAAGCACCTGGGGGAAAAAGCCTAGTCAGTTGCTTTTCTGGCACCTCAAACCTAGAGAGGAGGCTGTGCCAGATTTTAGCCCCCCCAGGCTTTAGCTGAGGCAGGTAATGAGATCAATTGCTATGTGATTGTGGGAGCACAAGGGAAAATCGGCACCATGGCAGGGAGGTTTGGTTCTGGAAAAGTGAGTACAGGGAGGACTTTAGTGGGGTACACATCCAGGTCAGAAGTGTATACAATCCTCAGACTCCTCATGGAAAGAAGCTAGCCAAGGGAGATGAAGTGGTTCCCCAGGCGTGCCAGGACAACGCTGTATTTAAGCAACAACTGTCACTAGATTGTCCAAGCCAGGCAAGTATGTGGGAATGCAGCCTTTCAATAAAAAAAAAAAAAAAGAGTGAAAGGACAAGCATGGGGGACAGCACTGGGGTAGAGGACACCAAGCTAGCAAATACGCAGGGAGTGGGGATTTCCCAATTCTGACAAGGCAGGAAGCCTGCGAGACAACCAGTGCCTTCACCGCTTTCTGTGGACGAGGCAGGAGGAGCAGCGCAGTGTAACGAACCCTGGGCCTTTCCCCTTGCAGTCACCTTCGCCGGGCCGGCGGACATCACGCTGCTGGTGGACAGCTCCACCAGCGTGGGGAGCAAGAACTTCGAGACCACCAAGAAGTTCGTGAAGCGGCTGGCGGAGCGGTTCCTGGAGGCTGGCAAGCCTGCCGATGACTCCGTGCGCATCTCAGTCGTCCAGTACAGTGGCAGGAACCAGCAGAAAGTGGAAGCTCAGTTCCAGTACAACTACACGGTCATCGCCAAAGCCATTGATAACATGGAGTTCATTAACGATGCCACAGACGTCAATGCCGCCCTTCGGTACATCACGGGGCTGTACCAACGGTCATCTCGTGCTGGGGCAAAGAAGAGGGTGCTGGTGTTTTCTGATGGCAACTCTCAAGGCATCACTGCAAAGGCCATTGAGAGGGCTGTGCAGGAAACTCAGCAGGCTGGCATCGAGATCTACGTGCTGGCAGTGGGCAACCGAGCCAATGAGCCCAATATCCGTGTCCTGGTCACAGGGAAGAGCGCAGATTATGATGTGGTCTATGGGGAGCGCCACCTCTTCCGTGTGCCTGACTATACCTCTCTGCTGCGTGGTGTCTTCTACCAAACTGTCTCCAGGAAGATAGCTGTTGACTGAGCATCTGGGTGGGTTTCTGCCAAGGCCATACCTGCTTCTGTCTTGCCTTAAAATGAAAATCAACAAAACAAAACAAAAAAATAACAGTATTCTTGACCAACTTGAGGAATCTGAGTCTATGCAGATAGCCATAGTGCCACAGCCTGGCTGTGCATAGTCCCCTTCCTTCTCCCCCTGCTTCATCATCTGCATCTCCACTCTGTTAGCCTCAGACTTCCCTCCCTGCCCGTGACTGCCTCTCCCTCCCCACAGCAGGCAAACACAAGCACACCTAGCAATAAGCTGTCAGAACACCAATAACAACCTCATCCCACTTTTTTTTTGCCAAGAAAGAATCATGATGAGGAATTTTGTACCACTAAAGACTAGCCTGGTCTCATAAGGCTGATTATGCTCTTTTCAGATACAGGGTTTTATGTTCATTTGCTTCTTTCTTTCATACATCAGCTGAGCACTTGCCCAGCTCACAATGGTCCTAACCCAATGCTGTGCTACAAGTGAAACATTCAACGCTTCAGCAAGCTTTGAGAGGGGATCATTGTCACGGCTGGCAGGTTTGGTTTATATCTCCCATGCTTGGCAAGAGAGGGCTGGACTACATTACCCAAGCTGGGTGGAAGCATCTCTGACCTCCAGTGCCATGGGATGGGGCATTGACTTCCCAGGGCTGAGGTAGAGGTAGGTGGTGGAGCATCCCTCTGCACTGACACCCATTCAGGGCAGGGAGGCTGGGCACCGACCAAATGAAAGATGGACAGCAGCACCGGGGAGGGAGGAAACCCTAAAAGAAGCTATGTAACTGCACTCCTTCACTAACTGATCTCATGGTCCTACAGTGAAACCAGGAACCTCATGAATAACCTGATGACTTGTGTTATGGTCCAAGCTCCATTCTGGAAAATCTCTCTGAGCCCAGTTAGTGGGTTTTTTAATATGTATATTTTTTTTTTATTTTTATTCCAAAATTGCCAAGCTGTCTAATTCCCAGTGAGCTCTCTGGGTGTAGTTTCTATAGGACCATCTAGGAGTTAGGCACCTGGACCCCAGGGGAACCCACTAACTGTACTATATATCAAATTAGGACCTCATCCACAGCCCAGATAAGTCAAGGGAAAGGCTGCCATTGTCTGCTGGGGTTTTTGACTCACACCCTACAGATATACTGACAAAGGTGCTATCACTACATGGGTGATGTGGGCCCTTGGTGTTTACACAATTGTTTCCAGGACCACGCTGAAGATGTGGTTTGGCTGGGTGAGATTGTTTCAGCACTTCCATTGGTGCTCTTGCTATGAATTCATGCGCTTCCGGGAAAGCAACAGTGATTGCGAGGTATCAGCATCCCAAACTCTTTACTCTGTATCCAAAACCCAATCGTACAAGTTAGTTTTATTTTATGCCTGTGTTTTACTAAAAATTGTCCACTTTGGAAATTTGTCAAATAAATTGTTTTCCACAATCTCTTGAGAAGTTTGTCTGACTTGAATTTCAAGGGCTCCAAATATTCAAAAGTCACCTGGTAGCATAGATGTTGCCGGGATCTGGGAGGACTCCAGCAGAACTTCTCACATAAAACTGTAAGGAACAGAAGAAGAGATATATTGCTTTTGCATCACATATCTGCCTATTACTGAATGCCATGGATTTGAGAAATACTGTGAATCTTTTCATCTATTAAATAGTGCATAAAAATGTTACGAGAAGAGCACCGAGGTCTCAGAGGATGGGAAATGGTTGTGCAGATTCCATTTGCCTTCTGGTTGCAAAAAACCAAACCTACACAAGTATGTACTGTTGTTTCCAGAAGACCAAGTGCAGAGGGATGGTGATCAGCAGCAGCAGAGGTAAGCTGTGTTTGCTTTCTACTTATGTCCAGCATCCCTCCCCATGGGCATGTAGGGATGCTGCTCTGCAGGCAGGGCTGGTGGTGAAAGTATCAAACATCTCATCCAGCTTTGCCAAGTTCAGTGCTCCCCAAATACTCTGTTTATCTCCTAAGACAGCTATAAAAGCTTTGGGGAAGCTCCCAGGCCATATCTGTACATCCCAGGGTTTTGTTGCAACCTTTCCCTGTGGATGCATGCAAAGTCACTTGCTCCCCAGACTGCAGAGCACATTCATGTCCTGTTTCTGTAACAGAGAGGCACTGCCTTGCTTCCCCCGTGTCTCATGTCCTCCTCTTAGTCATGCTCTCTCCTGGGCCAAGCATCTCAGTTGAGATGCTTGTTGAACTCCCCAACCGACTATCCTGCAGTGCTGGGATCACCTCTGGGAGGGCTCTGCGGGTGGCTGCGGTTTGAATCAGCTGTCCCGCTCTCGTCTCCATGGGAAGTTAGGAAAAAATACCTTCACATCTGCCCTAGTACAGGCAGTTATTGTTACAGCTCCAGAAACATTTCTAAGTGGCCCACCGCAGTCCTCAGTATGAATCATCCATGGAGGAAGGGAACACGATGCAGACAGGCCCCTGGGTTAGACACTGGCTGGGATGCACGGCTGCCAGTAAGGCAGGGTGGGGAAAGGAGCTGCCCCCCCTCCCCTGCACAGCTCCTGCACCCCCCTGGGGGTATGCCCCCCTCACAGCCCCACCGGGCTTTGTCAGTGCAGGGGTGTACAAGGCAGCTGGGGAAAGCTCTTTGTGTTTGGGCTGGTTTACAGCTTTTTGCTAAAAAAGCAGGTGACAGGAGGGATTTTTGCTCCTTCTGTGTGCTGCCACCCCCCAGCCATGCCCTTGCTTTTTCCCTTTACTGAAAGGGGTAAAAAATCCCAGACCCGCAGAACGTGTTGGTTTCTAAGCCTCAGTTCTGCAGTTTTTTCAGTTTTCCCCACAAGACAAATTAAACATTCCCTTTAAATTCCAGTTTTCCCAGAAGAAACAGTTTTAAACAGTCTGGTAGCAAGCTAGCTTCCCCAGAAGACTGGGACCAGCAGGAATTTTTGAGCAGTGCCCAATGTGTTGAGGCATGTTGCCTTGTCTCTCACCACTCTTGCTCACTGTCCAGGCAGGTTCACAGGAGCCTTAATCAAGTGCTTGGGCCAAAATCAGACCTGATATGCTGGACCCATTTTGTCTTCCATTTCTGGTTATATTTACTCACCTCTTTAAGTCTCAATTTTTATGCTTCCATTACAGGGAAGGTCAAAAATGCCTCTGCCTGCAGGCCTTCTTTGTTAAATTTCAGATGTTCTCCAGATGTTCATGTTCAGCGAGGGGGTTTATGTAACAACAACAGAATTTGGGCCACATTTCTGTTTTCCTCTGACTAAACACTCCTTATTTGAGGCAATGCTGATTCACAGCCGTTCACAGGAATATGATGGCAAGGGAAGAAGGGGATTGCTGAGGCCGCTTTACCAGCGTGGTAGGACTCCTAGAACACGCACCCTACAAGTAATGCAAAAAATCAACAACACAACAGGCTGGGACAGTACTGTGGGACTGCAATCCTAAAGAACAGAATGAAAAGTGATGTAAGAGAGGTAAAGTGGTAAGTGAGAGAGAAATATCCTGCCCGGTTAGCTCTTGTAAATGAGAATAGAAGACTGTCTGCACTTGGGAAGCCCCAAGAGGCTCACCCACTCCTGCCCATTGATGCTGCTCATCTGTCCAGACTCACCCAGCCCTGGAGCAGGTCTGCAGATCAGTTGATTGCCCTGGTCATTTTTTCTCCATGGACATAGAATGCGGCACAAGGTCCTGCCTGGCACCATGTAGTGTACCCGTACAGTCCTGAGGTCCGAGTCATTTCCCTGTGCCCTGGTAGGTACGTGCCCCCACCACTGATGGGAAGGCACAGTAGCATCATGCACGCTACCCCTGGGCAGCTCTGTCCCCTAGAGGCACTGCCCTGGACAGCGTGGGACTGCTGGAGACCACAGGCATGTCAGGGGAACTCTTCCCCCAGCTTGCAATCCTGTAGTCTAGCCAAACTGCTGTTGATGATGCTAGAGCTAGACCTCAAGCTGTATTATAATAAATAGCTGCTCTGGGATGATTTTGAACTGCGTATTTAAGAGCTTTTCCTGTGCCTACGATTTTCCCAAGGAGCAGAGGTCCATTGCCTAGCCTTTCCTAGCAGAATAACTGAACGTTCAAATGCCTCTGGCTGTCCTGTGGTTTGAGGCTTGTTTTAACTCTAGTATTCCCAAATGTGTTTTAGTTTAAGCTTTGCATTATTTTGTCCAACTGTATGGCTCTTCCCTCTTAAAAGAAGTGATATGATATACGGAGAAAGAATCATGGTGTGTGCAAGCTTGTGAGCAAACAGCAGAGGAAAGACTGTAACCCACTAAGAAATATGGGCTCACCACACATAAGTAATTCTGAGCAAACTCAAGACCACCGAGATAGACTGTTCCCCCCCAGCACACACTATCATCATCATACTTCTCCAGGTAAAGGATTTAAGAAGCTGATGGCCTCCCATAACATTGCATAGAATGGGGGAGCATCACCAAAGCATGGTGCAGTTCTGGGAGACTTGCATATAACAACCGTAGTTTTTGCTAATTCCCATCAATAATTGGGTCATTTAGATTATAGGCACCTGTGTAATGACTGGACTAAGTTAAATTGTTGTATTCTGGTTAGGCTGAGAAGACGTTAATTAGACAATGAATTTTTATATCTGTATTTTTGAGTGTCTTCCTTGGTTGCCCGTAGCTAAGCCCACAAGAAACAAGCATGCTCTGCCGTGGTCTTTTGCATCAAAATTTCTCCTCACTGTCCGTCAGATGGGACTAGGTCCACAGTGTCTCCTTTCCATGCCTTCCTGCAGAAAGCATATGTTGCATCAGCCCAATTCCTGGGTTGCTTCCAACAGGCAGTGGCAGAGCTCCGGGGACCTGCGGCAGCAGAGAGCTCTGGAGAGCAGATGACAGGAGGGAAGCTGCAGCCAGGTGGCCCAGCAGATGCCTCACCAAGAAGTTGAGAGGACTGCTGATACACTTTCAAACAGAGTAATTGGTACTGTTTAATTCCTATTTGTTTTTCTTGTTTATTTTAAATAGTTTCTTACTCATGTGGTCATACCAAATACTCCTCAGCTTTGCCATCTCCATGAAAATGTTAGAGTTGGGTCATTTAGATTATAGGCACCTGCGTAATGACTGGACTAAGTTAAATTGTTGTATTCTGGTTAGGCTGAGAAGACATCCGAGCTGCTGAACCAAACAGAACTGCTGAACCATGCAAACATGCAGCTGGGGTATCTCTTCTTGATGGTAATCCATTAAATCCATTAAAAGGGAAAACAGAATGCAATGGCAGAAGCTGGAGGCAATGCAGACGCACCCTACCCCTTACAACATGCTTCGGGAGAAAACTTTTTGTTCTTTTATTCTTCACTTTTGGTTATGGCACTTTGTTCTGGGTGACTTAAAAGGTCTTGGGAGATAAACTGTTCTTTAAATGGGATGAGTTTTCTAGTGGGGAAAAATCATGCAAGAAACTTTGGGGCCCATCTAGTTTCACAACATCATCTGATTTGACTGCATAAAGTGTATGCTGTAGCAGTCTGGGTATAGTCAGAGATTTCAGCCTCTTGTCTAAAAAGTTGGGGTTTTTTTCCCACAAGCTGTTGGCTGTAGAGGACTGAAGGCAGTGTGTTGATTAGCATTGATAACATGCAGCTGTGGCCTTGCCAGGAAGGCAGCAAGTTGATTGACATGGATGATGTGCAGCTGTAGCTCGTTCCCGCTAAGTGGTTAAATAGCCCTGAGGATGGTGGGAGGGGGTGTCAGATGGGGCAGGAGCAGTGTGGTCTGACCTCTGGAGGAAGGAGCTAGAGCATGGACAGTAGAATTTGACCAATGGTAAAGCCTTGTTGCAGTCTACTAGTTTGATTGTGTTGCAACAGCTGGTCAAATAAAAGATGCTACCTCATCAAACCTAGGTTTCTTCAGGCACTGAATCACTGAGAAATAAGGCATGAAGAGGTCATTAAACTAATTTTCTATCTTAAAAGTATGTTTTATTGCATAGGCTGCATATTTGTTCCTCTGTCTTGTGTTTGTCTGGTTTTAAAGAGCTCTGGACGTGGAGGGCTTACTACTTTTTAGTGCAAATCACTGCTGCTCTTTGCAGTGCTGCAAGTAATGCAGCTGATGCTACTTCTGCAGAACACGTCCTAGTGTCCAGCCTAAGCACCTCTTGCTGCCACTAAACATGTTACTTCTTGTTGTCTCCACTGTGGGCAGAGAGATTGTATTCCTCCTTCCCTTACAAAGAATAGAATTTTGTCTTTTCTTTTTTCTCTCGTGATCTGAACACCCAGTTCTTATTCACAGTGCCAGAAGCCTGTGGAAGCACCCAAAGGTAAAGCTGTGGCAAAAAGCCCAGAGGTCTGTTCCCAGACACAGTACTTACAGAGAAGGTCCTCATAGGAAACACGTTCATCACAGCAATAATCTGGAAAAACTTCTCCAAACTGGTAAAGGGTCTGATGGCAGCGGGGGTCTCCTTACTCCTTGGTCCTGGGTCTGTTTGGGGTGGTTTTCATATGATATCGAACAATCTGCATGACCAACCTTTCTTTTCTGGGTGGCCCGTGGGTTAATTACATGACGATTATTTAATTTTGAGACCTCCATCCATAGTGAAGGTATTGTAGGGACAGGGAAAAGCCTTTCTGAGCCCCCATGGAGGAGATTAATAACCCAAACTAGACTTCTGGCAAGAGAATCTCAGTTTTTCTAGAGATTAGGAAGGGACTAAGGCACAAATTATCTGTATACAGGCTATCTTTGTTGAAGGCATCCTCTGGTTTATGTGTGGATCAGCAGAACACGCTCAGAGTTAGTAACAAGCTTATGTCAGTCAGCAGCAAATCATTTTTGAAGCTGAAATTTAAAACCTGATCTGTTATCCTGGAAAACATGGGCCTCGGAGCTCCCAGTCGCTGGGAGATGCTTGCTGAAAGGAAATAAATAGCACCCTTCCAGAGAATCAAACTGAGGAAGAGAGGCAGCCTGCCAGACCTTGCGTACCCACATCCCTCGGATGCACACGGCGATGCGCAGGCGAGCCTGGCTGCTGCAGCAGCACGCAGGGATGGTTCAGCCTTGAAGCTGAGGATCAAAAGCCATGAGCGGACTTTGTGCTCCCTCAATCAGTTTCAAAATGGCCAGCCTAACATTTCAGCTTTGCAGTGATCTATGTCTCCCAGTGCTCCCTTTCCCACCCGCTGGGGCTGTGCCCCATGGGGGAAGAACTGCAGGCTGCTGCAGCATGGAGCATCGCTGCCAAGGGCTGCAAAAGCCTCTGCGAGGGGGACGAACTCTGTATGAAATGGAACAACATATACACATCTACAACAGTTTTTATATTCAGCATGTGAGAGCCCCTGAAGCCTCACGGTAATTTCAGGCACCTAGCAGGACCTGTCCTTCCTAAGCATGACAGTTTGTACTCCTGCCCCTCGGGGAGACGTGACATGAAATACCAGAGCAGACTTACATGTTGCATAGACCGGTTGGGACAGGCACTGGCAGCTACCTACCCTGACCTCATCCAGCATCTCTGGTGGGAGGGTAAAGCCCCCATCTGACCAAACCCTGTCTCTCAAGCTCCCTCCCTGGAAGAGTCTGTCCTTTCTCAGGATCATTCCTGCTACCACTTCATTTTTCCCTTTCACTGAGGATGCTCCCTGTTGGCTGCTGGGCTGAAACTCACTACAAGTAGGTAGTTTTGTTGTTAGTCCCTCCTTGCCCTTTGCATGGCAGGTGATGGCTCTTCAATGCCCTTCCAGCTTTCCAGGAACAAGCTTTTTTATGTTAGGACTTGCGGGATTGACTCCTGCTGGCATCTTAAACCTCGTATGTTGCTGTAAGCTGGAAAGGGAATTCTGCAATGTCAGAAACACATCTCTTGTAGCCAGACTGAACCAAACCAGACATCAGGTGCCTTGCTCCACACTGCATGACCTTGTACTGTGTTTGAGGCATACTCAGCACAGACACAGGCTAGCTCTGGCAGCGCGAGGTCCTTGACCACGGAGGTCAGCCAGCAGTTTCAAGAGATATTCTGCAATTGATAGTGCAGGTAAGCAAGGTATCGTTATGCTTTATGTATCCTTATGCTTATACTGCAGCCCCTTTTGCCTGTGCTGCTGCTGACCCAGTCCTGGCCTGAGACAGCTGATGGGGAGCAGCTGCAGCAGGACAAACTGCAGTGTGGGTCTGGAGCAGCCCATTCTGAAAGCAGGCTTCTCGATGTGGCACAAACCTGGTGTGTTGTGATCCTAAAAGTGAGCCTAATGTTGCTCCTAATTTTTTTCTCTGTCTCTTCTATTGTTAGCGTTTTTCATGGCTTAAAGCAAACAGAGCAGGAATAAGTGTGCAAGGTTGGCACCTAGATCCTGCAGTTTTTCACTGCTCCAAAAGCATGGAGAAAGGCATAGCTGTCAGACCCTGGCTGGTGTTTCTTTCCTGGCTTTGTTCTAGAAAGCAGTTCAAACCTTCATAAACATTGATATTAGCTCAAAGTGCTTCGTCTATAGCTTCTGAAATCCCTGCAAATCCCTCTCTTGACCCAAAAGAATCCAAACCCTCAGGAGCTACAAAGCATTTGTTCCTTCATCTGAGGAGTGCTTATTTCTACATAAGTGGGAAATTCAGCCCAAAGTATCTCTGAGGGCTCTGGATTTCTTATAGTACCTCTGGTGATAAATCTATCCTTGCATATAGGATATTGTGTCCTGGGTGCTGTGAGAGCTAAACACAGTTACATACAGTATTTTCCACTGGACTTGAAGTACTTGAGATTTTTTCAAAGGCAGCTTGTAAAACTAGCATGTTCCTTTTCTAAGGCAAACCTGTCCTGGATAAAGCTCTGGCCATGAGCAGAGGACTGCAGGTTTTTTTCTGGCTCCGAGATCCTAGTATGGAAGCACCGGGCAACCCAGGGCAGCTGCATGAGTCCCATCTGGAGCTCTGCAGCTCCTTTGAAAAGCGTGTCAAAAGGGGTCTGGCATGCGGGGGAAATGAGACCATGTGGCAGATCACTGCACACAAACCCAGCCGTCCCAAGAGCAGCCTGGGCTGCAACCCGAACACCATTCCCAGAGCACAGCAGGGTCCTGCTGAAAGCGTCATTTGCTACCTTGCAATGGAAGGCAGGAACAGTCTAGTCTTGCATAAATTTTCCTCTGCAGCATCCATGGGTCTCACAGGTCCTATCCCATGGGAAGACCCGTTCTGGGTGTGTTCTCTGTGGTGCAGGAGGATGGCTGCATGCAAAGATGGCAATATTGCTCTGAGACCGCCTCGTGCGATCTGGCCAAGGGTCTCAGGGCCTCATAGTTTCCAGCTTCATCTGACATCTCATCATCCATCCCACACTGTCCCCTTTGCTATGCAAACTGGCTGTCTTGCCGGCTCATTTGCAAGTGGGTGGGTGCTGGGAATTCATTGCTATCAAACCCAAAGTGAGTGGCTCCGCTCTCCACAGTCACAAGGGGATTTGGGATTTTCTGCAAATTCAGGGTCCCTTGGGTTCACTTTGTTGTGTGTTTTATGCAAGGCCTGGGAAGCCTTTTACACATGTGTCAAGACATGGCCAAGAAATACTCCGGTGGCAGATGCTGCATGACTGAACGGTGAGTCGGCCATGGGCGCCTTCGCACAGGATACAGGCATTGCCGCATCCCCAGAGCTGCCTCATCCAGCTGACAACAGGCTGCTGTGGGGGTGTTCTGGTACACTCAGTCTGGCTGCTGGACGGGTACCACTTAAGCACCACGGGCAGAAAGTATGCTATCTGGGCAGCTTTTCTGTATCCTCTTTAGGGTAGGGAAGGGAAATTGCAAGAGAAGGCAATTTGATGTGAGAAACCATAACACAGCAGCGTCTGGCCTGCATAGCCAAGGCAGATAGGACCATGGCACATCTGTACGGGGTCAGGGAGGCATCACACGATTCAAACGCTTCTGCTTTGAAATCAGATTGGTTTCTGACCATCTTGTGCCTGGTCTGCAGGCAATGCCAGAAGATCCTTTAAACAAGGTGGTTAACAAAGATGATGGTGTAATATCTGTTGCTTGCAATATCTGGTGGGTTATTAGGTAAAGACAAGAGCTAGAAAAAATATTTTAGGAACTATTCTGTTGGTGAGGCATTGCAAAACAAAGAAATTAAGAGTTTGCCCAAGACCAAAACTGTAGGAGATGTTGGGACTGAACAACTCTCCCTTGATTCCTTCATGCAAGAGATTCTGTGGAAACCATCCTGAATGCACAAGGGACAGAAGGCAAAGGCAGTGATGGGCAAAAAAGTTGAGCCTCTGTTCAGACACACTTTGGCCATAACGTTTTCTGCACTCTTTCCAGTGTGCACGGAGCATGGGAGCGCCCTACTGAGATGCTTGTGCTGGCTGGATCCTGTACATCACTGCCAAGGCAGATGCCTTTTTTTTATAAGCCTGTTTGGGGAGTATTAATTGCCTTTAGCTTGAGCTATCTTCAGCGAAGACACCTTCATCTAAGCAAATCCTCTTCATAACCGGGACAAGAAATAAGCACATCTGGAGCAGAATTAACTGGAACCATTTGAGACAAGTCAGAAGGTGACAAACTGGTCCATACTGGTCCCATTTCTCTCCACTGGTTATAAAGGGGGTCATGGTGGCTGTTTCAGAAGTGCATGGCTCCTTACGACCCCAAGAGCGGACACTACCCTTCAGCTCTTGTATAGCATTGTCATGTACTTTTGTGCAATTTTTCGTAAGCTTAGATAGTTGAATCACGCCTGCGACCACTATGGCTCTATTTTTTTTACAGTCCAATGATTTTGATTGCCAAATTAGAAACATGTGTTCACTGTGCAGTTGCAAAATTGAAACTGAAGTACTCAGTTGACCCACAAATGCTGTTTGTTTTGTTGTTTGTTTTTTTTTTTTTTTTTTGCACATAATGTAGTGATTGCTTGTTAGCCACTGGAAAGGACATGTGCACTGCATTAGTAAAAATAGATTTATTACTTTGCACATTTTTTCCAGGAAATGAGCATCAAAAGAGTCCCAAAAGTCCCTTTAATTCCATTGAAATATTTGAAATGTCTTCTATGTTAAATAATTATTCAATTAATAGGAGCTTGATAATTTTTACTGATGGGCTGGGAGAAATTTAGTAAGCAAGTGATTTTAATAGGATGTTGTAAGGAACTCATTGCTAAATTGAAAATAATTTTCTTGTCTGAATGTTTTTGCCTATCTTCCTTCCCAGCCTGGATGGTTGCTACCAGAATTAGGTCTATGTCATGAAGTAGATAGCAGTTCTGGCATTGAAGTTGCCCAACATGATGCAGTGAGTTCTGTAATGGAATGCGAGCCAGCAATGTGCCCTTGCAGCCAAAAAGGCCAACGATCATCTTGGGTTGCGACAGGAGGAGTGCTGCTGGGCGGGTCAGGAAGGTGACCCTTCCCCTCTGACCAGCACTGGAGTGCTGTGTCCAGCGTGGGTCTCCCCAGGACAAGAAAGAGATGGACGTATTGGAGAAGGTCCAACAAAGGGCCACCAAGATGATGAAGGGATTGGAGCATCTCTCAGCCGGGGAGAGGCTGTGAGAGTTGGGACTGGAGAAGTCTCAGGAGATCTTGCCCATGTATGTAAACACCTGGTGGGAAGTAACAAGGAAGCGGAGCCCAGTGACAGGACAAGAGGTAACAGGCACAAACTGAAACACATGAAATTCCTCCTGAACACAAGGAAACATCTTTTTTTTTTTTTTCACTATGAGGGTGGTCAGACACTGGAACCTATTGCCCAGAGAAGTGTGGTCTCCAAATGTGGAGATATTCAAAACCCAGTTGGTCCTGGGCACCCTTCTCTGGCTGACCCTGCTTGAGCCGGGGGTTGGACTGGATGGTCTGCAGAGGTGCCTGCCAGCCTCAACCATGCAACTGTGGTTCTGCTGGTCCCTGTTTCACTGGAGGCAACAGAAAATGATCTGCTCTGCCTCCCTGCAGAGCCCTGGGCTAATCAGGGCTTTAGAGGAAAGCATTCTGCAATCCCAAGTCGTTACATGAGGAAGAGGAAAATTAAAGAGGGATCTTCTCCCCCTTTAGTGCATGGCCTTGGCTCAGAAGGGACTCAAAGTGTGGGGTAAGGTTTATAAACTCTGAAGTGGTTCCTGACTTCTTGTTTCAAGGTAATAGTGTTGGATTTGGAACTACTCCTGCTTCAGAGCACCCAGAGCCGGGCTTTGGGAGCTGGGCACCTCGATACCTACTACCTCCCAGTGTCTTTGTGTTTCTGGTCACCAAGCTTTAGCTGTGGATGGTGGTGGAACGAGGTGGGAGAGCTGCATGGGTTTGGTCTGTGTGAAAGAGCAGCAGCTTACAGAAAGTCCAGTATCTTGTGCTGATTTTGCTGCTTAGTCATACTGCAGTAACTGTAACTTGCCAGCTGGTCTTACCCCGTTCCTTGCAAATGTTTCCATTTATGGCTGGAATTTTTATTCCCCTTTGCCTCCAATCGCCACACAGATGGAAAGTCTCCGAAAGGGGAGGCCATAGGTTTACATCAGGAGGGACCAGCTGTGTGTATGCATACTTTGCATTTCAAGTATCCGTTACAGAAGCATACCACCCAGGATGCTCAAGGGTTTCTATCTGGGATCATTTTGGCCAGGAGCGGGTGCTGTGAACATCTGGTGGCAGGAGCACAGGTGTCATTGTGGCTGTCAATGTTTTCCTTGCCCAGGGCTCGGACACACTGTGAAGGAGAAAGCTGCAGCCATTTGACCTGGTGGTCCCTGCTAGCAGCTGGGTACCGTGCCTGGTCTTGCCAGGGACACCAGAGAAGGGTGGCCACATAAGCAGGTGGTGCTGGAGACCTTTGGACCTGTGCCTATCCTCTTCCCAGAGCCATAGCTCCTGCATGCTCCTTGCTGGCCTCCAGGAAGAGAGGATCTGCTTACAGAGAGATGCAGCATGTGGGATCCAGGTTCCCTCCATGCGTTACAGATGTGCAGGTTTACAGTGCACTGTGCTCCAGCAAGCCCACAGAAAAAAGCATTCCCAGCTTATGAAGAGCTTTAGGGCGGATAAAGAAGAGTCGTGACCTGAGATGGAAAAGGGATGTGCCGGCTGCGAGCTTATTGCTGTGGCTAGAGCTGGAGCCTCAGGGGGAATGGCACTAGGATGCTGCACCCCCATTTTGCTCTCACACCTTGCTCTGGCTTGCCTGTTCCCCATCTCCTGCTCATACGGATAACATGCAACAGCAGGCTGAGAACAGTTGAGAAAAAGAAAAATAATAATTTCCTCAGCCAGGGCACTGGATTGAAAAAATAACTGATCTTTCATTTAAGGCCAGATTTCAGCAAGGCACTGAAAACCCCATGCTTTATGCTCCCGCTCCACGTATTTTTTGTGGAAATTAAGTGCGTGCCTCAGTGAAACCTGGATGCCCGGCCAGAGGTGACTACAGGAGGAGCGGGGCTCCCCTCCTCCCCCCGGCAAGACAGAAAGGGTGCAAAGACTGAAGCACTGACCTGGCAGCCGCCTCTCCATCAGGATATGGATAACTTCTCCATGTCTGAATTGTTTCCTTTCAAATGTTTGGCTGCGTTCTGGGTATTCTGTAAAAACATGTGATTTCTGGAGAAACCTTTTGAAAACAGAGCATTGATTTTTCCAGCCAAAAAAGCCTAATCTTTGCCAGAGCTGATTTCTCTACAATCAAAGCATTCAGCTCCGATGAACAGGGAGCCACCGTGGGAAGAACCAATGTGTTGTTATCACTGGGCCCCACTGATGAAGTCCTGTCTACAGCTCTTGGCTTTCTGGGCTTTGTTATGACAAAAAAATCAAGAAAAGAAGATGAGAGCCACTTAAAACCATCACAGCACATGGTGTAGCATCCCTCACCCCGTGGCTCGGGATGCAGAGAGCATGTGCATTATCTTTTTTTGCTTGTGTCCTATCCAGTCTTGTCTTTGCCCGGACAGGGAGAAGAACAGGAGAGAAGCTCAGAGATGTGCGAGAGCCCATAGCACTCTCCTCAGATGGGAAGCCAGGCCTGTGATGGGTCCCGCTCCAAGCCCCTGCCCTGGTGGCCGGGATCTGGGACCTTTCCCATGTGCAGGACCCAGACACAGCAGCCTGGGAGCTGCAGCAGGGCTGTGCTGGGTGCCAGACCCCGAGTAATATGTGCTGCTCCCCTGTGGGGGTGCCCGGGGCTCACTCCAGCCGGCTGGAGCTGCTGGGCAAGGCTGGAGAATCCAACTGAGGATCTTGGAGGGTGGAATGAGCTGCTAACTGAGGCAGCTACTGGGGGGTCCAGGCTGGGACCCAGCACTGAAGTTGCCCCCAGTGCAGGAGAGGGAGGAGTGACCCCCCCAGAGGGGGGACCCCAGCACTTGGTTGTGACACAAGGAGATGCTCCTGCAGTGGGTACAGTGGTGCTGGGACACCGGAGCTGGTGGGATGCAGCCGTTGGCTCCTGAGAGCAGGCTGCTGGGGCCCACAGTGTGCCAGGCAGGGGAGAGAGCCTTTGGGAGGGACTAGCGGAGGAGTACGTGGAGCACTGGATCCATCCTGCTCTTCCCGCAAAGGGGATCCCCCCGCCATGGATGGACAGTGCGTGGAGTCTGCAGTAGGTGAATATTCAAGTAGCTGTCTTGTTCTGGGATCTCTGTTCTGCATGGGCAAGGGATGGAGGTTATCACAGTGTAAACCCTGTGTCCTCCTCCATAGGGACAAGGGGTGGAGATTGTCACATGTATGTGTTTAAACTTGCAACGCTCTTAAATTAGGGTGAGGGGGGTTGTTTACTGAGTGCATGGACACAGTATTACCGTGTCTACCCTAATTGTCCGGGTAGTTTACAGCACGTGTATGTTAAGGCTGTGATAATGTTAAAAGACTTTGTCATTAATTTGTAATTCAAATGACAGCTCTTAAATGCGTGTTCCCCTGAAATGTGGACTTTGGGCTGCATGAAAGCAGCTCCTGATTCTGGAAACCTGTTTTCCCTGAAAGCAGACTCTTAAGTCAGCATGATGCTATTGAAACTGGGGCAGGTGCTGGTCATGGATGTCAGCATCTCAGAGGTAGCAAAGCCGGGCTGTAATCTTTACTGGCATTTCTGGTTCAGGTCCTCTCTGGTGTGCTCCCTGAAGGCCAGCGCCAGCTCCTGGTGGCAGGGAGCCCACATGGGTTTTCTCTGGCAGCTGCAGCACCTACAGCCACAGCTGTGGAGGGGCAAATGTAGATCTGGCACCTCTTGTGCTCCCACACCTCTTCCCAGAGGTTTCAAGGGCAAACTCCTGGACCGGAGGCAAGCTCGCTGTTTGCTCACAGTGACGAAGGATGGCAGAGGCTTTGCCAAAACCGGCCCCTGCCTGCTGTCTCCTGTTGCCAGACACTGGCAGTCCCCTGTTGTCCCCCAAGGAGATGTCTGCTCAGTGCTGGCCAGGCTGTGGTCTCTCAATGGGATCCATGTGTTCTTGATGAGAGGCCTGGGGAACTTAATTGTCCCTGGTCTGGGGTTTTCTATCAAGCACTCCTACAGCCGTCAATTATCTGGATTCCCCTGAAGGGATGTGGGAGGCTGATTTCCCCACAGTGGCTCCTGCAAATCCTTCCTTTCCCATTTCCCTTTTCCAGCAGCCTTCACCCTTTCTCACCATGCTTGTCCCTGTGCCTCCCCGACGGTGGGCTATGCTAACTCATGCCTTAATCACAGATGCACCTCTGATTTTTTCATGTCTGACAGAGATGGGCTAAGCGGACAGGGTGTCCATCCTGCCTTCGTGAGGCGGGGAGGTGTGCCAACATGAGCGGGCTGCTTTTAAGGATGCTCATGTTTGCCTGACCTCGTACATCGTTCACCTGTTGAGCCTCGAAGCTTCTCCTGAGAGCAGACTGGTGAGCTTGCCAAAATGACTACCACGACTTTAGGACAGGCACAAACAATCTGCTTCACGATTCCATGGCAGGGCACATTTTTTTAATGCGGTTATACTAATCGTGCTTCTGCATGAAGAGGCACTCGGGTAGGTAACGTCAACCACTTCAGGACCCTTGAGACTGCCAGAGTGGTGCAGGGGAAATCTCAATGCAAAATGAAAATCTGGTTCCTGTGCCTGAATATAATTATAAAACAAACAAATAATGCATGATTTCTTGCTCATTTCTGCTTCTCTATGTATACTTTTATCTTTGTAGATGGAGGCTGTCGCAGTCTGGACAGGCGAGGGACAGAAGGGAGGGAGAAGCACTGTAAGCAAAAGAAGAACTGTATGTAAAAGAAAGTGCCTGCACTTTCACCTCCCCACTGTTAATTTTGTTTATCACACACTGAAGCTGGAAAATGTCATGCCTCTTTGGACAAGAGATAAGCACTCCACTGGTAGCCTTCAGGAAAAGTAGTATAAACATAAGATGTTATTTATTGTGTGCATGTGATCAAAATGATTTCATTTGTTGTTGGAGGTTGGGCTCACATTAATGCTCAAATAAAGAGCACAGATGTTCAGTTCCCCTGCTAAAAGGGTATGTCACATCTCTGGCAAAAATACTTTAGATTCCTTGTGACTGTGTTCTCTTGGGCTGATTTAAGGTACCATCAAAAAAGAATGCAAGGAAGCATGGAATATCGCTCTCCTTCTGTGCCTCAGTATCCCTCACTCACTCTGCAGAGTATTTGCTTGTTTTGCCTCAGAGGAATACAAGTTAATAGTGCAGCATAATTTTTGGTTTTGTTTTTTTCTTTTACTTTGTAGGAGGCCTTTTGAAACGACATCAGATAAGAATCATCTTCTTAACACTAACTATGTATCTAATTATATTACATTTCTTACATGCATAAAACTACTGTTCAAATGTTTATGACATGGTGCAAATACCATTTTTTCTTGTCAGTAGTAGCGAGTTCGCCTGACAGCAGAGGGAAATTTTATTGCAATCTTGTATTTGGCCAGGAGAACACTTCATTACAGAATTATACATTTCTTGAGCATCAGTCTATAGCTACAAATGAAACGAGGGCCTCTAACATTTTGTATTAGAGCAAAAATTCAAGCATGTGTGTAAGGGAAGGGGAGGTGTTAAGCACCATGCCAAAAGCAGACAAGCTATGCTCTGCTGTACGTGACCCAGGGAGCTGCACCAAAGAGCTGCACAAGGTTCCCTGGATTCACATCAAATACGTGAAAAGCAACAGCCGTTGAGCACTGGAAAAGCTCTGCAAGCCAAGGAACAGCAGCTGGGTGGCTGCCCACCACGCTCCCTGGGACAGGGGTGTCAGCAGAGCAGGGCAGCTCCCTGCAGCCTCTAACCAGGGGGAGGAAAGCAAGTCCCAGGAGGGTTCGGCACGTAAAGTCAGTCCAAGGAGGGGTGGGGACACGCTGGGCTTTTGCTTCGTGACTTGGTGGCTGAGGTTGGCTCAGATATCAGAGGTCTCTATTGTTCCAGTCCAGAGGCACATCTGTGTGCCTGTGGAATACACTGATAGCAAGACTTGAATTAGCTGCAAAATTTTGTTTTTGCAAATGACTATGATTGCACATTTGTGCAAAATATTTGCAAATTATTGGTAGTTTAACCTGGGACAAATTTAAGCCCATATTCAGGTGGTGAAAAGGGCCACGGTGGAATCCCTTGCTCTAGGACTGCACTTGTCTTCCAGAGCGTTTGGGGGCAATGTGGTTAGTGAGTAGCTCAGTACAGTTCCTCACCACTGCAGAAACTCCAGAAGCTATTACTGTTCCGTTTTATTCTTTGCTGTCGTTTACCTGTGTGGTGTTTTGTGCCCATCAACCCACCGGTGCATGCAGCTGGTTTGCCAGCGCAGTGTTAGGCAGCACAGACCTTACCTGCTGCCTTCCCTACTGACCTGGGCTCGTATTGGAGTGCTGCACTACTGCACCCTGCCTAAAGCATCCAAATGAGGAGAGCCAAGCTCATTTCTCAGGTTACCCCCACCTCCTGGGGGGGGTTGTGAGGATTAGGGGTTTTCAAGAAGCTAAACGTAACGATTTCTCTTGGTGAGCATCTTTAGTTACAAGTTGCTTCAGTCTTGAAGTTTTACAGATTTTCTTCTAGGACCTAAATCACAGGTCCCTAAAGCCAGTAAAAAGCCTTTCATTGGCTTCAAGGGCGGTGGGTTTTTTTTCATATTTCCTTTCTAATTCCTCTTTACTGGTCCTGTGGAAATGGGAATTACACATAATCTGTCCCAAGGATTCAGCTGCCTACACAGTTTGATGTTGGAAACATTTATTTAAAACCAGAGGGCAAGAGAATAGTGTGGTTACAGAGAGACAAAACTGGGATTAAAGGCAAGACTAGCATTTCAAATAAATCAGCTCAATTGCTGAGCCCTAATGTGTCCTTGCCAGGCCACCAGACTCCTGAGGAAAGTCACTCACTGGGGCCAGCCCCTACCCAGCCCAGCAGCCCACACTGCTGTACCCCCACATTCAGAGGAAAGGCTTTTTTCCCCCCTATCTGATCCCTTTCAGCCCCCTCTTTTCCCAGGATAAGGCCCTAATTAATTCCTTTCCTTTCTATTTATACCCATTAGTCATTGCAAGTGTCCCCCAGTAGATTTATGGTTTGATATAATGAGTATGTCTGAAGGGAATATTATTCATACAGTTAGCTGAAATCTAACAGAAGAGGTCTATATTTTATTTGTAACCTTAGCCAGAGCAGTCATTTCATGGGGAGGCGGTACCTCCAGGCTCCAGCAGTGAAAAAAGCAAATGTTTAGATAGAAGATCATCGGCAGAAGAAGAAACCGAAATCTTTCTTAGGTCTGTACGTGGTATTAAGGACCGTGGGTGGGGCGGGATGTGACTAAGTTAAAAAATGTACATTTTTTTGAACCATCACTGGTAAAAGGCTGGGGAGGCGAATGAGGTTTCCTCTATAAACTATGTGGTTTTTTCTCTTAATTTCATGGAAACACCACTGCAAGTTTTTCCTTCTCGTTTCTCTGGTGACAAGAAAATAAAACAAATGCAGCTGGGTCATTCTGCTCTCCCTGTATTTCACCACGAAGCCCTAAAGACGCAAACTGTGTGTTTTAACTCCTTCCCTACCCTGGGCTACAAAACTAAAGATGATTTGAAATCTCCACAAAGCTAGCTCAGGGTTATCCGGCGCATACTGTGGACCACGGAGGCATCAGTCGCCTCGCAGGCCCTGCCTTGCCAGGGAGCTGGAATGCAATTGCTTCACTATGCAAAAGCTCTTCCCAATGAGTCAATGAGTTTGGGGACTCAACCGTCTTGACTGGCTGCATGGAAAAAATGTGCTGCAAGAGATGAAAGCACCAAAAAGCAAGGATTGTGAAACCGGTAAAAGGGGAAGTATTCTGGGAGAAAGGATTTCAGCCCATCCTTTCCCCACTCTCTCTGCTCTCTGTCCACCCATTTTTTTGCTTGCTGGGTTCATGTGTGACTTAGTGTTGCTGCTACCTGGCACCTCTGGGAGAGCCCCGGGCACCCTCCTGGTACTGAAACACCCGAGGTGACTCCTCCGCCCGATGGCAAAGAGACCCAGAAGTGGTCATCTGGAAGCCCTGGGCTTTCACCCTGCTGGGAGGGAGCAGCTCCAGAAGTGGTGAGCTGTCAGGGCACTTAAGAAAGCTGACTCTAGACAATAAACTTGGACTAAGCAACTGAAGGTAAAATATTAACAAGTTTGTGAGTATGGCCACAATTTCAAAAGGACAAACTTCAAAGACCCAAAGAAAATGTGCAACCAGAGCAGCTTGGCACGGGAGTCCCGGAGCATCCCTGCTGTTTCTTCAAGCCAGCGTACTCAAACTGATCCTGGGAAGGGAGATCTTGAGCAGAGGGGTAATAAAACTCAGATCAAGGGTCTCCACGCTAGTGAGGTCTAAACAAATGCTTTCAGAGGATTATTAGAAAATGTGGGGAAGGAGGCTCATGGCTGGCTGTGGGAGCAAAGCCTCGGTGAGGAGTAGCCTGCAGCTGGGACAGAGAGCAGGAGCGTGCCGTTCCCTTGAGCAGTGTCTCATAACAAAACCTCTGCTGGGCAGAGCAGAACCAAAACGGGTCCTTGGGCCACCAGCAAAAGCAAGCTGCACCACAGCAATGCATTACGGGTGGCTCTCGTAAGCTTCTCTGGAGTCTGTGCAGCATGGGAGTGGCCGGGAGATGGGGGATGTCACCTCCATTTCTGGCCGCTCGTTTTTCCCACCACTCTATTTAAACAAAGTAGAGTCTCTGCGATATCAGCATCCTCTAAGGATTTTGAGCTTTAGTGAAAAACCACATGGTCACCAATATGGGTCTGCATCTGGCGAGGCTTCAATAACGCTGTAGGTTGGGAAATCCTTGGGGCTGTTTAAAACAAAATTCTCGAAACTCCAAACAGTACTTCCTATGTGTTAGCAAACAATAATTTATAAGCACGCAAATGCTGAGCATAGAAGTGGGGTGCTAAGTAAATAAGAACTGCAATAGCATAGGAGACTTAAAAATTAACGCCAGAATATTAAGATACAAAAAAAGTATGCAAAGCCTCAGATTGCACTTGTGTGTTCATGGTGACTCTCTAAACATCCTGGAGCAGTTGGTTTTGATGGCTTAAATCCCAGGAAATGCTGCTAAAATATGGTATCAAATGAACATTTGCTTTTCTCTTCAGAAAGGCTCCCCTTTGTGTCTCATTTTACCACAATTCAAGAATGTCAAACACCATGGGGGCTGTTGTTCACGTACATGACCTGGGTTAATCTAGAAAAAGAAATGTTTTTTTCTTTTTTTTTTTCTTTCTTTAATAGATGTCTTCTCCTGAGCACTGGCGAGTATGAGCATGACCTGCCAGGGATGCCTCAAAGCCAGCCAAGCCTGCACCCAGCATCTGCTCTGGGGGCGGTGAGGACCAGAGAGTGGACCAGCAGGTGAAGCTGTAGTGGGGGTCTGCTGCAGCCCACCCGATGAAGAAGAAGAGGTGGGTGAAGTTTTCTTTAGGCACTTGGAGGAATCCTTGCAGCCGCATAGTACTCATGAGTGGGTTTAACCCCCCCACTACCTGCTAGGATAGCAGTGTGGCTGGGCACGGCCACCACGAGGGGGGTCTGGAATCATTTGAAGGCAATTTTGTGATGAATGAAGGAACTAGGGGAGATGCTTTTTTGGCCCCACTGCTCAAACACAGGGAAGAGTTGGCTGAAAGTGAGAAGGCCGGAGGCAGCCTTGTCTGCAGGGACTACAAGACTGTGGTACTTCAGGTGCTGAGAGAAGTCAGCACGGCAAATGGCAGAGTTACAACCCTGAGCCTCAGAGGAGCAGGGGTTTGCCGGCTGCAGGGGCAGAAATACAAATGCATTGTCTGAATTGAGTTAGGAAGCAAGAATTTGAGAAAATGGCAACTACGAAAGGATGGAAAATCCACCCTTCTGTTTGTCATCAGTGAAAATGCTGAAATTATCAACTGCATACTTATAAATATTTGAAAACTAGCATTAGTTGCTTTCACTAAGCACTTAATAGTCTTGGCCTCAGTTTTGGTTCTCTTCACATTATTTAGGAAACAAGACCCTTGGAGACCACTGTATAAACTCAGAATCACATGAAGGGTGGATGCAATTGCAGACAGACACAAAGAAACTACAGTAGCTGTTTTCCAGAGAACGACAGCAGTCCCATAAAACTGTTTCAGATGTACGTAAGTGATTTAAAACTAGGAGATTGTATTTTATTGAGGGTTACAAGTCAGATGTTAAAATAAAAAAAAGAGCAGCTACACAGTTTACAAAGTAACAGCTAAACATACAGTAAATCCCATTTAAGTCTACAAGTGGATTTCACTGAAAGAGTAGCCCTCTGTGGTCTGTGCCTGATTGACTCCCTTACTTCAAACTCTATACAGAGTCATGGGGGAGAGCAGAAAATCAAGCATTTTTTTCCTTCTTGCTTTCCACTCCTCATTTTCCTCCATTTCCTCTGTCTCTATTTTAAATGTAATTGAATAGTAATTATCTGTTCGGTATATAGGGTGTTCCATGAGCAGCAATACCAGTACACAGGTCAGATACATAAAGTATGAGCAACTAATCCACGTCCATGCGCATTCTCTGCAAAAATCTTACCATGAGGTTTGCAGTTCTATTGAAAGGAGAAGAAAAGAAAGGCAATCGGTTTGAGGATTAGGAAAAGGAGCCAAAGGGAGGACAGAAATAGTGGATGAGGCTTCCATGAGTGAAAGGCAGTGATTCCTCACCTGCACAGACCTCTGTACGCAGAGAGCAAGAGCTATGTATAAAAGAGGATCTCTGCGCACAAAAAGAATTGTCTTTGCCCATCTTGATTCCTCTTACAAAGAAGAAAGAAGATGGTAAATAAAATTTTAGTCCTGTCGTCTCCCCCACGTCCATTTTCCTCTAGAGCTTCCTACATTCTCATCCCATTCACAAGAACAAAATTTAATTACAGAGTACTAGCTCAGGCTTTTAATGATGCGAGTTACAAAAAAGATTGTAAAAAATATCCAGACAAGAGCATAATCTTGTTTTGAGGTTATTTTGCCTGAATTTCTGTGTAAACAGGACATACTACCGCTTCAGTGTGCCTGTATGTCAGACCACCGCAACGTAAGAAATGAACTCACTAGATGTGGCCGTCTGTGACGGGTGGGAAGATAATATTCCTGCAGATGTCATGAAAATGGATGCCTAGGTAGGCGAGAAAGACCACATTAGCCTTTTTTTATTGAGGAAAAGGATGCAACAGGGGGCTGTTTTGTAAAATACATGAGAATCCTCATGGGGACAAAGCAGTATGTCATGCCAAGCTGCAGGAAAAGGTTTTGATTTGACATGAGAAAGTTCAAGAAGCACACAAAGCTAAAAGTCTGTAGGTCCTGTGGTCAAGAAGCTGCAGACAAAAGACAATATTCACAGGTCTGCGAGGAGGAAGAGGGAGATATGGAAGTGTGAGCCTGAGCTCTCCCCCTTTCTACACTTTGGGCACTCACCAGCAATGTAGGAGACAGATGTGTTGCCCAGCTGTTTGTGATAAAGCATCTTGCTGGAAAAATAGCTTCTGCAGCAGCAGATTCACCTAGAAATAGACATAGTGAACATGGATTAGAAGCAGCATTGATGTGTATTCATGCATGCAGCAGAACTTGGACTTAACAGCAAAGTAGGCGAAAGAAATGGCCTGGTATGTGGTGTGTTTGCCAGATTACCAGAAGATGAATGCTTTGCTTAGACATCTCATGTATGGTCCCATAAATTGCTGTCATCAGAGGCTGGACAACTCCTCTTCACTAAAGATGCTCCAGAGGAAAAGAAACCATCCCATTTAGAGCTGCAGTAGTGCCCCTGGAAAGCGATGGCCCCACAAAATCTTTCTTTGCTCTTCCAAGGAGTCGTTGAGGAATTTCTTGTTTCTCAGGTATGTTTATTCTTCAGCGTCCCCTTGCTCCAGAATGAGTCCTGCTTCTGTCACAGGGCTTTGAGATGGACGGGGAAACGGGCATGTAAAATTCTAGCTTGTGGCTGTGGCCCCTATAGATGATGCTTGAGCATCAGAAGCATTTACTTTGGAAAAGACCTTTAAGATCACCGAGTCCAACCCTAAACCCAATACTGCCATGTCCACCAGGGTACTGCGGGTGAAGGTGCTGACACAGAAGACACTCCAGAAATGTACCTTTATAAGCACGAGCAGCTACATGGAATTGGTTTATTATCTTTGCCTGCTAGTTCAGATGTTTTTTGCAAACACAAACAGCCTCAGCAACATGTTCCTGTAGGTCAGGAGTGGTGGGTTAGCAGCTTACTCTGAGATCTCCTGAGACAAATCCTTTGCTTTGGTCACTACTTGGGAGCCAGCACAGTGAAATAGAAGGTAACCTGGGTGTCTGCACTGTGGTCACCTTCTCTGGCAGCTGTGGCTCGGTTCTGGTCCCTTCACACTGTCCCTTTACACAAAAGTTTGGAGACACAAAGTCATAGCTCAAGGGATAACAGGCCACGTTCCTGGAAGTCATTGCTGTTGTCCATATTTTGTTGGGATATTTGCCCCTACTTTTCATTCAGCAGAGCTAAAAATTGCCTGTGAAACTAAAAATAAATTAAAAAAACACCCCCCAAAAACCTCCAAGGCAACAACAACAAAAAAACAAAGCCCAGAAATGAATCAATAGAAAGAGGTAATAGTAATACTCAGACTTGGAAGACTATGAGCAAGGTTTGGATATTTGCAAAGACCAAGATGGAAGTTGCTTTTTTTAAAAAATGTTCTATTTGTTCCGCTCAGGACACGTTACTCGGATGGGAAGAGGAGGAGGAGGACAGCAGGGGGAAAGAAAAAGGAACGCTATTTGATGGTATAAATACGTGGGGCGGCAATGCCAACCACGAAAAGGGGCCTCATCATGGAAAAACGAGACTTCTTCCAGCTCCTTGAAAACAAAGATGCCTTCAGCTCCAAAGATGACAGCCTCGCCCCAGCCCAGCATCTGCCCCTGGGGGGGGGGGGGGGGGTGGGGGTGTGTGGGAGGGGACCCTCCCGCGGTGGCGGTGGACCCACAGTGACTCTCCGTGGATGGCTGGGGCTACTACAGAGGAAGCTGTGCCGGATTTTGGAGGAGGAGGAGGAACACAGAGGGCAGCTCCAGCCTGCCAGGGACGGGAGGGAGGGGGCTGGAGGCGGCCGCTCCGCCCCGCGCCCCGCCGCTCGCCCCCCGCCGCAGGGAGCGCCCCGCGTCCCGCCGCTCCCCAGCGCTGCGCCCCGGCCTTGGGGAGGGTTGGGGGAAGCAGAGTTCCATGACTTCGTTTTCCAGGTAAGCAGAGTTTTCTTCTCCTGGTAGAGCGGTCGGGTGGCTGTTGGCTGACGGTTCTCCAGCTGGGAATTCTCCGGTTTGGGTTTTCCAGAGCCGGGCTCTGAAATCCCAGCCGGGGGCTCTGCGGGCGGCACAGCTCCCGGGCTGCCCCGCCAGCCGCTCATCCCAGGCACATCGTGCTCAGGCAGTACCTGCTGTAAGAAAATCTATTTTTTTGCTGTTGCTCTCCACTTTTCAATAGTTCGGGCATTTTCCAAGGGGGTTTGCCAGGTGCAGGTAGCGTGAGCCACAGGCTCTGCCGGGGCCAGAGGTATAGAAATCTCTTGGTGGGGACCTGTTGAACCAAATTCTTCCCTGGGACAACTGGGTTGACCTCAGCAGCTACAGTGAAGCGATGGCAGCAGCAGCAGCACGGGACTGCGCTGCTGCTGTGCGCCTGAGCCTCTGTTCTGCTGCACCATTCCTCTTTGATTTTCGGAATTTCAGCAGATACGGATTAGTCAAACCTGTGATTCGCATCTCCTAGTTATGCTGAGTTCCATCAGCACCAGCTCCTCTGTTTTGCGGGGTAACAGCACGTTTGGAAATGCCTGTGAGCTTATTGCACTTGCATCCTCTCATCAGTTATTTATTTATTTGTTTGTTTGTTTATTTATTTATTTATTTATGGTGGCAGGGGTCTGCTTGAGTGCTGTACGTGGAGCTTTCTGGCTGCCAAAGCCAAAGCTCCAAGGGGCTCTAGTATCCCTGGGGGGCAAGCTGCCCCCCCCCCCCTTCCTCCTCCCTCCCCCAGCCTTCCTTTGGCCTGGCCTTTGCCTGGCTGAAGTTCTGAGATGGTTGGAATAGAAGGGCTGGAGAAGGGCTGGATCCCCAGCAGACGTGGGGAAACTTTCACCCTGGGTGGTGTGCCCAGGGTCTAAAACTATGGGCACGTCTGGATAGTGACTGCAACCGACACTGCAATTCCCTCCGCGTGCAACGTGCAAACTGTGGGCACGCAAACGAGGAAGACAAGGTGCGTTTATAAAATCTTCTGTTCCAGATGGGACACATTTTGGGGTTTTTCTGGTTTTATTCAGCAAGCATTTGAGCAGTGACCACTGGGCATGGCCATGAAAAGACTTGGGACTGGGTCCGTGTCAGAGCTTCAGTGCAGTTTCAAACATTATTCTGAATATAGCATAGCTACTGTAATTCTCCTTTCTTGAGAGTAATGCGATTTTTGTGGCTTTAAATAAGGTCCTTGCAGGCAGACTTAGCTTAGAGAGCAGAGAACCTGAATTTTTGTGAATCTGGGAACGATTTGCTCAGCTATAATAGATGTTGTGGTGTTGAGGGAGAAAGGCACCATGCACCAGGAGGAACATCATAAATATCGATGTGTGGGATAAGACAGACCATGGTTCTGCCTGGCCAAGCACATGAGGTGACCTTTCTGGTGCATTAAAATCTGATAATCTGTTGTGAGAGCACAGATAAACTGACAATAATTTTCACATTTGAAAGAGTCATTGCAAGTCATTTGTTTGCCATAATAATACATTTGGTTCAGTTGGTCAGGGTGGGAAGTACCCACAAGCAAAAAACTCAGGTCCTCCTGCAAGACCACCATTTTTGCAGGACTCTGTGTAGATAACTCCATATAATTTTGCAATTATGTGCGTAACAGCCAGGTCACCTGCGGTCTGAGTGTGGGAGCAGTAGACAAGACCATGCTTTTTTCTGCTGAGCATCTGAGACATTTGGTAGGAGCATAGACCTTAATGCGGGGAGGATAGTGCAAAGCAGCATCCTCAAAATCTGTTCAGAGGACCCAAAATCACTGCTCAAGGTTCCCTGGTGTTTTTTCCTTGTGTGCATCTTGTGGGGAAAGAGATGAATCACTCAGCAATACAAATACTGAGAGAAAGAAATTTCAAGATAAGTCACTGTAAGGCCTTGCTCCTACAATATCATGGTCCTGTTCTTGCAGAGGGAGAAAGGTCAAGGAAGAGCAGGGTGGGCAGACCCAAGTATTCAAGTGCAATGAGTCAGCTTCCAGCCTGCTCTTCCCATTAGTTTTCTGGACTATCAGTGTCCAAAAATTGTCTTCAACATCCAGCAAATGCATTAGTCCAAAATGCACCCTTTTGCTGGTGAAACCTGAGATTTCATTTCACCGTTTTGCAGCAGGAGGTGGGGCTTTAAGGAAAACTTCAAACATTACAAGATTTGTAACAGCATCACAAGAGCTGATAGTGCTCTGAAGATGCCAAAATAGGCACCATCACCCACCCCAGCCATGGAGACCCCTTAGACGGGAGAGGAGTCTCCAGCAGCACACACACACCCCACACGTGTCCACCCATTCTGCGTGCAACAGGACCACAAAGAAGTGAGCTGGGTCTGGTCTTTCCAGCTGTTGCTTTTCAACTTTCTGCCCGTGTAGAAGCAAAGGCCATGGTGCCTCACTGCCTCGGTTCAAAGCCCAGGGGCTGCGGGCAGGGGCAGTCCTGTGCCAGAGCTGGCCCTGGTTGCCCATGCAGCTGAACTGCTTGCTGTGGCTCTGCCTGGAGAGCAGCTCTTCTGCGCGGCAACTTTCCCACTCACACACATGTGGCAGGAGGGAGGGAGGGAGGTGGTTAAACTCGGGATGTGATGATCTGTGAGTCAGACACTTGGCCAAAGCCTCCAGTGCTCCCAGCCGCTCCAAAAGCTGATGTCTCCAGCTTCCTCAGTCGCCACTGAAGCCCGGCTCTGAAATGGTGCTGTCTGAAGGCGCGAAGCTGTTGTGTTCCACAAAAGATCAGGATCTCCTGCAGCTCTGCTTTGGGGAGGGCAAGCAAGACAAGTGAAGCCTGTAGTAAGGCTAGAGGGAGGAATCTTGATCTTAACTGAAATACCCCTTTAGCATTAAAGTATTTTATTCATATGATACTTTTACTGTTCTCTGCAGTGCAGTGAAAATTGAGCCACAGTGACCTATGCAGGGCCTTCACAAGGCCACAGTCGGGTCTCTGCAGACAGCTCTGCAGCCTCTCTGAGCTGGAGGGGGAGGAAAAGGACCCGTGTACTACTTGGTAGGGACATTTTGGTGCTGAGCTGGAGGCACATTGATGTCAGGGGGCTTTGCTGAGCCGTGCCTGTGAAGCACCTCAAGTTGATGTTCCCAAAGCATTTGGATCCACCCAGGAGATCTTCAAAGAGCGTGAAGGTTTCTTCTTCTATCTGAGATCCAGCCTGAGCATTGGCTCTTGCAGGCTTGTTAGCATATGCACAAGCCTTAGTAAGAAGGAAGGCTGTCCCTATTGTGAGGATATCAGCAGCACTAATACAAACCAGCCTTTCCAGCATAACCCAGTTTGCAGAACCCTGTGATGAACTGCAGCTTGCAGTGTAAGCTGTAACAGGGCAATGTCCCATCAGGGAATAGCTGGTTGCCACATGGAGAGAGGTCTCTAGGGAGATGCGGGGGGAGCTGAGCTGCCTGTAATCTTCAAGTAATGTCATTTCTCATGCAACTGAGGCAGTAGCTCAGCTGCATTACTAACTTGCCCTCTTTCTGCACTGCCAATGCAGTGAAATGCACTCTCAGTGTCCGTTCAAGCCTTGGACTCTTCCAAGACCTACCCAAAAATGCCATTCAAGGAAGAAGCTCTCTTTCTGGACTGTACTCGGGCCTTCTTTTCATAAAGCAGATCACTGGTGCCCCTTTTTGGTTTGCGTTGAGTTGATCACCAAGCAGAAAAGCCTCTCTGCTACCACTTGGTCTGCGTGCCATCAAGGGGCCAGACTGGTTGGTGCTATTTTCCTCTAGACATAGAGGTGAGCATCACCTCTTCTCCGTATTCTTTGCTGTGGGTAAGTGTGGCCTGAGTTTTGTCTGTGAATATCCTTTCAAATCCTGGGTTTCTCTGAACACTTATATACGTTCCCAAGAACTTTTCAGACTAGATCTCTAGCTTCTCTCCTGATTAAGTTATCATAACCCTACACAAAATACACTCCCATGTGCAGCTGGACCTTGGGGCTCAGTGATGGGTTGGATGCTAAAGATGTGCACTTTTTCAATCCTTGTTTATTCATCCCTTCACTCCACAGGTTGTGTGGGCTCCAGAGCAGCACTGTTGAGGAAGGGGGGTTGTAGTTTTCCAGTGTACGCAGGCATCACCACACGCGCATGGGGAGTTGCAGGTGGAAAGGACCTGCTCCATGCTTTCACTGGTAGTCTGGCCAAGCAGGCAGAGAGGAGCACGGATGCATATGTCTGCATGGATTGGGGGTGATGGAGTCTATGGAGGCATGAGGCAGCCAGGAGAGAAACCATGAAACCAGAAGATCCTGATGCACTGTCCATAGCTCCACCACCCTATCCCTCCCTTCAGACTGAAAGAGAAGCTAAAGCAGTTTTAAATCATTCGCCCATACTCCTATAAAGGAAATACTTTAATTTCTTAGCTTTCAAGTCAATACAAAAATCTATATTAGCAGCCCAGTGATTTGTCATGGTGATGGAGAGGTCTTGTTTTTCACAGACAGGATTTACAAGGAGCATTGGCTGGCTTTGTGTCTTCCCAGCAGAGCTAGGAGGTTGCATATCGTGTTTAACATGTAACTTCTGTTTTCCCACAGGCATCTAAATATCCAGTAGAACTGCTGAGATGTTCCGACAAGCCTTTTTTTCCACTCTCCTTTGTGTGGCTCTGGTTCCTCTCCATGCTCAGTTTAATGGGGATCCTGGAGATGTCACTTCTACCTCCTGTGCAGGTATTTAACCAGATAATTTGGGTGTCTCTCTCCTTTGTAGGCAGCAGTTTCACCGAAAACAATGGCCATGCTCAGTTGTAGAGTCCGCTCACACAGAACTGACAGTGGCACGTCTCACCTCTCCTGTCCCTTCCCTGTCACAGTGCCCTGTGGTAGCAATCCATCTGTAGGGAACACTGTCCTCCACTGAAACTCCCCTTCCTGGGTTTGCACTGGAGTGAGGAGAGGTGGAGATTGAAAAGCCTGGGGTCGGCCAGTGGCGGCTTCTCCCAGCTGCTGCAGTAACAAATACCAGCCAGTCTCCAGAGCTCAGCTCTGTTCCTGATGTCAGAAAATTGTCCGCTTTGACAATTTCAGCACTTTTCAGTTGCAGTGCAGATGAGGTGATGTATGTGCCCAGCCTGACTTTTTAAAAAAAAAGGGTGAGATTTTCATGATTGCTTCAGCACTCAGCAGATCTTAGGATTTTGAAGTTCTGGGCACTGGAGAGTCATCCGATCCAAACACAGATGTTACTGCTAGTGCTAGGTGGGACTGGTGGTTTTTCCAGTATCACACTTGAGTACGATCTTTTTGAAAATGTTTAGAAATCAGAGAGCAAGCAGCAGCCTAGCAGGCAAGCAGAGCAAAAGTCATACCCTTGCTCTTCTTCATTCGAATCTGGCACTCAGACCTCAGTTTCCTCATTTACTCCAACCCAGGTGGGAACAAATTAGTAAAGTTAGCCATTAGTAAAAGCTGCAACACCCTCGCAGGAAGCTGACTTTCAAGCCTCGTGCTGTTGTTTGCTCTCTTCACAAATCCATGTGCTGCTCTCTATACGCTGTCTATATATGCTTCTCGGTCCAGCTTTCTGAGGGACAGTGAAGGGGGTGCAGTGATGAGTGAAGTGCTCTGACATGATTTGAGTAAATGTCTCCATGTAGAAAAGAGGAACTGCCCCATCAACGTGTACTTCATCATTGACACCTCGGAGAGCATTGCCCTGCAGACTGTGCCTATTCAGAGCCTCGTGGATCAAATGAAGAAATTCATCCCTGAGTTCATCAATAAACTGGAGAGTGAGCTCTACCAGAACCAAGTCTACATCACTTGGCAGTTTGGTGGACTTCATTACTCAGACGTGGTGGAAATTTACAGCCCTTTAACGAGCAGCAAAGACATATACCTCCCCAGGCTGTATGCTATCAACTACCTTGGCCGAGGCACCTTCACGGACTGCGCTATCTCCAACATGACAGAGCAGATCCAGACCCAGATGGCCTCAGGTGTGAACTTTGCAATAGTCATCACCGATGGCCATGTCACTGGCAGCCCCTGTGGGGGGATGAAGATGCAGGCTGAGAGGGCGCGAGACATGGGGATCAAGCTCTTCGCAGTGGCCCCCAGCAAGAACGTCTACGAGCAGGGGCTGCGGGAGATTGCCAATCTGCCCCACGAGCTGTACCGCAACAACTATGCCATCACGCAGAAAGACACCCTGGACATCGATATGAATACCATTGACAGGATAATCCAGGCTATGGTACGGCATGCCCCCTGGGGTGCAGGGACTATAAGGGGGGACAAGAGAAGCAGCGCATGGATGGGGGGGAGGTGCTTTCTGAGCAGCCCCACGGTGGGTTTTGGCAGGGCTCTAGAGAGCACCTCTACCCAGGAAAAGCCTCCATTTTCCTCCTCTTTTTTTACGTCCTTTCAGCACTTATGGGCCAAAGGGAGTCTCAGCACCTCTGGCTTCTCTAGTCAGGTGCTCAACCAACACTCCCTGGTTTGTGCCTCTGTTCCCGGCATGTCTGGGCAGGCTGCCACCCTAGTGCCGGCTCTGGCTGAAGGCCAGACCCATACCCCAGCCTGGTCCCCACCCAGGGGTGCGTGGAAGAATGCGCAGCACTGAGGTATGGGCTCACCATCAGCATGGTCTTTGAAGCCCCACCTGTGAGACAGTGTTAACCAAGGACTCTGCTGGGAACATCTTTAAAGTCATGGGACCTTTACCACCTCCTCTCCCTTGAAGTCATGCACACTTCGAGGGTGCGATGCTGTTTTTCTCTAGGGAATGACCACCTTAACTGATTATGTTCTTCCTCTTTTGTCCTTTGCAGAAACATGAAGCCTACGGAGAGGTGAGTGAGCAGCATCTCCTACACTGTTGCCACATGACACAGATTTAAGTTGCCGCACTTACAGAAGACCAGCTCGTGCCCCGAAGCAGCAGGGCAGGTTTTGCAGCGAGCTGCATGGGATGGGGCTCTGCCCACCTGTGGATCCCTGCAGAGCCTGGGGGCCTGTCCCCTTACCCAGTGGTTAAAATGGCATACTGGACTTTTCATTCTTTGCCTCCCCCTCACCTGCAATGAATTCAGGTCTATTGAACAGACCCATTTCATCACTTCGGAGGCACGTTTTGTAGGTGCTGTACAAGCTGAAGCTCCTGCCCTGCTGGTATCACGCAGACAGGGATTGGCATACATAGGGAGGAGTGTGTGGAGCAATACTCCAGAGGGCATGCACATGCCCTGATCGCCCCAGAAGAGCAAGCCCACACCACCTCGCCTGACACTTAGCAGTCTTGTTCTTTCAGTTTGGGCCCAGAGCCAAGCCATAATGAATGTGCTTGTGGCAACTTTCTGCTTTTAATTTATGGGCAGCGTTTTTCTGCCTGCTTGTTGCTGTCCCGATTCTGACCCAGCTGGAGCCACAGTAGCTTTCGGCACTGTGGCCACAGGGAGAGGTGTGTGGAGAGCCGTGGTGCAGAGCTGAGCTTCAGGTGCACGCTGGCTCAGCACACAGAGCAGCCACCACGTGGCTTTATAAACCACCTCCTGTTTATTTTGTTTTATTTCAGTGCTACAAGATGAGCTGCCTGGAGATTGCAGGTCCACCTGGTCCCAAAGGATACCGAGGGCAGAAGGTATGTCGCCCTAACCTGTGGGAAGAGAATAATGCCAGTGCCTGCCACAGACACTGTAGGATGCCCCAGATCCCACCTCAGGCATAGCCCCCAGGTGGGATATAACTCCCCAGCATCTATCTTGGCCCTGGGAGACTGCCATGCTGCAGTGAATGGAGCACACAGCCAGCACCAGTGTGTCCTCATGTCCGTGCTGAGGCTGATGCATTGACATCAGTGCAGAGAGGCATCCGAGCATCAGCTGTGCCAGCCACAGCCAGCACCTTCAGTGCCTGAGGGCAACAGGAGTCAGGCAGCAGTTGTCTCTGACTGTCCCACCATCACAAGCAAAGCTCTCAGGTGTGCAGGGTGTCCCACCCTCCTGTGTGCACCCCTCCCCATACAGTCTTTCCCTGACTTCCCCAGAATAAAGCAGGTCCCACTCCACTGACACGCTGCCCCAGGCTCTGTAGGAGCAGTCACAGCGAGCCTGATGCTCCCAGAAACTGCCGTTTTCTCAGTCAGCACCAAGTCCGGACTTATGTTTGTTTTTTTCTTTCCTTAGGGTGCAAAGGGGAACATGGGTGAGCCAGGCTCCCCTGGGCTGAAGGGACGACAGGTGAGTTGTGGAAAGTCCTGTCCCCCCTGCCGCAGCCAGTGGTGCTGCCCTTGCATTAGCTGGGGCCAAATCTCTACCGCGCTCAAGCTAACTCTCCACATCTTCTTCTTAAGGGTGACCCAGGTATTGAAGGTCCGATTGGATACCCTGGTCCCAAGGTAAGAATCCTATAGCCAGTGGCTGAGCTCTTTGCATTTGTTGATCTTTGGTAAAGCAGGGGGAGCTCTGCTTTTTCCCCTCACCTGCCCATTTCGCACCCCAGACCCCCAGAGCTCCACTGCCTTCACTCCTGCCGATGGGCAGGCACTAACACAGCATTTTTCTTCTTTTCTTCTTGTCTAGGGTGTCCCGGGGCTGAAAGGAGAGAAGGTGAGAAAGAAGAGACTGAAAGGATGTCTGGGTGCTTGGCAGAGGACACACACATTTCTGTTACAAAGAGGGAGAGTTTAGCTGTAATGAGGAGAATAACAATCCTATTAATGTGTCATTGCAGACTTTCAGGGGCATCTCAAAGCCTGTCTCCTTCAGGCATTGCTGATGATCTTGTGAAGTGTTGATGTTTTTACCAAGCTAAACAGGAGGGAGGGCTGTAGGCAGACTGGCTGACTTTTGTTCTCTTCTTCCCCCAGGGAGAGATTGGATCTGATGGACGGAGGGTAAGAAAGGACATTTTCTAACTTGCATGTTGTTCCAGCTACCAACCCTTCAGTGTGTGTTAACATGTCACTGATCCCTCTTCTTCTCCTCATTGATCCCAGGGTGCCGCTGGTTTGGCAGGCAGGAACGGCACTGATGGACAGAAGGTAACAGCACCGGGAGCACCCTGTAATGTTGCTCCTGATGTTTCATTGTTTTACCCTGCCTGGTCCCCACAGGTTGTTCTGTTTATCTCATCCCACACGGTAGCTTTTTGTTCTGACCAGGGTTTCTGTGAAGTTTTTTGCACATCATTCTGCATGGCCTGTAGAAATATTTGAGCTGGCTGGAGATGCATTAATTCAGGTCACAGAAGCGCTAGCCCTTCGTCAGCAAGCTCTGGGCAGGAACGAGATGTGTAACCCGGGGTGTGCTCCTGCTGCAGGAGGGGATACAGCCAGATCATCCGGGTGTAGATATCTGTCTTGAGTGTTAGTGACCCCTACAGGACACACACACACACAGAGTGTTCCGCAGAAATTTGCTTTCCAAGGCACTTCGTCACAGAATCCAAAATCTCATCTCTAAGCTACTGCTTGTCCTTAATATTAAAACCCTAAAGCCAGGTCCAAGTACCTTGTAGCAGCCCCTGAAATCCTCTGACCCCTCTATGGTGAGTGTAGATGGACACAACCCCCTTAGATCTGTGTGCCGTGCAGATGTGCCGCAGGGTGACAGCCTAGCCCGAGGTGGCCAGGCTTCAGCTGGCTTTGTCTGCTGCCCAGCACGCGTTGGGTTGGCTCTCAGCGCTTTCTTACATGCTCAGCCAAGTACATCTGTGAGATAACGCCTCCAACGCCTGCTGAAGCTCTAAAACACCAGCGTCCTTCAGCCCCCACCACTCTCTAGCCGAGGCGAGCTGCCTAAGCACTACGGGCAAAGCTGTTTTAGGGTGCAGAGCCCGGCAGTCACAGCTCCCACAGCATCCGCCGGGCAGCGGGGTTACCGCAATGAGCTGCTCTGGCGCAACGTGCACGGCAAAGGACCAGCGCAATCGTGGACGTGAGTGACTGCCAAATCTAGCCTCAAGGGATGTGTCCATCACCCAGGGCACGTGTGTGGGATGAACATGCTTGAATTCCCACCAACACCCATGCTGGAGCTACTTTGTCCTCCTCCCTTTGCTTCTGCATAGCACACTCCTGTTTAAGGAATACACTTGCTATTTATTCTCTAGCTAATGACAGGTATGGTCAGCAGATGATGTTAAAACTCAGTAACTTAACAAGAAAAGCCGTATTTTCCCTTCAGACACCTACAGCTTCTCTTTCTTCTTTTGAATGCTATCTCTCCAGGGCAAGCTGGGGAGAATTGGACCGCCGGGCTGCAAGGGAGACCCCGGTGACAAGGTAGGAATGCTTTACTCTTTCATTCAGCACATCAGTTGTGTAGCTGCTGAATCAGTTGCACATTTATAAGGATGGCCAACGAAAGGTTACTGGCCCATTTTCCTACAGATTGCATGATCTGATCCTAGGCCTGGGATCCCCAGAATGGGGAGCACAGCCTGATTGGTTTTGTGCCTCCTTTGTGGGCGACTGAGCTGGGATCCCCCAGCATCCATCCCCTCCACATGGAGAGGAGGAGCTGCTCCTTTTGTCATCACCAGCAGCAAGGAAACACTGTTTTAGTCTCCAGAACAACTTTCTAAGCCAATTGACTTTTTTTGCAGGAAAAGTGTATATTGTTGCCACTGCAAAATGTGTGGTTCTTTGTCCTTTCCCTCCCTAGGGCCCTGATGGCTACCCAGGAGATGCAGGAGACCAAGGTGAAAGAGGAGATGAAGGCATAAAGGTACAAGTGCTCTGAGCAGCAAGCAGAGCGTGTGGGCCGAGGCCATGGGCAGGGACAGCTGCCTGTGTTTACTCTTAAATCCATCGCTACTCATGGAGCCCGCAGGCTCTGGGGTGTGGATCCCATCACCAGAGACAGGAGCTGAGGAAAGAGCCTTGCTGGCGCTGCTCCTTGGGCTCCTCATGGTGCACGTCAGTGGTACATGGCAACATGTTGCTGACGCAGGCAATGACTGTTGTTCTCTGGCTGTTTCAGGGAGATCCTGGCCGACCTGGTCGCAGCGGACCCCCAGGACCTCCAGGAGAAAAAGGAAGCCCGGTAGGTTCATGCAACGTTCAGATGTCTCCAGTGTCTTACTGAGGTCTGCTCCATGCAGCGTGGAGCTGGGGCGGTATCAGCTGCAGCACAAAGGTGACTGCTTGCCAAGGCATCCTGGTGATTCTGAAAATTAGCCCACTGGCATGGAGAAAGAACAAGCCTCTGGGTGGCCAAATGAGCTTTCCTGTCATGTGTGTCCCCACCAGTACATTTTGTAGGCAACAGGAGAAGGGACTGCGCAACATCCCTGCAGCTGCCCAGAGCCAAATAAATATGGGTTTTGAGCAGAGAAAAGCAAGCAAAATACACTTAGGAGGATTTACATTCCTAGCTGATCCATTGCACTGCATCTTTCCTCCTTTTCCCATCATCTCCTGGGTAGAAAGGCCCTGTTTGGCTGTGATTTCCCCTACTACAGTTTCATGACTTCCTCAGTGTTTGTGGCCATGCCAGTGTTTGCAGGCTGTTTCTATTCATGTGAGTAAAAGTTAATGATGAATTTCTCAGAGATCTAACACAGGCTTTGCCCACTGTACTTGACCTTACAGCCCAAGGTTGCTATGCTGATGGCCGGTTATTTCAGAGGTAGTGGAGGAGGCTGAAGTAACCCTCCAGCTTTAGGCAGGGCTGGACAGATGCTGTAAGGAAGAGCTGACAAGCCTTTGCACTGGGTGATGGAGGAAAGGTGACACAGCGTCACGCTGCTCCAAGGCTGGAGCCTGTGCACATAGCATTGACATATAGGCATGGCGGGTGCGTGGAAGTATAAATTCTGTGCTCATACACTCCTCTCCTCAAGGGTGGACTGCTTGGCACAGGAGAAGAGGTGCACGTGTGCACCTTGACCTCTCTTCTGACAAATTGTGTTTCTTTTTCTTCTCCAAGGGACTTCCAGGCAACCCTGGAGCTCAAGGGCCTGCTGGAAGCAAGGGAAGCAAAGGTGAACCAGGACCTCCTGGACCCAAAGGAGAGCCTGTAAGTGTCTGAATAAGTCCCTGGACAGTGGGCACACCACAGGAGCCTGATGCAGTTTCATGGATGAGCACTGAGAAAGTCCCCTGTTTAGCCTGCCTGCCCTGCCTTCTGCATCCCAAAAGATGGATGTGCAGATGCAGATCCCCTTGTCTCCGCCATCTTCATAGAGCAGTACTTCCATAATCCCAGGCCTGATGTTGACCATTTCACCTTAGAGAAGCATCCTGTATTCCCACACAACCACAAATGCCTCTGTGGATGCCCAGGGACACTTTGGTTGCAAGGTCCCCAAACTGCTGCCTTCTTGCAGGAGCTCACAGAGTGGAGATCTGGTGGCCATTAAGGCAGAGCTGTCTGAAAAGGGCAGTGTCATGACATCAATTTTGCCACACAGACTCAAGCTAATGTGGTGGGCCACTGCAAAATTTGGGGAGCAGGTGAGAGGCGATGTTCCTTGGCAGAACACAGCAGCACAGCTCCACCAGCACCAAGAGGCCAGAGGCCAGCTGGCTTGTGCCCTTGTGCAAGATCCAGTGGGGAAAGCAACGCTGGATGAGCTGGAAGTACAGCAGAGTGTTTAACCCTCAGGGAATGAACCACCAGTGTTTGTGGTCACTGCAGTGACCACCCCACTGATAGAATAGTCTGGCTGTGGCTTCCCAAAAGCCAAAGGCAAGATCTCAAGCAGTGTCAGCGTGGCCATCCCCGCTGCCCTGCTGCCCGGTGCATGCTCGCTAAGGGGGCAAGGAGAAGTCTCTTGGGTCGGGTGGGAGAAGGCAAGGCAGCCAGGTGTCATCCATCCGGTAGCATCCACCTTTGCATCCCATTTATGTAACTTTCTGTGTCTGCCAAGGGTCGACGTGGAGATCCAGGGACGAAAGGCAGCAAAGGCACTCCCGGGGGCAAAGGAGAAAGGGTAAGTAAAGCACCTGCCCAGACTATTGCAAATGAGCCCAAGATGCACGGGGCTGGTGTGTGTGATGCGCCACTGCCCAGCGACGAAGTATCCAGCACCAGAGCTGGGAATAGCACATCCCAGTGGGCTCTGCGTGGGTGCTCTGCTCCCACTGTGCCTGCTGTCTGCCCTGATGCCAGCAGGTACAGCCTCCTCTTCCAGGGCTTGATCCAGAGAGGCGATGAAGGGCAGCAAAGCTGAAGGCTAAGAGACCTGTTCAGAGGGCACACTGCCCTACACTGTGTTTCAAGCTGAAAAATGCCAGATTTGAGGATGGCATCATGCCTCCTCACTCCAAGGAGCAGTGCCACGTACACAAACAACACTGGAGACATCCCTGACCAGGAATAATATCTTTGCCCTCCTCACAGGGAGATCCTGGTCCTGAAGGTCCCCGTGGCCTGCCTGGCGAGGTTGGAAGCAAAGGAGCAAGGGTAAGCCTGGAGCAGGGGTTAGTGACAGCCAGGAGGGAAGGAGAGTGCTGCTGCCATCCAGGGCAGCTCACTTGTATTTCCTCCTCGTGCACACCTGCCTCCATATGTTCTTGCATCTTTCTTTGTTTTGCAGGGAGACCAAGGACTGCCAGGTCCCCGAGGCCCTTCAGGTGCCGTGGGAGAGCCAGGCAAGATAGTAAGTCATCCTCGGGCATCTGCGTAACCATCTCCTCCTCCTGCAGCGAGAGCTTGCCCTGCTGACATAAGCTGGCTGCACTGTCCCTCCTGAGGGAAGCCTGCCTGACCTTGTCTCAGGGATGCTCAAAAATTAGCCCAGAGGCCCCTGGCTAGCTCTTCCTGGGGCAAGGAGAAACTGCAGGAGCCAGGAGTCCCTGCTTCTCCATCACTCCAGTCCCAGGCATTCCCATGACAACATGGAAGGGAACACATCAGAGCGGGTCACGGGGTGAGGAAAGCTTGGACTCCCTGGGCTCCCATTTGTCCTGGGCTGGATGTCAGTCCAGCACCCCACAGTAGTGCCGTGACATCCATGTGGCTCTATGGGATGCAGGAACCCAAGTGCTGGATCAGGCACTGTCACAGAAACCTCATCAGGAGGGGATATGGTCCTGCAGCATCATGTCAAGAGCTGGTTTTTCCAGCACAGTCCCCTGTGCGGCCAGGGAAGCCACAGGGAACGTCCTCACCTATTTCCTCCACTGTCCTACAGGGATCACGTGGGGACCCTGGTGACTTGGGCCCAAGAGGTGATGCTGGACCACCAGGACCAAAGGTAAAGTACCTGAATGCAACTCCACATTTGAAAGGGTATTTTGGTGTGCTATTTTTTTATAAAAAAGAAAAAAGAAAAAAGAAAAAAAAAAGAAAAAGAAAAAGACGGTTTCCACTGAAAAACTTGCATGCCTCAGAAATGGAATGGCTCAAATCTGGGCATCCCTATGGGGCAGAGATGTAGGTCTTGCTGTGGCCGAGGCAGCTCTGTTTACACCCCTTACCCTGCACAGATTCAGGGGTGTCCCTGGCATGTGATATCCCCAAGACCCTGCAAAACCTTGCTTCACACAGCCAGTCCCAACGTTTCAGGGCCAGCTGAAAGAAGGTGGTGTCTCACCGCAAGAGAAGATGAAACCAGTTCTGACTGTCACTGGCATCGCCAGGTCAGGAGGACTGGGTTTGGTTTCTGACGGGTCATTTTTTTCTACCAAAGGGTGACAGAGGCAGACCTGGCTTTAGCTACCCCGGACCCAGAGGACCACAGGTATGTGTGCCTCATCCAGTGCACATGCGTGTGCTGTGAGGAAACCTGTTTCGGTGGAGATTGCTGTTGGAGCTGGGTAGCCTGGGAGTAAAGAGAAGGAGGAGAAAAAATGATCGGGGTCACAAAAACGTGGAGCCCACCAAGCGGGTGAGGGGGTTGAACACTGGGACTGAACCTGCCTCACGGCAGAGGTGCTAGGGACCCCAGCCTTGGCAGAGGTGCTGGGGAGGTGGCTGCACCCACCACCCCAACCATCGGCCCGAAGCTACACCTGCTGTTCGGCTTTGCGTCCCTCACTGCAGACTTCGGATGGATGTGTGCACAGTGTGGGGCTGGTGCTGTTTGGGTGCTGACCCCTCCCTCCTGTCCCTCCACAGGGTGACAAAGGTGAGAAGGGACTGCCAGGACCCAAGGTGAGTGTGTTTGTCTGCGTTGCCTGTTTCTTGTGCTGACTGAAATGCTGAGCAGTTGTTGCCCGACCCTCCAGGTGCATGGCCGAGGAGCCTGTCCTGCCGGCAGCTGCCCTGGCTGTTCCCTGCAGCTGCGGAGCCTGGGTGTATCTCCCAAGCCCAACTGCTTTTGAAACCATCTGAAATATGTTTTGCAAAACTTCTTGATTCTTAGTTAACGCCTATGTAAACACTGTTTCTTTAATCTGCACTGAGCTGCCGGTTTACGGGGTGCTCTCCCAGGCCAGGCAGGCGTGTTTTTGACAGGCTCATAGTGGTAGTGCCTCTGCCTGAGCACATCCAGATGTGCTCCATGCCGGATCTGTTTCTCCTTCCTTCGAGCAGGGAGGAAGAGGTGAGGTTGGACCAAAAGGACTGCAAGGGACCAAAGGCGAGAAGGGGGAACCGGTAAGCAGACTTCCCGTACTGCCCACAGGGTCAGCGTCCCCCTCCCACACCTCTGCGCGGTGTGCTGGGGATGGGGCTGCCCGCTCTCCTTGCCCACCCCGTGCCCCCAGGCTCAGCGGTGGCAGGCTGGTGACCGTGCTTAGCAGAGCTGTGTCTGACAAGGGGGTCAAGAGGAGCCCTGAACACCAGCAGCTGCATCGCCATCCTTGCTGGAGAAATATTTGATCCTTCTTTGCTTCTTCCCCAGGGTGACCCTGGCCCAGGAGGTGAGCCTGGACCCCGTGGTCCAACTGGTGAACCTGGCCCTGAGGTACGGTACCGTGCCATTGTGTCTGAGCAGATGCTGCAGCTCCCTCCTCCCCTCCCCACTTCTCCATGATGCTTTAAAGCCCAGAGGATCCCAGTGAGCAAGCCCTGCAGCAGGGCTTGCTGGAGGCGACACAAGTTGCCAGATGTGTCTGCTGGCTCCCAGCAAGGGTTTCCTACCCTTCCCGTGACAGACCCCTGCAAAACCGCACATTTTTGATGGCTCTGACATCTAGTTCCCAAAAAGGGAACTCACGGTAAAACTGTGCCTGAAATCCCTGTGTTTTTCTTACAGGGGACCGCTGGCCCACCAGGAGACCCTGGCCTGACTGTAAGTAGCACTGCTCTGCAGCCCCCCTGCTCTTCCTCCTTGGGCAACCATGGCTTTGCTGTGCACAGCCTGAGAATGAAACGGGGCATCAGGTCCTGCCGCTGCCTGGTGGAGTGGCCTGTGGCATCCCACGGGAGCCAAGGAAAGAGGGGAGGGGGTCGGCTGGGTGGGAAAGGCTCTCCTTTCCCTTAGAGGGGATGGATGCTGTGTAAGGGGAGGGGGGCATTCACCCTGCACCTCTTTGCTGGCAGGACTGCGACGTGATGACCTACGTGCGAGAGACGTGCGGATGCTGTGGTGAGCAGATCATCAGCTCTCCTCAGGGCAGGGGAACGACCACTCGAGGGATGGGGAGGGGGGGTCACCAGAGGCTGGCTCCTTCACAGCTCTGCCCTGTGAGCTGCCCTTTGCACTGAGCCGCCAGCACGGTGGGCTCTTTGCCGCTCTGCACCCTGCAGAGGAGACACCACGGGAAGTCCATCCTGCCCACCCCAGCCCCAGCCCACCCACTAAGTGTGATGGCACTGATGGGACAGCCTGGCTTACCTCCCAGAATCTAGCTTTGCCATCGCAAGAGCAGTGAGCTATAACGTAGAGTCGCATGGTCCAGATGATAGGATGAAGCGTATTACACAGTGTGATTAAAAAGGTTTCTTTTGATACACATTGACAGAAAGATGCATGTAAGATCCTCCGTACGCTGCTGCTGTGGGCAACACCATAAACCCTGTCGATGCTTGGTGTGATGCTAACTGTCTCTGTCTTCCCATAGATGGTCTCTTCTGCCTTGTTGGCTCTTTTCCCCACCATCATTGACCTTTGTGCTTTCCTCTTTCTGTCCCTCTCCCCAGACTGTGAGAAGCGCTGTGGTGCCCTGGACATCATGTTCGTCATAGACAGCTCGGAGAGTATTGGCTACACCAACTTCACCCTGGAGAAAAATTTTGTTGTCAACGTGGTCAGCCGGCTGGGCTCTATTGCCAAGGACCCCAAGTCGCAGACAGGTCTGGGCTGTGTGGGGACAGAGTGGGACATGGGAAAACTCAAAGGGTCTTGAATCCCTCCAGCATCCATGTTTGTCTGTATCTGCCCTGGGCTGCAATCCATCTGTCCAGCATTTTTGCTGCAGTTTCTGCTCTTCCCTCTTTCCTTCCCAGCTTTGTAGGCCAGGCAGGCAGCTCTTTGCTGGTATGAAAGTTTGCTGAATTTCCCCACTTTTCCCTGAGGATGCAAAGCCAAGTAATGTGACCCTTCACCGGCAGGTGCCCGTGTCGGAGTGGTGCAGTACAGTCACGAGGGGACCTTCGAAGCCATCAAGCTTGATGATGAGCGCATCGATTCACTGTCAAGCTTCAAGGAGGCAGTGAAGCGCCTGGAGTGGATTGCGGGAGGCACCTGGACACCATCTGCTCTCCAGTTTGCCTACAACAAGCTCATCAAGGAAAGCAGGCGAGAAAAAGCCCAAGTGTTTGCTGTGGTGATCACGGATGGGCGCTATGACCCCAGGGATGATGACAAGAACCTAGGGGCTCTTTGCGGTAGAGATGTGGTTGTCAACACCATTGGCATTGGAGACATGTTTGATCAGCCAGAACAGAGTGAGACCCTGGTCTCCATTGCCTGCAATGAACCCCAGCGAGTCCAGAAGATGAGGCTCTTCTCAGACCTGGTGGCAGAAGAATTCATTGACAAGATGGAGGACGTGCTCTGCCCAGGTCTGCACCTTTCCTTGCACAGTTCTGACTGGAACTGGAGTTTTCACCCCCAGGGTTTGGGGTTGGGGGGCATATATGGTGCATTGCAACGATTGTAGAGATGCTGTGCCCTAGCAGGTTGGCCAGTAGCTCATAAGCTGGGTCATTCATGGTGGGGGCTGACCTTTATGTAGCTCTGGGTAAGCAGTCCTGCCTCAGATATGGGCCAGCCTTTTGGGGCAGCCCTTTGGAGTCCTTTCCCCTTTAGAGACCTCACCCTGCCACCCCAACTGTGCAAGCCTTGAGGGGGGGTGGCAGCATGTCACTCAGTTTTCCCTGTTTCTTTTCCTTCCAGATCCACAGATCGTCTGCCCTGAGCTGCCTTGTCAAACAGGTAAACTTTACAAGTAGCTTCATGCCATCTGCACGAAGGGATGGGGGAGAGTGCACATGGCTCGGGAGTGGGAAGAGGGTGTGCAGCCCTGTTCATTCCCTTTGGATGGCAGGAGTTCGGGATATAGTGTTACTTTACATGAGGAGAGGCTCCAGGGTTTCATCTCCTGCTCTTTTTGTGTCTCTCTGAGTTCTCTGCACAGGTAGGTACAAGTGCACCATGTTAGTGCACTAGCATGGCTCAGCCCTGATATTTCTCCCTGTCCCACCAAATTTTGACCTTCAAACTCAGCAATTAATTTCTCAGTTGTTCCATGTTTCTATTATACATGAAGTCAAAAGCCCCTTGCTAAACTCTCCCACCCATGTGACCTTTGAAATGCAGAGCCCACCCTGCAGCACTGGGCAGGATGCTCTGCGGGAGTGACAAGGACAGAGCAGGGGGTAGGGGACCGTTTGGAAAATGACACCATAGTGGACCCAAAGCTTTGGCTTCTCTAACACTGGCTGTATTTAATTAACAATTAACTGAGGGTGTTGGATTAAAGGAAAAAGGCTGTAAGGATCCTGCAGTATAAAGGAGACGGCCGCTGCTCGCTGCAGGTAGCTTTACTTGAGCATATTTTGCTTGTTAAAGGCCAGATCTGCAACCTGAATTACTAGCAGTTCCGTCTGTCTGAGTCTTTGTGCCTGTTCAAACACAATAGATGCACTATTTGCTGGTATACACAAAGCTTATAAAGGACAAAGTTTTGCCAGCTCTTGCAATTTTTATCTCTACTCTTGCCGTCAATGTTGCTGTGAAAGACCCCAGCTTCAACTCAGTATTATACAGAATCTCAAATTTCATTTTCAAAGAAGTCCCTTCGTTTCCATACAAAGCAAAGGAAAACTGGTCCCAGGACACTCAGAATCTGAAGACAGGAAAGCTGTAATTACTCCCATCTAAGACATCTCACTAGTATTTTGAGTATTTGCACCTGGCAATGCAGAGCGCACGATGTCCAGCCGTGATGCTGAGCTATCCACACAGGCTCCTCTGGAGTGTCCTCTGAGGAGCTTTGTCCTGCGGATCCATGCACAAGGCGGCGACATCCCCATGCCACACTGGTGACTGCTCGGGTGTCTTCAAAGGTTTGGGTCTTTGCAGCCTCCCTGTTTCTGAGGAGCACTGCAGGAGAGAGACTGACCCAAGCAGTGGTGTGTTCTCCTAGGCTTGGGCCATCAAAGCCCTCCAAAGCAAGGCGAAGCTGGCAGTCCTTTCCCTGTAGTGCACTTGGGTGTTTCTGTTCCTGATGAAAGGTGAGAACAGTTCACTGGTACCTGACAGTCCTGGGGACCAGAAATGGCTTGAGGAAGCATCTGAGAGGGTTCCCTCTTGGGCAAATCCCTCAAGCCATGCCATAGGCAGGCCAGGTCGGGTGCAGGCCCTACACCTGTACCCCCGAGGACATGGGAGTGAGGTGGCTGAGTAGTGTGGGCCTCCTGCAAAAGTGTTGCTACACCCATCTCAGCATGGGCAAAAGATGTCCTGGTGTGCTAGGCCTGGTAGATCAAGTTTTAAGTGATACCCATTCAGGAGCCTTTGGGCAAAGCACCTTCCACCCGTAGCACTGGATGGTCTGTGATGCATTGCTGTCACCATTTAGAAGGATTTGCAATAGCAAATAGCTCGCCTAGCGACGAGGGAGCCTGTTGGATGTGCTGTGACATAAGGCATGTGACAGAGCCTGGGGCTTCTTTGCCCAGAGCTCAGCTCCTCTGGTTCTCCAAGGACATCTCACGAGTTGGTGCCAACTCGCATTCAAACCCTTTGGATGGAGGTGGTGCCCTTCGCAGGGTATGTGGGTGAGCTTTGTGCACACCCAATGCGTGTGTCCCATGGTAGACAGGCCAGACAGGTCCAGGCCAGGGAGGCAGCTGCACCCAGCCCTGCTCCCGGCCCCATGGCTGTCAGCGTTGCAGTCCTGGCACTTGTAAGAAGCAAATCAATTGCGCGTGCCAGGCACTCCAGCTCCAGCCTGGGCATGGTCAGCAGAGCACAGAGAGGGACAGGTATTGCACACAACTGGCTTCCTCCCTGCTGCCTGGCAGAGCCAGGCACATCACCGCTTCGGGTTCACACCTGCAGGTGAGGGTGTCCTGTCTCAGTACTTTGCCGAAGGAAATCCAGGTTTTCCTGTTTTCAGGGCAGATCCTTGTCTCCCTGTTACCACCCGTTGATTCCTGCGGTGCTAACAGGATGCTGGCGTGTTAAATGGGTTAAATGCTGAGCAAATCTGAACTGACCACTTGCTTGGATAGAAACCGCATGACGCTCTGTGAGGCGCTTTCTAACCCATGCAAAAGGCTTTGCTTCGAGCTTTGGGATTTTGTTCAAATGTAAGTGGAGCCAGGTGGAGATGGAGGCTCTCGGGGTCCTGACTAGCCCGGCCACCGCACGGGAGCATTGCAGGGCAGTGGCTGTAGCCAAAGCACAGCGGGCTGAGTGCCAGGCAAGGAGTTTACATAATGCTGTCCCTCGGATGTCTTTCTGGCTGTACAGCATCATGTATAAGTTTGCACGTAGCAGAATTCAAAGCTCCATAATGGCTGAATCCTGTATACAGAAAGAAGTCGGACCCTGTGGCCCTCTTCCTGAGCACTGCTCTTTCTCCATCATGCCTGTGCTGGATGAGTAGGAAGGAACCAGGCAGTTAAGGTTTCGTGTAATATTCTGAGGTCTCTCGGTTGATGTGCGAGTGTTTTCAGTACAAATCCCACAGTTCCTCAGACATAAATGTGGCAGAAAGATTTAAAGCCTGGCTTTGGTCTTTACTTCTCTGTCCTCGTTAGCTCTGTTCCCTCTGGTGCGGTGCACATAGGGAAGCCAGGGAGCTTTCAGAGATGCAGCCATTGCTAGCAAGCCCTGAAAATATTCTTTTGACGCTCACTTGCAGATGACAGGAACCCTGGGAACGTAAACCCACTTATTTTCCGCCCCATGGAAGAGGGAGTCAACATAGATTTCCCCAGCACCATACATTCGATCGCCCAGTTCCTAAACTCCACGCGGGAAACCCAGGACCCCAGCATGTACACCCAGCTGGTGGCCACTTTGGCCTTTACCGCCGAAAAAGCCAAGTTTGCCACTGGAAATGAGCGGCAAGAGTGGATGGACTTGTTCATTGACACCTTCAAAATGGTGCACAGCGAGATTGTGGGGGACCCAGAAACTGTGCTAGGGCTTTGCTGACATGTCTGTTAGAGATCCCGTGGAAGTGGGTGGAGGCAAAGGTTGAGTGGAGGTGGTAATTGTCTTTCCTAGAGTGCCTGTTTGGCAGAGGGGACAGGTACATCAGTAGGTGCTTTTAGTTTGTGAGAAACACAGGCAGTGAAAGAGCTTGGTTGCGCTCAGTCGGGCACACACAGGGCAGTCCTGTCTGACTTGGCTGGCTGATGAGCGTGGCAGCTTTCTCCAGTAATGTCAAGAGATGCTCTTGCTTTGCCCACTGCTTTTCTGCAGTCACCTCAGTGCTCCCCCGCTGCGCTCCCAGCCCCAACCCTCAGCCAGGCGTTCCACCAAGTAGGCTGCCAGTACGCGTGGCTGAGGGCCAGAGGGAGCCCCTCATTTGCAGAGAGCCTAACGATGCGCTTTTCCCACGCCTTCTTGCGTATGTATTTGCTGCTTGCTTCTGAAGCATCTTCTGCCTCCTCTTGCTGGGTTGCCGTGAGGGCTTTCTTTGGGTCTTGCAAACCGTTCATGTGACAAGACGGACAGAGCAAGGTGCGTCTCCTCTGGCCGCAGTGGGTGTCCCTGTACAACCATTCAATGGGCCGGTGGGGACAGCAAAGGGAAGGAGGAAATAGGATGGGAGAGGGGACAGCCCCGGCTTTCCATTGAGAGCACCAAAACCTGGGGAGTGCTTCTCTCAGAAGCTGTATGAGCTCCCTCCGCCCTTTTCTGTGCTTGTACTTCTGTGTTTCTTCTGTCTTAATTAGCACCATGTACCTGTTTATATCCAAGAGACAGAGGTTATGTAGGGCTAGGCGGTCCAAAGCAAAAATCCCTGACTGTGCGGTCAAACCTCTGTGATGCGTTACGTGAGCTATTTAAAAGCAAGTATTTACACTTGGTGTAGTACAGCCCATTTGATCCATACCCAGAGCTGGTTTGGTTCAGAGAGACTAAAGACCCACGGCTTGTGCTGCGGGAATGTGCATTTAGATGAGGAGTGATGTTTCCACGAGCTCAGCTGCCCCCGGTTTTCCCAAAAATCCAGGCAGGTGAATGCCATTCCTACCCCCAGAATAATTGCTGCCCTCTCAAGCCATAAGAAGAGAAAGTGGCATTTCATGTGCAGACACAAGAGAAGTGTTTACTGCCAGCAAGTGAATTTTGCAGCCTCTCTAACTGACATGGTATTATTGCAATAAAATATACTAAGCAAATGGCATATTTAATGGCCAGAAGGGAGATGTATGGTCTTAAAAAATGCTGTTGGGCTGTAATGCTTCCAGATGCACAAAGTGGAGCCAGTTGCCAAGGTCAGGAATGGGAAATGAAATGAGGAACTTGCCCACTTTGAACTTTGTGCAGCATTTTCTTCCAGCTCTGCTCCAACACCCGGGGCTTGCCAGTCTAGGTGAGAAGCCATCCAGCGACAGGCTTGCAGGGGAGGTGTTTGTGTTGGTGAGCAGATCAGATGTGCTGCACAAAAACAGCCTTTCTCCCAAGGTTTTAGCACTTTTTGCTCCCAGTCTATAGCAACAGGGAGCTCAGAGAACTCTACTGTTGGTGTTATAGAGGGAAGAGACTTCAGAGAGCTTTACATGGTGTTCTCCGTGTTTTAGGTGAAGGCAAAAGGATCAGCCTGTGTCTGAGTCCGTATGCTAGTGTCTGGTCATAATCCACGTATTCCAGGTAGTCTGTGCAAAGCCAAGCTCCCTACTGTTTTGATTTGTACCCCAAAATTAGCATGTGACTTAGCCTGCTGGGATGCAGCTTAGGAGGACTGCACTCAGAGTAGTTAAGCTGCTTCAGCCATGATGCTAGAGGAAACTCCCCCAAAAAAATCACTGAGCTGAAGAGAACATATCAGGGCTGGGGTATCTTGCTGAACAAGACAAGAATTGGGCAAGACTTCAGCAACGGGAATGTTTATTTCATTTCATTGCAAAGCAGCCATTTATTTCCTTTCTTTTGGAAATATTTCCTAGCAAAGCAGTACAACAAATGAAAACCTCTGCTCATTGGGGGGGAAGAGAAAATGTTGCTGGGCAGTACCTGTGTTGACCCTTGTTAGATGGGGGCAGGGGGGTGTAGTGGTGTTTTGCTAGCATAATCCTGGCTAATCCCTCTGATAAAATCGCAATTTTCATCACAGCAGTGGTTCCTTCAGTGAGGCTCTTGGGCAAAGGAAGGACACAGAAAAGGAGCTGGGGAAAGGACAGTCCACACCTCCCCAGAAGTACTTGAGGGGCTGTGAAAGGGGGAAGCCCCAGAAAGGGCTGGGAGGTCAGTCCCCATCTCTCGGTCGCTTTCGTCTCCACTGTCAACACCATGAGACAACAGAGAAAATGCCAGATACCCAGGTTTTAGAAGCAGCAGGAACATGATGGCGTGGTTGGGGTTACTCTGCACATGCAAGTAATTAGATGGGTTGCTAATGGCTGGAAAATCGATGGTATTTCTGCTTTCAGTGCTGCCTCTGTTAGACATCCTCAGCTGTGTCCTAGCACACGGTTCTCAGTTCGGTGAGCTGCAGGCATTGATGCCTTACTGTAAGCCACGTGAGGAGGACCAGTGCAGCAATTAAAAGCATGACATGAAGATTTAGTTGGCTTAATTCAAAGGTGGTACCTCCGAGAACTTCTCCCCCAGTTAAGGAAAAGAATCTTGTTCCTTGCTGCAGGAAAGGTCCTCAACTGTCAGAAATGGGAACAAGTTGCAACGAAAGCATGACACTAAACAGGACAAACCCAAGGTTTTGCTGCACTGCCTCATATCTGTTAAGTTGCCATGGGATAACTCACACATAGGAGCATCTTACCACACAGCTGGCAGGCGAGCAGCAGGCAGAGAGTCTCTGGGGAGTGCTCCTGCAGCAGAAGCTGCAACTGGAGAGCCAGGTGTGCATCACGCTCTTGCTGAAGCTCCATGGAGTGATGCTGCTCTCAGCCACAGCCTGCTTAACTAGGAGCTCTTAAGGCTTGCTTCAGTTCCTGTGGGAGGTGGGTGGCTCTTGCTTGTCGTCTCAAGAAACATGACTGCATGTAGACAAGCGTTGGGGGGAGACTGGTAATACTTCTCCAATGCCATAGGCAGCCATCACTCCCACTTGCTTGCTTCCACCTGCTTTTGCAGACCACTGTGTAGATTTTGGACTGTGTGGTTGCAGGGGGCATGCCTTCCTGCCTTTCCCCCTCCACGACTGCACAGAGCAGGTGAGAACCAGGAGTGCAGGTGCTGCCAAGGCAAAGCATCCCTGTGGCAGCAGTGCCCGCACACTGGGAACTGCAGCATCAATGTTCCCTTAGACCACATTTCTGAAGGAAGGTTGGGCAGAGGTGAGTACGTACCTTTATTGCTTTAAAGGAATGGCGTATTGCAGTTGAATTTGGAAATGTGATATTCTAAAAGCTCATGGGGGAAACAGCATTTTTTTGGAGATCTGACTGCAGTAGAAACCGAACTGCCATTGCAGAAGCCTGTCATTCGCAGTAGGACAAGGTACAGTAAGCACCATTCAAGGTGTGCTGTTATTGTAGGTATGTTTTACAGTGGGGGCTAAGGAAAAAAGCAAGTCTACAAGGTCAGGGAATACAATACGGAAACAACCATAGACTTCTGCTGTGACCAGTGAGTTAGGTTAAACCATAAGTACCAACAGAAATTCCTGCATCAGGTTTGACTGTTTTATCATGGATGGCAGTGATGCCAAATAGTCTGTGAGCTCAGTGATATGCACCATCAGAGCTTCTGCTACACTGTCTTGTGCTGTTGGATTCATGTTGGACACTGTCTCTGTAATCTCAAGAGCGCATGTATCTGCTTAAATACAGCTTTGCTGTTTGCCGAATGTTGACTACACACAAAGTACTCATGTACTAAAGAGTGATCCGTTTGTTCCTCAGCTCATAGGAGTTGTTACACCAGTTCAGCACCTTCCATGCTGAATCTGGCAGCCTTCAGCACTGAGGAAACACTTTATCAAATTGGATTTGCTCATAGTATGGAAATTAGACATAATATGATACTCCAATCCCAAAAGTTACCCTGCCAAAAATGGATGCTCGAGCTGGGGCTGCTCCAGAATCTCCTGTTCCTTGCCAGTCACACAACACAACATGACATCGGCTCCAGGGCTTCACCTTTTTGCGATTCAATCTGAGCCACAGAATTACTTGACAGCGACACAGCCATTGCCCTGATGCCACCTCAGGGGGTGGTCAGCCGCAGCAGGTACACCACAAATCAATACTGCTGCTGCCGTTGTATTCCCAACTAGTGCTTTCATCAGAGAAGGAAATTCAAAAGAGGAAAATTCAACAGTGCAGAAATGGAATTGCTTCTGAGAGAAGCAGTGCATGCAGAGGAACAGCAAATGCAATACACCCAACTACTGCAAAGGGAAGAAATAACAGTCCCTAACTAACGGCTGGCTCCAAAGACAGCTATTTTCTTCCCCTTTTTTATTCTGAGTTTGTTCATGGCAGATATATTCGTATGCCCACTTGCCCGCTTGGTGGACAGGTGCTGTTCTGAGTGACTGAAGAAGAACAATGTCCTGCTGTGTTTCGCCCAGATACTGGTCTTTTCTGTATTACAAAAGCTGCTTTACTATGAACAGGTGCACCGACAAGGATAGTCTTGTTTTCCAACCACATGACCCAACCTTTATAAGCTCTTTAGGAATTAGTGCTTGCTGATGAAACTAATCTGGCTGAAAGGTATGAAAACAGCTTTCATCCTCCAAATCTGTGTGTGAAAAGTAGCTCTGAAAGTAAACCACTCCCTAGGAGTAACTGAGAGGTTTGCAGACACTGCCTGCCATTAATCACTGGATATTCCTCTTGCAGATAAGAGCTGGGAACTGCTGTAAGAAGGTGGATGTAATTCTGGGGCTGAAATGCAGACCTGTTTAATCTCATGCATGTCTGTTACAGGCCCCAGAATTAACATTCATTAAGACCTAGTGCCCAGGAGCTGAGGGTGTCAGAAGCAAAGCTCCTGCATTACCAGCTGCAAAGACATGCTTTGGGAGCAGAGTGGGGCTTGTTCTTCTTTGTCCAAAGATGCACAGAGGCAATTCCAGCCCAGACTGCCTGAGGCAAGCCCCAACTTTATCCTGTAGGCTTTCTTATGCTCCCAACCCTTGTCGTCTTCTTTCTCCCGCAGAGCTTGCAGTGGCCCAGTGCACACAGCGCCCCGTTGATGTCGTCTTCTTGCTCGATGGCTCTGAAAGGATTGGGGAGCAGAATTTCCACAGGGCCCATCACTTTGTGGAGGACGTGGCCCGACAGCTTACGCTGGCCAGGAGCAACACCGATAACATGAATGCCCGGATTGCACTGCTGCAGTACGGCAGTGAGAGGGACCAGGATGTGGTCTTCCCACTGACCTACAACCTGACGGAAATCTCCAACGCCCTGGCACAGATAAAGTACTTGGATTCATCCTCCAACATCGGGTCAGCCATCATACACGCCATCAACAACATCGTACTCAGCCCAGGAGGTGGGCAGCGACTCGCCCGGCGCAATGCTGAGCTCTCCTTCGTCTTCATCACCGATGGCATCACAGGAAGCAAGAACCTCGAGGAGGCCATCAACTCCATGAAGAAGCAAGATGTCATGCCCACCGTAGTGGCTCTCGGGAGTGATGTAGACATGGACGTCCTGCTGAAGCTTGGCCTTGGGGACCGGGCAGCCATCTTCAGGGAGAAGGACTATGACAGCCTCTCCCAGCCCAGCTTCTTTGACAGGTTCATTAGGTGGATATGTTAAATGAAGGGAGTGCGCATGGCCTCTCACCGATATGCACCCCACCCTGATATTACCCGTTTCATTTCCTTCCCTCTGTATGGTTGCTAGCAGCTCTGAGCTGGCCCAGAACAGCTGCCCTCTGGGTACTCCTTTCTAGCCAAAATCCAGAGCTCTTTTTTTATTTTCATGATGAAAAGTCATATATCTTACACTTATGGTGCTAATTAAAACCAAGGTTGAAGCAGGATATAAAGCCATATGACTTACTTATGTAAAGCTTTACACAAACCAAGCCATGACTTGCGTAAATGCTGTAATCCTAGGAGGGCTTTTCAGAGAAGCAAGAAACCTTTCAGTGTAGCAGGGCCAATGAACATCTCTAGTTTTCAAAAACTCTCAATACCCCCCAGTGTCCTGTGAGGAGCTTTATGGTGGCGACATCCCCTGTTCTTTAGCAAACCCTTTTCCAGGTTATCTCATCTTTTTTGTTCTCTCGGTACTTCTGCCCCGAGAGGACTGAGTGAGTTTATGACACGTCACATGCTGCTTGAAATGGTCAGCAACTTACTTTCCTTTTGCATGGCCTTTGGTGGTTTGCTCCTCTTTCCCAGGAGCAATGGGATGGCAAGAGGTTTTGCTGCCTTATGCGCTTGTCTGCAAATACTCCTTTTGGGGCTCTGTCTATCCTAAATTCCACGTATTATCTTTAAGATCTTTTTTTTCCTGTGGACCATATCTCCCTTGCTTCCTTCTGCCATTCCAACCTTCATCAGAACCTGTTCATTTATTACTGCACCCAAAATCCTGGGTGAGAAGGGGCAGGATGCCTCCCAGCATCTCACAACATACTGGGCAGCCACCGGAGCTGCCTCCCATCATCCCAATGTGCTCAAAGTAACCACGGTGCCACTTTCCCACCAGTATCTGCTAGGCAACGCCCAGATTTGAACTTGAATTGTGCTGTCTGCAAAAATAAACAAACTGTTTTCACCCTATCCTGAAAAAGCCTCTTTACTGTGTAGTTTGTCTTTTAAAAATTATTTTAATGAGCAGCTGATTCTCCTGGTGCTAAGCTGGTAAGTCAGGATAAGTTTGTCTTCTGCCTGCCCTTACAAGTGCTGGAGCACAAAGCCAGGTATCCCTGCAGCACAGCCGTCATGGGGCACTGCTACAGACCCAAAGGACCACAGGAGGAACCTGTGGAACCTCTCCAGCCCTCCCCACTGTCTCCAGTAGGCCACTTGCAGACTGGTTCCTCTGGCCCTGCACCCTCACAGTGCCCATCCAGACCATGATCTCTCAGTTTAACAAAGACCATGACTTCATTCCTTACCTACTTCATGTTCCTCACCTGTCCATGGGTCCCTCTTTGAGCAGGCTGTGCTTTTCCCCACCCTGAAAGGGGCATTGCACCTGAGTCAGGCTTTATCCATGCTTTCTTCAGCCCTTCTTGCATCCAACACTTGTGTGTTTTGAGCCAGGACAGCGGGGTAGAGGAGCCCTCCAAGGATGAGGGCATTTCTGTACGCTGGTGGAGGTGGGATGGGGAGGAGAGTGTGGGCACAATGTGGGTGGTGTGTAGGGGACCCCAGGCACGGCGTGCAGAGGAGCCAGCAGGGAAAGGCTCCCAGCATGGGCACAAGCCAGGGCAGGCACGCCAGTGGGGAGCTGTGGCCACACATGCTGCAGTGTCCCTGCCGTGTTTTCCCTCCTTCAGAAAGGCTGTAGGGGAGCTTGGAGGGTCACCAGGACAAAACACAACCGCATCCAGAGAGGGAGCTGCAGGAAGGCAATGCCCCTGCCCCAGCACAGTACCTAGCCAGCAGCACAACAAGGACAAAAAAGCCTGCGCTGGCAGAAAATCTGGGTGAGATCGGCTGCAGCACCTCTTTTGAGATCCCTTCTGCAACAGAGAGCTGCGCATGGTTGTGCCACTAGGTCCATTAGCTAGTTGCGCTCTCTGGCAGCGAAACATTCTTGATAACGCAGCTGGGAAGGGTCCTCATGGTAGCCATGGCCATCAGCAAAACAAAAATAAAACAACAGCAAGAGCAGCTCTGTGTTAAAATTGTGGTGAAAGCACTGATGGGCTTTTCACCTTTCCTAGCAGACATGCTGCAGTCACATGGCCATGGCTCAGGGGCTCCAGAAAGACAGCGCACTGCTTTTTCCTATTTATTATTACCATGGCGCGAAGGGTGACAACCCATACAGCTCAGCAAGGGAAAGTTACAGCACTCCCCAACCAGCCCCTCTGCTGCAGCTGGGAAATCTCACCTTTACGGGCAGCGAGATCCATGTTAGCAGCCAGCATTATTGCACAGGAAAAAACACACGAACACCATCAGACTGTGAACCAGCACGTGATAGTCCCTGCACTGCTACCTGCAGCCTTGGGGATGACTTTCAGCAGGCGCTCCCGAAAGACAGAGGATGGAACTGCTGCCCATTATCCCATAGCAATTCCTGTCAGAGAATTTACAAGCTAAAACCAAGAAGAATCACCGAGCAAGCAAAACGCCACTCTAAGGGGAAGGGAAAAGGAGCGGAGCAACATGCAGGTGGTTCCCATGGGGTGTTTGACTTTGTGTTTCATCGCTTCACCACCACGCATGTGGGAGATGTCCTCTTCAGTCGGAGTCAGAACTGCTGCTTGAGCTGCTGGAGTGCTGGAGGAGATGAAACAACTTTAGGATAGCATGGAAACAACCCTCCTTCACACCACTTCTGATGCTGCCAGGGGTGCCTGCCCTCAGCACCCCACCGGGGCCAGGTTGAGCCTGCAGCGGTGGCAGCTGCAGACCTGCCTCTCCCCGGGTGTCTTTGCACACCAGCAAAAGGGGTGCCCTCAGGTTTGCACGTGGGATGGGTTGCAAACCAGTAACTAGTTAACATCAGGGCCCCGTGGGCCATGCAGAGGGTGAGCCTGCAAGGAGCCAGCACAGCACCACAGCCAGGGTACCCTGACTTGAAGATAAAATAGCTGCTACTGACATTACCACAATTTTTATTGCAGTTTATCGCAAAGCTGTCACAAACCGTATTTCAGGGTTTGGAGCCATTGTTTTCCTGTTTGGAGAATATTACAAGCATGTCGTGGGTGGACTGGGTTTTTTGTCATTGTTTTACAAAGCTGCTCAGGCCAATTAAACAAATTCCAGAAGGGTCCTGATCTCTGCCAGCAAGGGCAGATGGCCAGGCAGATCGCTTTCAGAGCCATTACAGAGCGAGAGGAGCTGACCGTTTGCTTTGCTTGGAAAATGCTCCTACTGTTGATAGTGGAACTGGGGGTTTGTTTAACAGTCCCTCACTCAGACCTGCTCTGGATGCTGCCCATCTCTGGAATGGCATTTTCTGCAGCATCTACTCCCAGCACAGAGAATTTTTTTTTTTTCTTTATCTAATTTATTTTATTTTGTAGGAGAGAACTGAACTGCTCCTCTGCTCTGGGACACTGAGCAAATGACCTTTAGGGGAGGTACAACTCACTCTCGGGCAAGCAGGACAAAGTCCTGGGATTTAATACACTGAGTAGCGCACTCTGAGCTGCGTCACTGTTCCCAATGGCTTCAAGAAATTTCACGGATCACATTTCAAAAGACACGAAATGACTTACACTTGCCTATTTATTAAGCAAACATCTCCACATCTAAAACAAATCACTGGGGTGGTGGCAGCCCGCTCCAGCCACCGCAGGGTGGAAGAGGGGAGCCCCAGCTGCCCAGGCTGGATGCTGCGGCATCCATGAGGGGGTTCAAAGGACCACAGCAGAGATTCAGAAGGGTCCATTGCCACCTCGCTCTTACCTTGCCTCCATGGTGCTTGGAGTGCTTCTTCTTGTGCTTCTTATGGTGCTTCTGATGACAGCCAGGGGGGCACGGTGAGCACCCCGGCATTCCTGGTGGTCCAGGATGCGGGTGCCCATGGGGATGATGCCCTGGTTGGGGGTGCCCATGGTGGTGCTGCCCCGGTGGGTAGGGGCCAGGTGGAGTGGGGCCACAGGGATAGCCACCTGGGGGTCCTGGGGGATAAGCCCCAGGGGTGCCAGGTGGCACTGGAGGGTAGCCGGGGTAGTGACCTGCTGGAGTGCCAGGACCAGGGTATCCCGGAGGAGCAGATGGGCAAATTTGGACTTGTGGTGGTGGCACCCCCCCGGGTGCACCTAGGAAGAAGAGGGGGGCTGTTAGCAAGCAGAACTGGGCTCCCCCCATACAGACAATGCAGGGAGCTGGTGTACCCATGCACCCAAAGGACCCCTCCTGGTCTACCCCCCTCCTCACAAACGATGCCCCCCTCCCCTTTGGCATGCAGGTAACCCCTCCGGTGCCTGTGGCGGTTGCATAGAGCTCTTCCTCAAGCCCTCATGCCTGCGTGGTACCTGCCCAGCCCCGCGGCCCCTCACCTGGGTTGGGGTTCCACATCCTCCACGGCCCCTGAGCTGCAAGGGAAAGACGGGCACTGTCAGTGCTCCCTCCCAGCACCTCCTGTCACAGGGATGTCATCGCCCTGCCAGCAGCCAGGACATGGCTCCCCTGTCCCACATGTCCGCCCCAGGCAGAAACCAGGCTCACTTCCTCAGGAATGCTGACACCCCCAGACCCCAACAGCCACCCTGCCCCTTCAGGTGACAGCACCAACACCGAGAGCGACTGTCCTTATCTCTGTGCACCCTCAGAGTCCAGGCGTGTGGTTTCTACTGTTAATGGAAATACTAACCCACCTCCAGCCAAGCCTGGGTGCCCAGCCCATGTCTTCATGGACCACGAGGGACTGGGGACGCCATGTCTGGGTGCGGTGCCAGCCATGGGGACAGTGTACCCTGACCCACAGGTGCCCACGCTCCCACTGCCCCCGTGCCCCCCAGCTGCCCTGCACCCCCCAGGCGCTGCTGCCTCAGGAGCCGCTTCTGCTCACCGAACCTGCCGAAAAGCTCCCAGCAGAGGCGATGCCGGCAGACCCTCTGCAGGCACCACTGCCAGCAGCACCCCCGATCGCTGTCCTTGGCACGGCTCACCCAGGGTGGCGGGCACCCACTAAATACCAGGGCCCTGCCCAGGTGACAAGGGGTGTGGCAGGCAGGGGTGACACAGCATAACAGTGGAACCAGCCGCACCACTCCCTGTGCCATGGTCATCACCATGGGCACATGGGAAATGTCAACACGCCGCTCCCAGCCGGTACAAAGGTCCCACAGGGCTGATAAAAACATAGGACGGAGGGTGATGGTTTCACATCCTGACATCAGGTGATGGGATGAGTCAGGCATCCCCACCATGAACCCTGGCTTGGTGCTCCCAGCGTGGACACAGCATCCAGGGGCAGGGGCTGGCACAGGTGGGGTCACCCTCCTGCAGGCACTGCTGTGGGACAGCAGGGTCCAGCTAATGACTCCCTGTGACACTGATCAGGGTGCTGCCATGGGGTGCGGGTGGAGGAGGGGATATCTGCCATCAGACCCGTTCAAGAGAGGCAGGGCTCGGTGCCCTGATGCTCAGGTCTTTCTCTCAGGGAGTCTGTGAGGAGGGGGCAGAGCTCCTCCCGTCCCATCCCCACCTTCTTGCCAACATTCCCAATACTGCCCCGCATTTGGCAGCGCTGCTTTCCCTGGCCAGTGAGCAATGCAACAGGCTGGTCTCATCATGCGGTGTCAAAAAGACACCTTGCAGGAAAGGATTGCACCAGGGCTTGCCCCAGCCCCGTGGGCAGCGGGGTGTCTCGGGGGGGGGGGGCAGTTCTGGGCATGGATATACAGAGGGGTGTGTGGGGCCAGGAGGTGCCCACGCACTGGGATCCCCTCCTGGGCAGTGCTGTCCCCTCTGTTGAGATTGCTGTGGCCCCAAGCACTGCCAGCCCAGCCAGCTCCTTCTGCCCCAGGGATTGGGGGGATGGAGACCAGGGTCTGAACCCCACACGGCAAAAATCACCCTTAGCCAGGGAAAGGCCAGCAGGGGACAGGACGCTCCTGAGGCAGAGACCGAAGGAGCCCAGGCAGGGATGACACGATTCCCAGCTGTATTGGCCACTGCAGAGCCCCCAGCGCATCCCTGAGCCCCTCTCAGGCTGCCCGGTTCTCCAGCAGCGTCAGAACGAGCGCCGAGCCTTGCTTCGCCTCCTCCAGCAGCCCGGAGACCTTCTGTGACATCTACACAGGGAGGGAGAAGGTGCATCATTTGCCTCTCAACAGGACAGAAGAGCAATCCACCATCCACCCCATGCATCCCGCTGATGGCGAAGGAACGGGGTGCCTGGGAACGAGGGGTCCCAGGGGCTTCATCTCCATCTCTGTCCCACCCCATCCTTGCCACCAGGGCTAGGACACACTCACGGCCTCTGCTTACTGCGAGCTTGAACTTCTCATCCGTTATGTCTTTGAGGTTGATCATGACGTTGAAGTAAGCTCCGAACACAGCTGCTTCCAGCATTTTGGCTCCCACCTAGGAAGAGAGGCTTGTGAGAAGGTCTTCTGCACCGGTATTCTCAGGACATGGCTCCAGCAGTGGGAACCATTCGCAGCCTTGCCACACAGGTGGGGAAATTCAGGCAAGGATTGGTGGAGGTCAAGTCTTCTACAAGCTGCCAGAAATTTAGCAGATGGAAATCCCTGGCCAGTTTGGGAAGCCTGGCTGGAGACCAGAGGTCAGGACATGATGGGACACCTCGCAGGGAGAAGCCATGAGCCCAGCAGCCTCCAAAGCCCCAGCTGGGGCAGCGCTGAGCCTGGGGCCGTACCTGGATGTCAGATTTGCAGGCCAGGTTGCAGTGGTGTGCCAGCTCCTTCAGAGCAGGCCAGAGCCCGCTCACCTTCTCTGCCAGGGCACAGGGCACCCTCACTGCCGTCTTCAGCCCCTGCTGCATGGCAGCTGTGCGCCTGCGAGGGGGGACAGCCCCAGCGTGAGAGCTGGGCAGCCATGCTCCCCCAGCCTGCGAGACGCCACCCAGCCCAGCTCACCTCTCCTGCTCTTCGGGGGTGCTTTTTGGCAGCTTCATAGCTTCCTGCAGGACAAGAAAAACAGATTTTCTGCCATTTTCTCCAAGATCCTGTGTGCCTTGGATTGGGGGCCATGGCAGACCTGATAGCTCCCATGCTTTTCCAAACCTTTAGGTGATGATGTCCCTTCCCCTGGGCCCTGGCTTGGACCAAGGTCACAGCCCTGCTCCTAAAGACACCAGGGTACACAATGCCAGCCCCCCCCTCCCAGCTGGAAAGCCCCCTGCTTCTCCATGGCATATCTGCCACCAGCAGGGCCTCACCATGTAGCTGCTGAAGGCACGGGAGTCAGCATCCACCATTGCCACCAGTTCATCCATGGCCTGGTGGAAGGGGGGAATCAGCTTCCTCATGATGGGGTCCAGCTCCTCAAACTGCCGCTTCCCATAACTCATCAGCCCCACCATGCAGCCCAGTGCTGCTCCCTGCAAGGCCACAGGGATAAATCCTCCAACTGGTCACTGTGCCCACTGCTACCACCATGCTGGCTCTCCTCAGCGGTTCAGCACACCCAGAGGACCCCCGAGGCAGGCAGGGACCCCATCCCACTGTGTGGCACGTACCAGGGCACCCGCAGCTGCAGACACAGAACCTCCTCCTGGTGCTGCCGACCTCCCACCGACTGCTCGCACAAAGGTGCCCAGCGGCTTGGCCACCAGCCCCCCATCCACCTCTCCTGCCTGCACCAGGTACCTGTGGCACAACAGCTCCATGGGTCAGAGCACACACACACCCCAGACGCAGGGAAACCCACCACCCCCTCCCTCTCCCTTTTCAGCCAGCACTGCCCCCTTCAATAGGTTTTCATCCACCCCTTGGTTCTGTGGGTGGCTGAGAAGGGGGGTAACCCCCAAAAAACCCAGTGGGAGGGTTGGGGAGAGGACAAGGAGCCCCATGGGGACCGACGGAGAGCTGGGGAGCACTTGTCCTGGTAGTGTGGTGGGTTGCTCCAAGTTAGACAGGGTGGGCTCACGCAAAGGGTGTTTGGTGGGACAGAAACACACCTGCAGCCATGTCCCCAGGGGGGATGACAAGGACATAAAGAGCATGTTCCCCCCCACCAGACATGTGTTTTACACCAGGCACTGCAGCACAGCATGTACATGCTCAAATTTGGCCAGAAAACCTGCCCCCGTTGCCTGCCTGAGTGACCTGGAGTCCCCGCACCCCATGTTTACAACCATCAGCATCTGGGAGAAGGGACCACCCCGTTCCTGCCCAACACCCAGCAGAGATGACCCCAAGGTGAGAAGAGGAGCTGGTCATAGGCACCGCTCCCAAAACAAGCCAAGTGCAAGACACAGGCAGCAGGATGCCCCCCGTCCGGGCAGGGACGGGCACCGTGATGAGAAGCAGGATGGGGGTCCCTACTCAATGATGCGCTCCCGGGGGTGAAACGGAGACAGGGAGTCCAAGCCCAGCCGGCTGACCACCTGCAAGAAGCAGCACCGCCATGTCAGCCCCATCATGTTAAGTCACATTGCATCCTCATTCCCTGCTGTTAATTAACCATGGGTGATCCAGCCCTAGGACAGAGTTGCTCGGGCCATCACCCAGGGAGAGGACAGCTGGCGTCACCAGCTTGTCCCACCCCATACGTGCGGGCAGCATGCGGCTGCCTACAAACACTGATAAATAATTAGCTTGCTCTTATCTAGAACGTTCCCCATAGGGTGGAAATGTCCCTCCCTCCTGCAGCTGAAAAGCAGAGCCTGTCTCCTTGTTCCCAGCTCATGCTGGTCCTGGGACAGTTGCCCATAAAGCCACACACTGTCCTTGAGCTCTGGGGAGGTCTCCTTCCCCTCCTGGCCTCCATGTAGGCAAGATGGGCAGCTGCTGCCTGCACTCTGTGCTCAGGGGATGGGCTATCTGCTCTGTGAGCATCGTGGCATCCTCAGGACAACAAGAAACTTGTCCTGCTTGCTGTGCCTTCACAGCTCACCAGGCACCATCCCTAGAGACAAGTGTCATGCCCTGGGGACTGCTGGGGTCCTAAATCTCTGCTCAGTGCCACTTTGGGAGGCTGGGGCGGGGGGGGGGCTTCACATGTTTCTCTCATTATTCCACCCTCATCTTGGTACCAGGAGGAGCCACATTACCAGCCTGATCTTCTGTTCCTCCTCCAGGATGAACAGGTTTTCCTTCTTGATGTAAAACTCGGCTGTGTCCAGCATGGCCTTCTTGGGGACAAGCCCCACCAGCTGGGACCCCACCACAGGGAGATTCAGTGCCTGCAAAGAACATCAGAAATGCAACTGTCCCCAGAGCCACCCACCTTGCCACCACTACCACCCCAGCCTGATGGTTCTCAGGACCTGGGGAGCTCATGGAAAAGCCTTCAATGGAGGAGCTGGGGGCTAGCAGCAAGTTGCTGAGCTTTTGGGGTTTTCATGCCATTCAGCACTCTGCTCAATGGGAGATAAAGTAGAACCTGACCTGGGGATGGGGAGAAAAACTTGGAGGGAGACATCCTCTACCAAGCCCCTACTGAAACAAGCACTTCACACCACCCCGTGCCACCCACCTCCGCGTCTCGGCAGACCTCCTCATAGACGGCGTGGAGCGGTGTGGTCTCAAAATCCAGCAGGTTCGTCGAAACCTGGGCTATGTTCTCTTCTTCCAAATACCAGCCAATGCCCTGCACCCTCTTCAAGCGCCCAGGCTGCCAAGAACTGCCACAGTCAAGGCATGGCCCAGGAGGCCGGGGGGCAATCAGGTCTGCTCCCAGCACGCTGCCGGCACGGGGGTACCTGGTCGGTGCCACGACCCTGCTCACGGAGGTTGAGGGCGATGCGGTGAGCCAGCTCTTTGGTGCACAGCAGGTTGACGTTGTATGCAATAAGGAAGGTCCGAGCACCCGTCACCGTGGCCCCCCACCGGGGGACAAAGGTTGGTGGCCCAAAATCAGGCGCCCACTCTGGTTTTGCAAGCTGGGGAGGAAGGAGGAGAGCGTGTGGGCTGGCACTGCTGAGCAGCATGGGCCACCCTCCTGGGGATGGCATCTCCCTGCCCAGCTGGCATCTGCCATCACCACCTCCATGTTCAGTGGCACCCAAAATGTTTCACCAGCTCCTCTCTGTGTGAGGGGTTTACGCCAGCCCCCAGCACTCTCCCTGAAGCTGGGGAGGTATGGCTCAGCTCTGCCCAGCCCGTGCTACCCAGAGAGGTGCTGCCAGGCTCACCTTCTCAGGGAGCGCCTCGTACTCCCCAGCACGGATGGTGGGCAGGGCTTTCCTGCTCTCATCCTGTGCCGCCTCGCCGTACAGGTAAACTGCAAGAGAAAGTCAGGGGCGAGCGCTGCCAGGCAGGGGCTGGCAGCATGTCATCTGGTTTTGCCCGTTCGGAGGCAAACACCATTTGGTTAAGGTTTTGCAAAAGGTGTGCCTTTTCTCCACAGCTGGAAGCATATGGGGTGGGATGGGGTGGGCAGAGGTTCCTGGTCCTCACTCACCAGGAACCCCCAGCTCCGCTGCCAAGCGCTGCCCAAAGACGTGGGTGCAGGTGATGCACTCCTCCATGCTGACGTTCATCACCGGCACGAAGGGGCAGACATCCAGGGCCCCCATGCGAGGGTGTTCACCTGGCGACAGGGCAGAGAGAAGGATGGGAGCTGGGAAAAGCAAGCAGACAAGGAGGGAGGACGGCCCTTTCCCAGTCTTTTTTGCAGACCGGGCACTGCCACCACGAGGAAAGCTGAGTTTGCAGCAGTAATATCTACTCCAGCCCAGGGACAGGAGGGATTCAGCCTGTCTGGATCAGGAGGACGAGCAAGAGCTTTGCACAGTCCCAGCACCATCCACCCCGGCAGCAGCCTGCTGCAGGTGCAGTAACGTGCCGTGCTCGGCCACTGGCAGCTGATTTTAGCTCCAGCCATGCAAGGTGCAGCCAGAGCTGACCACGCACGGCAGCCAAGGGATGCTTCACACCAGATCAACTCCCACACCCCCCAGAAGCTCACCCGTGTGCCGGCTCATGTCAATGAGCTGCCCGGCCACACGGGCCGCGCTCAGTGCGCCTTCGACGACAGCCTCGGGGGAGCCCACAAAGGTGTAGACAGTGCGGTTGGTGGAGGCACCGGCGTCCACGTCCAGCAGCACGCAGCCCGGTGTCCGGGAGATGGCCTGCCCCAGGGCGTCGATCACCTGCCGGGCAGCAGAGGGGAGCAAGGTGGTTGAGCCAGCCAGACCCCCACCACAGCCCCAGCTTTGCAAGGTGGGGGATGCCTTTTCTCAACCGTCCCCCTTCCCACCGGTGATGGGGTTGCGGATGACCCCACAATCAGTGGGGATGCAGCCCTGCACTGCAGACTATGCAGGACCCAAAGGCACGAGCATCCCACTCCTACCCAGGGGGTTTGGGACACCCCTGGCTTCCAGCAAGACGCAAACCCACTGTGGTAGAGAGAAATACCCAGCTGCTGCCACACGTTGGAGAGTACCATCCCAAATTCCTGTTCCTAAGGATACTGCCCCCTGCCAGCTTCCAAGCAGATTTGGCTCTGTAAATCCTGTTCCCTCGGGGAAGCAGGGATTTTATGGCAGTTTTGGGTCCGCTGAACTCCTGTATCCCCAGCAGGGGCAAAGTTCAGCCTGAGGCTGATGCCCAGAATGGATCCCACTAACCTGGACAATGTATTTTGGCACAAAACCTGCAAGCGGTATTTCTCTAAGGGTACACAGAAGAAATACAGCAGGAAATAATGCCAGACCACCCTGAGACCTGGTGCTACAGCAGCCTGCACACAACGGGGAGGTCTGAGCCCCCATTTTGCACCAAGGTGCCAAAAAGCAAGCAGGGGCTACCTTCAGGTATTTTTGGCATTAGCCAGGCAGGGCAAGGTGCACATCACTTCAGAGGAGCAGGGCAGAGTCTGGCAGCGGTTGCTGCTTGCACAGACCCCTGCCAAGGCAGCCCAGCTGTCAGCACCCCAGCATCACCCACCCCCCAGCCACTCCATGTGCTCCCTCACCTCTTTGTTATTCCCCTCCGAGAAGTTTGGGACACACTCCACCAGCTTGGCCATGGTGTCAGGGTCTGCCTCAGGGTCTGCCTGCTCCACACGGTTCCGGGCTCTCCTCCTTGCACCCTGTGGGTTTACCTGCCCTTTCCTGTCCCACAGCAGAGGAAAATCCTCCCAGCACCTTCTTCGCAGCAACCAACTTCACGGTTGCCCCCGAGCCAGGGTTTCTCATTAACCACATCGATCTGTGGCCAGGAGACAAAAAGGGTCTTGGATAAACAACATGGTACTGGCCCTTCTGTGGCTCCAGAAGCTCTGAGCACACGAGCACTGAGTGCTCACCAGGGCCAGCCTACAACGCTAGCTACCCACAAGTGTAATTAATTGCTAGAAGGTGATGCTACATTATTGAAAGCACCTGCTGCACCCAGCACCGTGCTGTGGCAACCAGATGGGACAGCCTGCTCCTGCCAAAGGCACAGCAATAGGACCACCAGTACTCCACAATGGTGAAGGAAAATGCCCCCCCAAGACCCCCAAAGCGTGGGCACCCCAGGACACAGTCTGGGCACCGAGGTGGTGGGCAAAATCTCTCGCTGTGAGCAGGATTCGAACCTGCGCAGGGAGACCCTATTGGATTTCGAGTCCAACGCCTTCACCACTCGGCCATCACAGCCCCGCACCCCAGCACCCACGGGGGATACCTGCCCCCGCCCTGGGCACCCCCCGGTCCCCCCGGGCACCCCGCTTTCCTGGCAAGTGGGGGCATGTCCGGGGTGGCCAGTGCGTCCCCGCACACCGGCTCAGCCCCGCTGCGCTGCCCAGGGGCTGCTGGCAGGGCCTGTGCGCACCCAGTGGCTGCAGGGACAGCGGGGTCCCTGGGCAGCAGTGCCCCCCCAGCCCCCCAGTGCCCGCCACAGGGTGGGGGTGCCCGTGCAGCTGCGCACCCCGGCTCGTTGGTCTAGGGGTATGATTCTCGCTTAGGGTGCGAGAGGTCCCGGGTTCAACTCCCGGACGAGCCCTTCTTTTGGGCACCCGCTGCTGGGCTCAGCCCCCGTAGGGATGGGGCACAGATGGGGTGGCAGTGCCCAGCACAAGGGGGGACAGGCGGCCTCCCGAGCTTGGCCATGTCCATGCTGCCAGGACAGTCCCACCTGAGACACGGCTCAGCCGTGGCCAGGGCTTGTCCCCTCCCAGCGGGGAAGGGGTGTTGGGGACAGCAGAAGGGGGATGTGCTGCCACCCCATCCCCGCTGGGCAGCTCTGGCCAGGGGCAGAGCCACATAGCTGGCAATGGAAGCAGCCACCGGGATTCAGGAAGCTGGGAGGAGAAACCCTGGCAGGAGAGGGAGATCAGCCTTGGGATGTCCCATGCAGCAGGAAAGGGGATGTTTCTTATGGCTACTTCCAGGGGGAAAAAAAGGACATGGAGATGCTGGGGGTTGAACCCAGGGCCTCTTACATGCGAAGCAAGCGCTCTCCCGCTGAGCTACATCCCCCTGCCCAGGAGTGCCCAGGCACTGGTGCTGTCCCTGCGCTGCACTAGTGGTGTCCAAGCTTGGTAAAACCAGTGTCAGTTGTAAGAGAAACCCTCCTGCGCTGGGTTAGTAGAGAGCAGCAAGGATGCCACCCCCAAAGGAGAGTGTGTCCCAAAAGAAGGGCTCGTCCGGGAGTTGAACCTGGGACCTCTCGCACCCGAAGCAAGAATCATACCCCTAGACCAACGAGCTGGGTTGGTGCACCCCATTGCACCCCCACCCCCATTTTGGGGTTAGGGATGCAGCTGAGGCTGTAGCTTTCACACACGCCACCACAGCCTGCGGATGCCAGGAAGCACCCCCAGCGCAGCCATGCCCGCAGGCACCCAGGGATTTTCAGGGGGGCCTGGGGGGCTCTGCCAGGCCGGCAGCCGGCAGGGAGGGGGCTCTGGTGAGGTAAAAAAACGACATGGAGATGCTGGGGGTCGATCCCAGGGCCTCTTGCATGCAAAGCAAGCGCTCTCCCGCTGAGCTACATCCCCCTGTGCCAGCAGGACCTCGCTGCCAGCTCTTGGGGGTCCATCCTGCCCATGGGGACGTGCCCAGTGAGGACAGAGGAACAAGCCCTCCATCCCCTAATACATGCCCGGGTTGTGTCACAGCCCCATGTGCCACCAGGGAGGCTGGGTGCCCAAAAGAAGGGCTCGTCCGGGAGTTGAACCCGGGACCTCTCGCACCCGAAGCGAGAATCATACCCCTAGACCAACGAGCCGGGGCAAAGCCATGGTCCCTGCCCTCGTCCCCTGTGCTCCATCCACCCATGGCACTGTGCACAGTGTGATTGCTCCTGGGTGCCCCATCTCCCATCACCGTCCCTCAGACACCCATCTCACATGGTTCCATAGCTAACGAACTGCCTTTCCCCTTCCCCACAGGTACCGGCATGGCTCTGGGACAAGGGACAGGAACAACAAGCACCAGGTTCCGCGCAAATTCCTCCAGCTTTTCATTTCTCCCAGCCACCAGGAGCTGCCAGCCATAGGGGTCAGCAGGATGCTGGTGCTGGGGACTCCACGAGTGCCATGGGGGACAGGACTGGGAGGGCATCTCCGGAGCAGGACAGGGGGATTTTTTCTTGACACAGTCCCCAAAGGTAGGGCTGCCTGTAGCTGTGCTGGGGTGGGAAGCCAGGCTGCTACGGGAGCCCCAGCTGATGGGGATCGCCCTCCACACAGGACAGACATGGGAGAAACAGGATAAAGAGCTGATTTTCAGACAGTCCTCCTGCAACGAGCCTCTAATGCTAATTATAACACCCTGCAGGCTGTGCCAGAGCAAGAGTTCCCCCCCTGTGGCACATCCAAACCCCATGAGCTGAGCCGGGGAAGCGGGAGGATGGATCAGCCATAGGCGGTGCCAGCCAGCCTTGCTCCTGTCCCCTGCAAAACAGGGGAACTGGGGAGAGCAGGCAGGGGGACCACAGCCACCCTACCCAGTAACAACCAGATCGCCCTTCTCTTTGGGAAACGTGCAGGCACCTAATTCTCGGCAAACGTGAATTAACGGCCCGGGAATATTTAATTGAACAATTCTTGAGTTTGAAACTCAAATTGCCAAGTATTTCCTCCCCAGGATTTTGCAAACCGTTGGGATTCGGGCTCCGCTGGCATTGCTCTTACCCTTGTCTCTGCCTGAGGGCTGCCCTTCCCAGGGGAGCGGCTCGGAGGAGGAGGAGGAGGAGGAGGAGGAAGTGCAGGACAGCCGGGAGCAGCGTCTGGTGATGGTTTGGGCTTAGGGCGAGGCACGGTGCTGGCGGAGCCCAGAGGGCTGTGGGCTCGTTGGGGTGCAAGCCCTGGGAGCCCCCTCTCACAGGCAGTACCAGGAAGGCCAGCCCAGCATACCAGTGCCTTTTGATTTGCTTGCTTCTTCCCCCGTGACTCACACCAAGGCAGCCTGTTATTTTCCTGCTCTATGGCATTTCCAGCCCTGGGGAAGAACTGGAGCCCTTGCCTGAGCCATCGCCTGTCTGGCTCCCCAGGCGGGAGCGGGGCCCTTGCGTGGCAGGGAGGGCAACCAGCGAGCCCCTGCCCCACGGTCGGTCTGTGGGTGCCCGGGGTGTGGGGTCCTCCTGGTGGTGCCCTCTCCTCCCTCTTATCCCGGCCATGCAACCGCTTTCTCTCCCTTTCCTGGGAGCAGGCATCCTCCCTGCTTTGGTGGGAAATTGCATTGCAAGGCTTTTCTGGGTGAGGAAGGTTTTCATTGTCAGACAAGTCCCATCCCAGCCTGCCATGCCTGCAGGCTCCCAGCTCCAGGGGCTCCATCTCTCCACCCGGCTGGCTCCAGGGTGCACGTTCCCAAGCGCTCTGGCCAGAACTCCTTGCCCCAGCAGGGAGGACAAGGGACGCTGCCTGTTGAGGCCAGCCAGCCCTCCTGGTGTTGCCCTCAGCTTGGTGCTCAGGTGCTGGGGTGGGATACACCTTTTGTAACCTAGCAAAAGCAAGGGCAGTGGATCTGTCTCTTCAGCCTGTCCCACTGCTGTGAGTGACTGGGATTTTTGTCTTCTCATCTGGATGTGCAGAGAAGCCACAGATTGGTGTGCTGGGATCTCACTGAGCCAGCAATCATCCATCCACCACCAATGCATCCATCCTTGCCACCAGCCCCATGCTGCCTGCAGCTTCCAGTCCTGATGGTCCCACTCACTTACTATTCACACCAGTCTTCCCTTGCCCATGACAACTCTCTATGCTTCTCCACTTGTTCCAACTCAAATCATGACTTCACCCCTCCTCCCCACCTCATCCATTCCCCGAGTGGCAAGGTACCCACCACCACGCGAGATGCTCACTGGCTGCTTCTGTTGGCTTCCCCAAGTACATAAATGCAGAGAAACCCGAGCAAGCTCATTTGTCACATGCGGTGGTGCAGGCTGGGATGTCCCAGGCACCCCAGACAGACACCCCAAGGCTCTGACCCCACCATAAGGAGCTACCCCCTCACCTTCCCAGGCCAGCGTGTTTTAGCCGCTCCCTGTTGAGCTGGCATACCTCACCGTAATTTCTGCACTGTAGTTTCTGCTGGTGCAGTTGACTTCACCGAAGCAAAGGGCAGAAGAAAGAAAATTAAGGGGAATAGGGGTGTCCAAGAAGCAATAACTGTTGCCGGGGGAGGATGCTAAGTGACAGCAGGGAGGTTTCCTCCAAGGACACGAGGAGGTGAGGGAGGATGGGAGGTGAGCAGGAGATGTGGAACTCAATAGATGCATGTCTGGCCAAAGGGTTGCACCTGGGCTACGCTCCAGGCTTTTCTGAGAAATGCTTTTGCTGTTGCTGCTTTTGAAACCCCTAAGCAGGCAATTCTGGGACCAAACCCCAGGATCCAGCTATTTCCTTCCATGTGCATCCTTCCACCCGCTAAACATTATTTTCCATCTCAGCCTTAGTACGTAGCTCCCTGTTTCTCACCAGAGTCTTTGGCTGCACTGTCTTTGCAGAAACCTGTATTTTAGGGCCTGATCAGCAGGTCTGTGGGCTCCTGCCCTGGGCAAGAGCTGGATGGGGGGGGATACGTGGTGGCATGAATTCAGGACAGCACGGCTCCCAGCTGAGAGTCACAGCACCCGAGGGGCGCAGGGTGCCAACTCCCTTAGGACAGGGAGCCCTGCAGGGCACCAAGGTCCTCACTTCCCCGACTGTCTGCACTAAGGCATTGCAATTTTCAAGTCAAATCAAGGACCTGTGTGGATTTTAGTCTCCTTTAAGACACTGGATCTTCAGAAAAAAAAAAAATAGGTATAACCTCACCAGTGGAGTCATTCAGTGAAAAGCCACATAAAAACGTCATCGTTCTTTCCTTCTGCTCCATCCTGGACTGTCCTGTGCAGCAGACCGGTGGAAGACAGTTGCACAAGCCCCAAATGCCTACAGCTTCCTCATAAAGCTTTTGCTGGAAATCCAGTGCTTTTCCTTATGGCAGTGTTCTGGAGAATTTTGTACCCTATCTTGGTAGAAAGTTTCTGGAGCTGGGATAAAAATCTCTGAGCAGTCCTTGGAAGAGGGATGTGAAACCACACCTCTCTTCTGGTGCTCTAACTGCTGAGCAATTGCCACATAAATTTTCTCCCAATTAGGAACACCTCTGAAGATCTCCTGAGCAATAAAACCAGTTGAGCTTGGTCAAAGGCTTTTGAAGACCAACATAATTCCAAGCTCAGCATAATCCCTTATTATAAACACTCATAAGCTTTATGCAAATTGTCACGCTACCAAAATGCTTGAGGTATGAAAGAAGATTTAAACAGCAGCCACAGAGGACTCTTAATTCCTCCCTCCATCAGCTGAAAAGGTTCTGCTTGATGATACGTGGCATCTTAAAGAAAGGCTTTACTCTGTGCCTGACATCTTTCTTTCCAGAGACATCTGCATCCACTCCCTGTAAAACAATTAGTCTCCAGTTCTCTAATGTGTTCAGCTAAAGTCTTGGATCCCAGTCCTTGGGAAGAGCTCAGCGCGGAGCTCACTGTGCCCTGAGTGGGTGTAGGGATGGGGTTATCCTTGTCCTTCTCTAACTGCCCAGCTCACAAGCAGGGGACCTGCAGGTCTCCACTCAGCAGCACAGCAAAGCTCCCTGCTGAGCACTGGTCCAGCTGTTGCTCTTGCCTCTGTATCTGGAGCACACAGGAAAAATACAGTTTCCTCTTCATGTCGTTATGATGATGTTTATATATCTTTCCTGCTGGCATTACCACAGGTCTGACTGTCCATCACGCTTTGTGTCTCTGAGAAATGTCAGGATGCCTCTCCCCATGACACCTCTGATCAGTTAGTGCCCAGTCACAGGTCCCAGCACATTTGGGCTTCTGAACGTCTGTGTCCGGAGAAAACCTGGGTAACCCTGCACTGTTTCACATCGCACGCACCCCTCTTTGACAGTGCTGGGGATGCTACTGTGTGCATGAGCTGCGGGACGAGGTGCACCTGCATCCAGGGTGGGGTGGCATTCCCTGAGCCATCATACTGAGCTGGCATGGGAACACGAGTATATTCAGCTCATGTTATTCACAGGGCTTACTCAAGGCAAACGCTGCAGCTGCGCCTGTGCATATGCATGTCTATGTGCACATGGAGCAGCACAGAGCAAAACACTGCTGCTGCTTCACTGAGAGATACAGCCAGATGTAGACACATCACATGCCCATCACATGGGCTATCTAGGTTTGAGTCAATACACTTATTTTTTATAAGGCCCCTTTTGCCACATGCTGTTATAAAAAGCAAGAATGAAGAGCCTAATGCTTGAGGTCTGATTTTGCCCTGGTATATCTTAGGAATTTTCTGCTTTTCATTGTCACTCATAAAACATTGAGTGAATTGGGCATAGGATGACCATCCAAAAAAGCATCTCCCAAGAAGCCCACTTCCACCTTTTTTCCCTGATGCCACATCCATTCTCCTTAGCTCACCCAAAAAAATGCTGCAAAATGCAGGGTAAATGCCATTTTTAACATACCAAACCTTAGCGTTCCCACCTCCTCGAGGGAACAGGCAACAAGCCTGCTCCTGTGGGAAGTCTTCCCCAAGCAGGTGCTTCCTGTGGGGCAGCAGGAGAGCTTTCCAGGCTGAGAAAGTTGCCTGCAGGCTGGTCACAGCAAACCACACACTTATGTCAGCACAGCGCGGTGCTGAGCAGCAGAAACTCCCTTTTCAGACCAAAAAACCCTCTCCCCCCAGCAACAAGCTGCCTCCAGAGCAGGTTACCCCTCCAGACCAGAGGCACAAGGAACACCAGAAGACTCAGGCTATGATTGTAGCATGACTTTAATGAGAAGGAGAATAAACCAGTTCAGAGTATAAGAAGTGCATTTCCAGCGCTCAGTAACAAAATGGATAAACCCCACTCCAAGGGACAAGGGACAAGCCGATCCATACAAGGTGTTCCTCTGCCCCACCACCCCGTTACTATCATCTTCCACCTACAGCCTGCTAGAAGCATTTTCGCCCAGCCAGCAGCAAACACTGTGTAGCACCGCAGGGTGTGACACCTACGTGGAAATATAAAGTAAGGCTTAGCGAGAAAAAGGTATACAGAGGCATGGTCTTGCCAAGCTCACAAGGCTCCCTTCCTCCTGGGGGGGCTGCGGGTGCCCCCCAAAGCTGGGAAACCCACAGGCATTTCCTTAGTCCTCTTCCCCAGTCTTGGTCCTGTGCTTTGTTTGTCCTTCTTCCCGACGCGGCCACTCTGCTGGCATTGGTGGGAGGGGGTGACCGCTGGGGACACCCCTACAGCCCACTGCCCAGGCACAGCAGTCCCGCCTTCCCCAGCCCTCGGGGACCCCCAGAGGCCACGGGGACCCCGCAGCACCGGAGGTAGCTCCCAACCGCCGCTGACGCCGTGGACCCCACCGTCGTGTTCTGCGGGTAGGAGCTGAGGATGGGCCCGGGCAGGGTGACCACGACAGTGGGGGGCTGGATGATGGCAGTGGAGTCCCCACAGCGACGGAAGCAGGGCTGGTTGCAGCTGGCAGCCAGTGGCCGCGGACCACAGGAGGAGGGCAGGCACAGGTCGTAGCAGGACATCGCTTGGCGAGGACGTGCACCTGAAAGCCAGAGCAAGGGCATAAATGCAAGGCAGAGGCTGGTCCGTCCCTGCTGAGCCCTCATTCAGCTGCTCCCATAATAAGAGGGGCGTCAAAGCTAGCTAGAGGGGCAGTCTGGATGGTTTAGAAACCCTGAAGGAAGGCTTTCCAAATGGGCAGGAGCTGGATTCCCCCTTCCCTCGCCCCGTAACCCGCTCAGGAGAAAGTGAGGAGTGTGGTTTGAGCTGCAGGTCTGGGGGAGCTGGAGGCACCAGACACAGAGCAGACCCGCTCCTGCACGCTGCTGCCTTCCAGCTGACAGCAAGCCTCCAGCGAGCCAAACCCTTGCTCAGACGAGCCTACTTGTAGCAAAATCCACTTAATACAATGTGAGTGAGCTGAACTTAATGTGAGCTGAGCTTTCCCATCCCAAAATATAAGGGACCTTCCATAAACAGGGACACATCTATCCCCACAACCTGGGCACGTGCCATTCTTTCTTTTTTTCTTCTTCAGCAAGAAAAACCAGGCAGGACACACCCGGCTGTGCGGTTAGGGACCCTGCAAGCCCTGCACCCCACAGCCCCTCACACTCCTCGTTCTGGAGCAGAAATAAACCCTTCCCCGACAGCCTCCACATGCAGGAGGGAGGCAGGTAACCAACCTTGAACTCTTGCAGAGGACCGGGCACAAGGCATCGGTGAAAGCAACAGCTCAGTGGGGAGGAGACGGAGCCCGTCTTGACTTACCCAGGCAGAGGAGGCGGCGGTGGCAGCTGGGAGCGGGTGGTGGGGCTGGGTGCCGTCCGGGGTTTTATAGGGTGCCCCGGCCCCCGGGGGAGCGGGTGCATACCTTCCACCTGAAACTCCCCAACAACCAGCAGTTTTCTCCTGGAAAGCTCCCCTGGCTGATTAAACAGTTCCCTCTTTCATCTGTCATGTTTTGTTTCCATTTAATACTGAGTAAGATTGAAATGATTCGGGCTACAGGCATTAATTACCTTGCTTCCCAAGGCCAACGTACATTTTAGGTCTTAATGCCACCAGGCAGGAGTGTTTCAGCAGAATTTAGGACAGGCGCATCCCCGGCGCATTGCTCCCCACCTTCCCCTGAGCACAACCACTTCAGCTCCCCAGTGCACCTGAGGTGAGCTCAGGGATGTAGGCTGAATGCAAGAAACATATATTTGTATATATATATACATAAATATATAAACATATATATATAAACCCTGCAACAGAGGTCACACTGACAGCAGGAAAACCGGGGGGGCTGCTGGGGCGAGGGGGCTGGGGGACCACCCACAGCTGGGAGAAAAATGCTGGAGGGCATTTCTCCTGCCCCAGCCGCCCAGGAGCTACAGACGCAGACATGGGACTGGAGCTAGCCCGGCTTGAGAAAAATGTTGCCCTTTTAGATCCACTTAGAGGATTTTACCTTTTTTTTTATTATTCCTCACACCTTGGAAGGCATATCAGATTTTAAAAGCAAAGTAATCGTGGGCTCTGCAGTCCACCCCTGAAGGGGATGCACACCAAAACCGACTGATTTTGTGCAGTGAGCTCATTTCTGAGGCCCAAAGCCCTTCCAGCCTGCTCCTCGGCCATGCCGACCGCCGTGAGCCAGAAGTTCACAGCTACGCTTCCTTGTGATGGAGTAACATCATCAAGACATTTTTAATTACAGGCTGCAGCATGACACCAGATTGCTCTGCTGAAAGCCTGTTAGCTGCTCAACCGCTGGGGAGTCGCCAAAGCCCCGACCTGCACTTAAACGTGAATCATCTGCACACTGGGGAGAGGGAGTCACTGGCATGGTCCCAAGCAGGGGGATGAGCCATCAGGCTTTAGGGCCAAGGAAAGTTTGAAAAAGGCTTTTCATTTCACGCCAGCAGAGCCCAGATGAAGGCACAAACATCTTCTGCCTCAAAAATAAATGATGGTAGTACTGGGGCACATGTACTATGCATGTGTGGGGCCGGGGGCTGTCAGCATCGCAGTTAAAGACATGCCTTGTGGGGTTCTGAGGGTCATTTCAGTTCCTAGGGTGACCTGGCCTTGCAGAGCCATGGCTGATAGCACTGGATTGTCCCTGGTGAAGCTTCCCTGCCCTGCCTGCCAGGGCAAAGTAGCCTTCCAGAGGTGCCGGGGTCAATCCCAGCTATTTTTAACAACATTCTGGAAGGGCAAAGAGGAAATCAGCTTTTCCGAGGTGCAGTGGAGGATGGGTGCTTCAGACAGCAGCAATCTGCAGCCTGCTAAAGTAAGGCAGGAAGCTGTGGGCTCATCACAACCTTCTAAATGGCAATTTGTTGAGCAGGAAAGGATGAGGCTTTATTTTAAGCTTTCCCTTGCTGCTTTTTACAGTACTCTCAAATAATAAAACAATGCCACAGGTGCACCTTGGACCCACAGCACTCCCATGATCCCAGGGAAAACAGCCCTTCCTGGGGGATGCCCTTCCAGGCTTCCAGACACAGGCTGGGATCTTCTGATTTGCAGCCTCACTGTGTGTTTCAGTTTTGCAACCCAGTTGAGGTTCTGCTCACATGGGACCATCACGCTGCAGAAGAACGTCCATGGATGCAGCGATGCTTGAAATAAATGCAGGAGGGCAAGTAGAGAGGGCATGCTGTTGAATGTGAGCAGATCTGTGTACTGAAACAAGTGCTTTGCCTGGAGAAGGGGATGGGGAAAACCAGAGGCACGTGTCAGGAAGTTAAAATAATCAGATTTGTGTAATGCATGAGATTAAAACAAAGGAAAACCATGGGGGAAAGAGCTCTTCCTGGAAATGCAGGTATTTAAGAGAAAGAGGAGGACTTGTTTTTCCAACCCCTATTCATTTCAGGGAATGAACACTTTCTGCTTGAGACATGACTTTCTCTGGAGGAACCACAAAACAAAGAAAATTTCACCAAACCAAACACATCAGACACATTTTCTTAATTTCTGCAAAGGATCCAGTCTGTGTGGCCATCTCAGCCCTGGTTCCTCCTGCAGATGAGGGCATGAGGAGAAACATGGTGCAGGACCAATATTCGCTGTGTTTCCCTTCCCATCACCAGCCCCAGCAGCACTCTCTGACTCCAGTTTCACCCCTCTGCATTTTGATTTCTGACAGTCCAAGGACTAGATGTCTCTGAGACCGGCTGGAGGGTGGAAGCTTGCCTTGCCCCAAAATTTCTCCTGAAAGCCACAGGCCAAGGCACATTTTGGAGCAGCAACAGACCCCCTGCATCCCATCTCCAAGGAACACCTGCATCCAGTGCCCTCAGTTGGGGCTTGCCCCTGGGCTGCAGCCAGCCTCTGGGCAGCAGGACACGTGGGGACCACTCCCAGGCAGCTGATGGGCGAGCAGGACACCCTGGTGCCAGGAGGCAGCATCCTGATGCAGACAGATCCACCCAGGGGCTGCCCCTCCACTGCAGCCGCAGAGCATCCTTGGCTGCCTGTGCCCTTGCCGGGGAAGACGCAGGATGCTTCAGGGCCACTGTGTGCAGCCTGGGGAGCGGAGCCCAGCCGGTGCCACTGGGGAGAGCCAGGCCCTGGCTGCGTGTGCTGCCCTGGGGCTGCAGATGATCCAGTTTCATGCCGCCACATGTCCCCTATAATTGCCGAGTCCCCAGGTGGGCTGATGTTCCACAGCGTCACCGAGGCTGGCATGTCTCCCCCCCGCAGGAGGCCTTGTCACCGCACACCAGGGCAGGGGCATGTGTGTGCTGGGGCAGACAGCCCAGCAGGGCTGAAGGGTGTCCCAAGGGAGTCAGCTCGTCTCCTCTCCCGGCTGCCTCTGCCCTGCAAGCCCCCAGGTCCCATCCTGCTGCAGCAGCCACCATGCCATGCACCACCATCCAAGGAGGAGCCTGCACCCACCGCCCCTTCCTATTTCACCATCTCCAGCTGCAAGGTGGTGTCTCTCCGGGGCTGTAACCCTGGTGCACCAAAATCCATGCCTTTTCCCCAGGAAACCTCCTGCATCCCTCCTGCAGGGCACCTGGCTGTTCAGGCACAGACATCCCACTTTCCCAGGATGGCAGAGCTGGCTGAGCACCACAGCGTCTCACAACAGCGGGACAGGATGGGGCCGGTGTTTCCCTGCCGCCTGATCACTGTTTCTGGCTAGGGAGATGCTGACAGAGGGAAGCAGGTCCCAGCTGCTCCCCAGGCACCTCCCCAAGGCTTGGAAAGGAAACGTGGCTCCAGGGAAGGTCACCAAGCCAGTGCTGGGTTTGCAACATGGGCAGCCAAGTCTGAGTGTCCTCACCTTGCCTCCAAGCCACAGCATTGCCTGGCCACATCTGTGGAAAGAAGGGGTGGGAGCGAGGAAGGCACCTGCAAGGCTGGCACAACACACGTCCCCAGCTGCATCGAAGCACAGGTGTGCTTTGAGAATTGCAAGACTTCCCTCTCTGCAAGACCACGGAGATTTCAGCAGTTAAACACACCACACACACACCCGCCCAAGCAGACAGGGGGTTTTAACTCTTTCCTCTTCATCTCGCAGTAGCTCACTCTCTGCTCTCCCCAGGAACCTCCACCGCGCGCACTGCTGCAGACACAGGAGTGAGCTGCCGGCATGCAGCAGCCATACCACCCCCACAGAAAGTAGCTCTAGGACGTGGCAATGGCTCCGTGAGGCACAGCTTTGTCCAGAGATGGCTTTTGGCTCCCATCAGCACAGCAGGGATGCCCAGGGCTTGTGTATGAGACGCAGAAAGGAATAAATTGGCTGACAGAGAGCAGAAGGGAAAAAAGCAGAGAGCAGGCTCAGGGTGTGCCCGCATCACTGCCCGGCCAGCATGGGCAGCCAGCTGCTGGCCTTCCCTGCCCATCCTCTGGTGCTTTGCCCCCTGGAGAAGATGCTGTTCGCTGGCAGGAGGGCAGGTGGGCTCGGGGAGCAGAGGGGGATGGTAGCCTGCTCCTGCACGGGAGCGTGGGGCCAGGCACGTTGCACAGGAGGGCAACACAGGTCGCTGTGCGGCCAGGAGCAGGTCTGGCAAGTGGGAGCAGCAATCCAGGGGCAGAGGTGTATTTAACATGGCAGAGCAAAACAAGAGAGAGGCAGGAGGAAGGTGGCCGTGCCGAAGGTGGCACCAAAAGCTTCCTGCTGGGTGGCAGGTCCCTGAAGGTCCGACGAGGGTGGGATTCGAACCCACGCGTGCAGAGCACAATGGATTAGCAGTCCATCGCCTTCACCACTCGGCCACCTCGTCCCATGCCCCAGCCAGTTTTTTGGTTATTTTTTTCCCCTTTTTTCACCAAAGGCTGCAAACCTGTGGCTGGTTCTTCAGGGCACCCTCTGCAGAGCCCCAGCAGCCCACCCGCCTGGCCGTGGCAGCCGGCAGCCCGCCCACCCGAGGCAGGGCAGAGCAGCAAGCCTTTGCCAGTCATCCGCCCCTCTCCGTGTTCTCTGCTGTCCCTGTGGTCAGCGGATGGCAAAGGGTGAGGTGGCATTTATTTTTGCCATAAAAGTGTGTCCCCCCAGCTTTGTTACTTGCCGCAGGTCTCCATCACCCACACACCACCAAGCACTCACCCCACATCCAGAGGGTTTTCCTGCATGCTTCAGAAGCACCAGCTGCACAAATGAAGAACGGGGAAGGTGGTGGGGGTCCAGCAGGGAAGGTGGTGGGGGTCCAGCAAATGAAGAACGGGGAGGGTGGTGGGAGTCCAGCCAACACTGGATGTGCCTTTTTATTTCCCAAATACTCTCGGATCCAGCGACAGTTTGGGTCATGCCAAGGGAGAGGGAGAAGAAGGAAACTCCTTTCCCCGAGCGTGGGGTCACCTGGGACAGAGAGGCGGGGAGGGGGCTTCGCTGATCTAGGCAGGGCAGGGACCCCCAGCTTGGGGCAGAAAGGAAAAACAGCCCCAGGCGCAGGCACCACTGGGAGTCGAACCCAGGATCTCCTGTTTACTAGACAGGCGCTTTAACCAGCTAAGCCATGGCGCCCACCTGCCCCCCAGCCATGGGGTGCCCCCCAACACACTTGACCATCTGCCTGACACCCCCCTCCCCCCTCCATGCCACACACTGCTGCCCCAGGTCTGGGATACCCCAGATCCCAAACCTTCCTCCATCTGCAACTGGGAGTACCTCCGGTGCTGACCCAGGCTCTTGGCACAGGGACATCAACATGTTCCCTACCAGCACCAGCTGTGTTTTGGGGTCCCAGCCCCTGTGGGGACTTGCCACCCCCCTCCCCTTTCCCTGACAGAGCTCTGCCAGATGCCCCCAGGCCATGTGCTTCCCCAAGGCAACAGCCTCTTCAGCTCTTTCTCTGCCTGCTCACCCCAGCAACCTGGGGCTCCCCAGAGCACCCCTTGGCTGGCCAGCTCACCCAGCGGTTCCCAAGGCCAACTAAAACAATCTCAGTGTGTCCTCCAAGGGCTCAGGCACCCCCAAAGTCTCCAGTTTTTTGAGAGGCGCATAAGACACAGCAAGGAGGAAAGTAGCCAAGAGCAGCTCCCCAGTGCAGTGGGCACTGATGACACCCATGCCCACCCAGCTCCATTTACCTCCTCCCAGCCTGGCCCAACCCTGACACTGCAGAAGGGACAGTGACCTGCTTGGCCATCGCCATTGCCACCCAGCAGGAAGGCTGAAACGGTGAGGGCAAAACATCCCACAGCACCCTCTGCCGTGCCAGTGCCCAACTGGGATCGTCCACAGGGGATACTGGTGACCCCAGTCAGCTCCTGGGTGCTGGGAACTGAGTGCTCTCCCTGGCACCTGTGCTGGCAGCGCAGGCAGGGCTGGGGCAGGGTCGATGGGGGCCGGGTGATGGATTGGCACTGGTGCCACCTGCGCACCCCGGCTCGTTGGTCTAGGGGTATGATTCTCGCTTAGGGTGCGAGAGGTCCCGGGTTCAACTCCCGGACGAGCCCTTCTTTTGGGCACCCACCGCCCCACTACCCAGCAGATGCTCCCACCACCACCAAGATTCACACCAAGAGACGCCCCAAGACCCCGCGCAAGGGGCACAAGGTGCCCCCACACCCTGCAGTGCCCGGGCACGGGGGGAAAGGGCCCCTGGCATTCCCTGCAGGCAGCGCGTGCCAGCAAGCACCCCCAGCGCAGCCGTGCCCGCACGCACCCAGGGATTTTCGGGGGGGCCTGGGGGGCTCTGCCAGCCCGGCAGCCGGCAGAGAGGGGGCTCTGGTGAGGCAAAAAGGACATGGAGATGCTGGGGGTCGATCCCAGGGCCTCGTGCATGCAAAGCAAGCGCTCTCCCGCTGAGCTACATCCCCCATGTCTGGGCAGGGTGGGGGCCTCTGCTCACCCGCTTGGACCCCAGGGTCCCAAACCAGACCATCGGGGCTGAGCTCCACCATCCCCATTGCTGCTCCTAAGGGCTTTCATCCTGGCTTCGGGATGTGCCCACCCAAACCCTCTGCCCATCCCTGCTGCATCAGGCACCGGCGCCCTCCCAGCACCCAGGCCATGGTCCCACCGCCAGCCAGGGTCATGCACACCCACCGGGGAGGCTGGGTGCCCAAAAGAAGGGCTCGTCCGGGAGTTGAACCCGGGACCTCTCGCACCCTAAGCGAGAATCATACCCCTAGACCAACGAGCCGGGTGGGGCGCAGCACTGTATTGCACCCCCAGCCCCTCTGCCCCACACACATTGGGGATTTGGGGGCACCTCAGGATGCATGTCCCTGGGCACGTGCTGGGAGCACGGAGGTCCCTCTGGCTGTGGCCACAGGACTTTAGTGCCCAGCATCTCCACATCCTACCTTCTTCGGGGGGTTTCCCCCTCAGAGCCATCTCCCAGCACCCTGCAGGTTTTGCAAGGACCACAGCTCTGCAGCATCGCCTGCCTCTCTTCTTCTTCTGTGGGGCACCCCCAAAGGCAATGGCCTCGTCTGACCTGCCTTTCTCCTCACTCCCAGAAAATCCCCGTTGCTGTGTCCTTCTCCAGCCCCCGGAGATGCTGAGTGTGGGGTTCGGGGGGCTGCAGGCACTGGGTGTCCCTTAGGTGCTCTGGGCTGGTGAGTGGGTCAGGGTGGGGAAGGAGGTTCTGGGGAAGAGCAGGGGCATGATTTTTTGACACAGCCCCCGGGCAGAGCTGCCCACTGGGGATGTCACCCGTTCTGTTCTATGACCCCATCGGGGCTGAGCCTGGCACTGTGTGCCTAAAAGAAGGGATTGCCCCAGACTTGAAGCCAGGACTGTGGCACCCTAAGCAGGAATCATACCCCTAGACCAACATGCCGGGGTGCACAGCTGGCACCCAGCACAGATCCTGCCTCCCCTGACCCTCCCTCCCCTCTGCTTGACAGCCATCCCCCTCCCCCAGCTCCCCAGGCATGTGGCACGGGGCCATGATGAGGAGCTGCCTGCCGTGTGAGCTGCCCTGGCTCCCCTCACCCTCCCACCTCATACGCCCCAGGACCCCCGTGTGGGCGCCCCAGGACCAGGGCACTGGGGCAGTGGGCAAAATCTCTCGCTGTGAGCAGGATTCGAACCTGCGCAGGGAGACCCTATTGGATTTCTAGTCCAACGCCTTCACCACTCGGCCATCACAGCCCCGTGCCTCAATACCTGGGGGGGGGGACATCTGCCCCCGCCCTGGGCACCCCCCGGTCCCCCCGGGCACCCTATTTTCCTGGGAAGTGGGGACATGTTCTGGGGTGGCCGGTGCGTCCCCGCACACCGGCTCAGCCCCGCTGCGCTGCCCAGGGGCTGCTGGCAGGGCCTGTGCGCACCCAGTGGCTGCAGGGACAGCGGGGGTCCCTGGGCAGCAGTGCTCCCCCAGCCCCCCAGTGCCCGCCACAGGGTGGGGGTGCCCGTGCAGCTGCGCACCCCGGCTCGTTGGTCTAGGGGTATGATTCTCGCTTAGGGTGCGAGAGGTCCCGGGTTCAACTCCCGGACGAGCCCTTCTTTTGGGCACCCAGCCTCCCCGGTGGGTGTGCATGACCCTGGCTGGCGGTGGGACCATGGCCTGGGTGCTGGGAGGGCGCCGGTGCCTGATGCAGCAGGGATGGGCAGAGGGTTTAGGTGGGCACATCCCGAAGCCAGGATGAAAGCCCTTAGGAGCAGCAATGGGGATGGTGGAGCTCAGCCCCGATGGTCTGGTTTGGGACCCTGGGGTCCAAGCGGGTGAGCAGAGGCCCCCACCCTGCCCAGACATGGGGGATGTAGCTCAGCGGGAGAGTGCTTGCTTTGCATGCAAGAGGCCCTGGGATCGACCCCCAGCATCTCCATGTCCTTTTTGCCTCACCAGAGCCCCCTCTCTGCCGGCTGCCGGGCTGGCAGAGCCCCCCAGGCCCCCCCGAAAATCCCTGGGTGCGTGCGGGCACGGCTGCGCTGGGGGTGCTTCCTGGCACGCGCTGCCTGCAGGGAATGCCGGGGGCCCTTTCCCCCCGAGCCTGGGCACTGCAGGGTGTGGGGGCACCTTGTGCCCCTTTGCGCAGGGTCTTGGGGCGTCTCTTGGTGTGAATCTTGGTGGTGGTGGGAGCATCCGGGTGCGCAGCTGGCACCCAGCACAGATCTTGCCCCCCTGGCCGTGGCACCGCAGAGGCCACGTGTGTCCCTCCCTCCCCTTCACTCACTGGCCATCGCCTCCCCCAGCTCCCCAGGCATGTGGCACGGGGCCATGATGAGGAGCTGCCTGCCGTGTCAGCAAAACCGTGCCCACCTCCCCATCGCACCCCCCTCTAAGGCTGCTGCCTCAGCTCTCCCGGGTCTGCAACACCTGGAAAATCCTGGGGGAACCTGTGCAGGGCTGTGGCAGCCCCGGCCTGGGGCATCAGCCAGGGAGCAGGTTCCCTCCTGCAGGACCTGCTCAACAGGGAGAAGCGCAGGGCTGGGGCTGCCCAGGCACCCCTCACCCTCCCACCTCATCTGCCCCAGGACCCCCGTGTGGGCGCCCCAGGACCAGGGCACTGGGGCAGTGGGCAAAATCTCTCGCTGTGAGCAGGATTCGAACCTGCGCAGGGAGACCCTATTGGATTTCTAGTCCAACGCCTTCACCACTCGGCCATCACAGCCCCATGCCTCAACACCTGGGGGGGGGGGACATCTGCCCCCGCCCTGGGCACCTCCCGGTCCCCCCGGGCACCCTATTTTCCTGGGAAGTGGGGACATGTTCTGGGGTGGCCGGTGCGTCCCCGCACACCGGCTCAGCCCCGCTGCGCTGCCCAGGGGCTGCTGGCAGGGCCTGTGCGCACCCAGTGGCTGCAGGGACAGCGGGGTCCCTGGGCAGCAGTGCTCCCCCAGCCCCCCAGTGCCCGCCACAGGGTGGGGGTGCCCGTGCAGCTGCGCACCCTGGCTCGTTGGTCTAGGGGTATGATTCTCGCTTAGGGTGGGAGAGGTCCCGGGTTCAACTCCCGGACGAGCCCTTCTTTTGGGCACCCACCGCCCCACTACCCAACAGATGCTCCCACCACTACCAAGATTCACACCAAGAGACGCCCCAAGACCCCGCGCAAGGGGCACAAGGTGCCCCCACACCCTGCAGTGCCCGGGCTCGGGGGGAAAGGGCCCCCGGCATTCCCTGCAGGCAGCGCGTGCCAGGAAGCACCCCCAGCGCAGCCGTGCCCGCAGGCACCCAGGGATTTTCGGGGGGGGGCCGGGGGGCTCTGCCAGGCCAGCAGCCGGCAGGGAGGGGGCTCTGGTGAGGCAAAAAGGACATGGAGATGCTGGGGGTCGATCCCAGGGCCTCGTGCATGCAAAGCAAGCGCTCTCCCGCTGAGCTACATCCCCCATGTCTGGGCAGGGTGGGGGCCTCTGCTCACCCGCTTGGACCCCAGGGTCCCAAACCAGACCATCGGGGCTGAGCTCCACCATCCCCATTGCTGCTCCTAAGGGCTTTCATCCTGGCTTCGGGATGTGCCCACCCAAACCCTCTGCCCATCCCTGCTGCTTCAGGCACCGGCGCCCTCCCAGCACCCAGGCCATGGTCCCACCGCCAGCCAGGGTCATGCACACCCACCGGGGAGGCTGGGTGCCCAAAAGAAGGGCTCGTCCGGGAGTTGAACCCGGGACCTCTCGCACCCTAAGCGAGAATCATACCCCTAGACCAACGAGCCGGGTGGGGCGCAGCACTGTATTGCACCCCCAGCCCCTCTGCCCCACACACATTGGGGATTTGGGGGCACCTCAGGATGCATGTCCCTGGGCACGTGCTGGGAGCACGGAGGTCCCTCTGGCTGTGGCCACAGGACTTTAGTGCCCAGCATCTCCACATCCTACCTTCTTCGGGGGGTTTCCCCCTCAGAGCCATCTCCCAGCACCCTGCAGGTTTTGCAAGGACCACAGCTCTGCAGCATCGCCTGCCTCTCTTCTTCTTCTGTGGGGCACCCCCAAAGGCAATGGCCTCGTCTGACCTGCCTTTCTCCTCACTCCCAGAAAATCCCCGTTGCTGTGTCCTTCTCCAGCCCCCGGAGATGCTGAGTGTGGGGTTCGGGGGGCTGCAGGCACTGGGTGTCCCTTAGGTGCTCTGGGCTGGTGAGTGGGTCAGGGTGGGGAAGGAGGTTCTGGGGAAGAGCAGGGGCATGATTTTTTGACACAGCCCCCGGGCAGAGCTGCCCACTGGGGATGTCACCCGTTCTGTTCTATGACCCCATCGGGGCTGAGCCTGGCACTGTGTGCCTAAAAGAAGGGATTGCCCCAGACTTGAAGCCAGGACTGTGGCACCCTAAGCAGGAATCATACCCCTAGACCAACATGCCGGGGTGCACAGCTGGCACCCAGCACAGATCCTGCCTCCCCTGACCCTCCCTCCCCTCTGCTTGACAGCCATCCCCTCCCCCAGCTCCCCAGGCATGTGGCACGGGGCCATGATGAGGAGCTGCCTGCCGTGTGAGCTGCCCTGGCTCCCCTCACCCTCCCACCTCATACGCCCCAGGACCCCCGTGTGGGCGCCCCAGGACCAGGGCACTGGGGCAGTGGGCAAAATCTCTCGCTGTGAGCAGGATTCGAACCTGCGCAGGGAGACCCTATTGGATTTCTAGTCCAACGCCTTCACCACTCGGCCATCACAGCCCCGTGCCTCAATACCTGGGGGGGGGGACATCTGCCCCCGCCCTGGGCACCCCCCGGTCCCCCCCGGGCACCCTATTTTCCTGGGAAGTGGGGACATGTTCTGGGGTGGCCGGTGCGTCCCCGCACACCGGCTCAGCCCCGCTGCGCTGCCCAGGGGCTGCTGGCAGGGCCTGTGCGCACCCAGTGGCTGCAGGGACAGCGGGGTCCCTGGGCAGCAGTGCTCCCCCAGCCCCCCAGTGCCCGCCACAGGGTGGGGGTGCCCGTGCAGCTGCGCACCCCCGGCTCGTTGGTCTAGGGGTATGATTCTCGCTTAGGGTGCGAGAGGTCCCGGGTTCAACTCCCGGACGAGCCCTTCTTTTGGGCACCCAGCCTCCCCGGTGGGTGTGCATGACCCTGGCTGGCGGTGGGGACCATGGCCTGGGTGCTGGGGAGGGCGCCGGTGCCTGATGCAGCAGGGATGGGCAGAGGGTTTAGGTGGGCACATCCCGAAGCCAGGATGAAAGCCCTTAGGAGCAGCAATGGGGATGGTGGAGCTCAGCCCCGATGGTCTGGTTTGGGACCCTGGGGTCCAAGCGGGGTGAGCAGAGGCCCCCACCCTGCCCAGACATGGGGGATGTAGCTCAGCGGGAGAGCGCTTGCTTTGCATGCAAGAGGCCCTGGGATCGACCCCCAGCATCTCCATGTCCTTTTTGCCTCACCAGAGCCCCCTCTCTGCCGGCTGCCGGGCTGGCAGAGCCCCCCAGGCCCCCCCGAAAATCCCTGGGTGCGTGCGGGGCACGGCTGCGCTGGGGGTGCTTCCTGGCACCGCGCTGCCTGCAGGGAATGCCGGGGGCCCTTTCCCCCCGAGCCTGGGCACTGCAGGGTGTGGGGGCACCTTGTGCCCCTTTGCGCAGGGTCTTGGGGCGTCTCTTGGTGTGAATCTTGGTGGTGGTGGGAGCATCCGGGTGCGCAGCTGGCACCCAGCACAGATCTTGCCCCCCTGGCCGTGGCACCCGCAGAGGCCACGTGTGTCCCTCCCTCCCCTTCACTCACTGGCCATCGCCTCCCCCAGCTCCCCAGGCATGTGGCACGGGGCCATGATGAGGAGCTGCCTGCCGTGTCAGCAAAACCGTGCCCACCTCCCCATCGCACCCCCCTCTAAGGCTGCTGCCTCAGCTCTCCCGGGTCTGCAACACCTGGAAAATCCTGGGGGAACCTGTGCAGGGCTGTGGCAGCCCCGGCCTGGGGCATCAGCCAGGGAGCAGGTTCCCTCCTGCAGGACCTGCTCAACAGGGAGAAGCGCAGGGCTGGGGCTGCCCAGGCACCCCTCACCCTCCCACCTCATCTGCCCCAGGACCCCCGTGTGGGCACCCCAGGACCAGGGCACTGGGGCAGTGGGCAAAATCTCTCGCTGTGAGCAGGATTCGAACCTGCGCAGGGAGACCCTATTGGATTTCTAGTCCAACGCCTTCACCACTCGGCCATCACAGCCCCATGCCTCAACACCTGGGGGGGGGGGACATCTGCCCCCGCCCTGGGCACCTCCCGGTCCCCCCGGGCACCCTATTTTCCTGGGAAGTGGGGACATGTTCTGGGGTGGCCGGTGCGTCCCCGCACACCGGCTCAGCCCCGCTGCGCTGCCCAGGGGCTGCTGGCAGGGCCTGTGCGCACCCAGTGGCTGCAGGGACAGCGGGGTCCCTGGGCAGCAGTGCTCCCCCAGCCCCCCAGTGCCCGCCACAGGGTGGGGGTGCCCGTGCAGCTGCGCACCCTGGCTCGTTGGTCTAGGGGTATGATTCTCGCTTAGGGTGCGAGAGGTCCCGGGTTCAACTCCCGGACGAGCCCTTCTTTTGGGCACCCACCGCCCCACTACCCAACAGATGCTCCCACCACTACCAAGATTCACACCAAGAGACGCCCCAAGACCCCGCGCAAGGGGCACAAGGTGCCCCCACACCCTGCAGTGCCCGGGCTCGGGGGGGAAAGGGCCCCCCGGCATTCCCTGCAGGCAGCGCGTGCCAGGAAGCACCCCCAGCGCAGCCGTGCCCGCAGGCACCCAGGGATTTTCGGGGGGGGGCCGGGGGGCTCTGCCAGGCCAGCAGCCGGCAGGGAGGGGGCTCTGGTGAGGCAAAAAGGACATGGAGATGCTGGGGGTCGATCCCAGGGCCTCGTGCATGCAAAGCAAGCGCTCTCCCGCTGAGCTACATCCCCCATGTCTGGGCAGGGTGGGGGCCTCTGCTCACCCGCTTGGACCCCAGGGTCCCAAACCAGACCATCGGGGCTGAGCTCCACCATCCCCATTGCTGCTCCTAAGGGCTTTCATCCTGGCTTCGGGATGTGCCCACCCAAACCCTCTGCCCATCCCTGCTGCTTCAGGCACCGGCGCCCTCCCAGCACCCAGGCCATGGTCCCACCGCCAGCCAGGGTCATGCACACCCACCGGGGAGGCTGGGTGCCCAAAAGAAGGGCTCGTCCGGGAGTTGAACCCGGGACCTCTCGCACCCAAAGCGAGAATCATACCCCTAGACCAACGAGCCGGGTGGGGTGCAGCACTGTATTGCACCCCCAGCCCCTCTGCCCCACACACATTGGGGATTTGGGGGCACCTCAGGATGCATGTCCCTGGGCACGTGCTGGGAGCACGGAGGTCCCTCTGGCTGTGGCCACAGGACTTTAGTGCCCAGCATCTCCACATCCTACCTTCTTCGGGGGGTTTCCCCCTCAGAGCCATCTCCCAGCACCCTGCAGGTTTTGCAAGGACCACAGCTCTGCAGCATCACCCGCCACTCTTCTTCTTCCATGGGGCACCCCCCAAAGGCAATGGCCTCGTCTGACCTGCCTTTCTCCTCACTCCCAGAATATCCATCCTTCCCTGGCCCCCGGAGATGCTGAGTGTGGGGTTCAGGGGGCTGCAGGCACCGGGTGTCCCTTGGGTGCCCTGGGCTAGCAGGAATGCTGGGATGGGGAAGAAGGTTCTGGGGCAGAGCCAGGGCATTGTTTTCTGCATGCAGACCCTGGCTGAGGGGCTGCCTGATGCTGTGCTGGGACTGGCAGCCCTAACTGCTGCAGGAGCTCCAGCTGTAGTGCCATCACCGTGCCCACTCCCTGCACCACAGCCTCGAGCAGAGCTGCCCACCAGGGATGTCGCCCCGCCCCGTCTGTGCCTCATCTCCACAGGCCTGAGCCCAGTAGTGGGTGCCCAAAAGAAGGGCTCGTCTGGGAGTTGAACCCGGGACCTCTCGCACCCTAAGCGAGAATCATACCCCTAGACCAACGAGCCAGGGTGTGCACGCATCACCGAGCACAGATCCTGTGCCCCAGCCCTGGCACTGCACAGACAAACGCATGTCCCCTCCCTCCCTTCTGCTCGCCGGTCATCACGTTCCCCAGCTCCCTGCAGACGTGGCATTGGGCGATGCAGGAAAGCCCACTCATCATCGCAGGAAAATGCCACTTCCCTCCTATCCCAGGACTGATAAACCCAGAAGACCGCGGGGAGCCTGTGCTCCGTGGCCATCACAGCCCCAGCCTGGGGCATGTGGGGCTCTCGGTGCAATGCTGGCTCCCCATCCTTTGACCTCAAAATCCCTCCGGTCCCCCCAGGCACCCCGTTTTCCTGGCAAGTGGGGGCATGTCCAGGGTGGCCAGTGCGTCCCCACACACCGGCTCAGCCCCGCTGCGCTGCCCAGGGGCTGCTGGCAGGGCCTGTGCACACCCAGTGGCTGCAGGGACAGCGGGGTCCCTGGGCAGCAGTGCCCCCCCAGCCCCCCAGTGCCCGCCACAGGGTGGGGGTGCCCGTGCAGCTGCACACCCCGGCTCGTTGGTCTAGGGGTATGATTCTCGCTTAGGGTGTGAGAGGTCCCGGGTTCAACTCCCGGACGAGCCCTTCTTTTGGGCACCCACCGCCCCACTACCCAGCAGATGCTCCCACCACCACCAAGATTCACACCAAGAGACGCCCCAAGACCCCGCGCAAGGGGCACAAGGTGCCCCCACACCCTGCAGTGCCCGGGCACGGGGGGAAAGGGCCCCCGGCATTCCCTGCAGGCAGCGCGTGCCAGGAAGCACCCCCAGCGCAGCCGTGCCCGCAGGCACCCAGGGATTTTCGGGGGGGCCGGGGGGCTCTGCCAGCCCGGCAGCCGGCAGGGAGGGGGCTCTGGTGAGGCAAAAAGGACATGGAGATGCTGGGGGTCGAACCCAGGGCCTCTTGCATGCAAAGCAAGCGCTCTCCCGCTGAGCTACATCCCCCTGAAATAGCATCCTACCTGGGATAGTATCCCCATCGCTGTGTCTTTCCCAGACCCCAGAGCCACTGAGTGTGGGGTTCAGGAGGCTGCAGGCACTGGGTGTCCCTCAGGTGCCCTGGGCAGTTGATGGGGTCAGGATGGGGAGGTCAGCGGTGGGGCAGATGGGACATGGTTATATGGAGGCCGGCCCCGCGCAGTGCTACCCACTGGGGATGTCAGCCCGTCCATGCCATATCCTCACGGGGGGCAGATCCTGGTGGTGGGTGCCCAAAAGAAGGGCTCGTCCGGGAGTTGAACCCGGGACCTCTCGCACCCTAAGCGAGAATCATACCCCTAGACCAACGAGCCGGGGGTGCGCAGCTGCACGGGCACCCCCACCCTGTGGCGGGCACTGGGGGGCTGGGGGGGCACTGCTGCCCAGGGACCCCACTGTCCCTGCAGCCACTGGGTGCGCACAGGCCCTGCCAGCAGCCCCTGGGCAGCGCAGCGGGGCTGAGCCGGTGTGCAGGGACGCACCGGCCACCCCAGAACATGTCCCCACTTCCCAGGAAAATAGGGTGCCCGGGGGGACCGGGGGGTGCCCAGGGCGGGGGCAGATGTGTCCCCCCCCCCCCCAGGTGTCGAGGCATGGGGCTGTGATGGCCGAGTGGTGAAGGCGTTGGACTAGAAATCCAATAGGGTCTCCCTGCGCAGGTTCGAATCCTGCTCACAGCGAGAGATTTTGCCCACTGCCCCAGTGCCCTGGTCCTGGGGCGCCCACACGGGGGTCCTGGGGCGGATGAGGTGGGAGGGTGAGGGGAGCCAGGGCAGCTCACACGGCAGGCAGCTCCTCATCATGGCCCCGTGCCACATGCCTGGGGAGCTGGGGGAGGGGATGGCTGTCAAGCAGAGTGGAGGGAGGGTCAGGGGAGGCAGGATCTGTGCTGGGTGCCAGCTGTGCACCCCGGCATGTTGGTCTAGGGGTATGATTCCTGCTTAGGGTGCCACAGTCCTGGCTTCAAGTCTGGGACAATCCCTTCTTTTAGGCACACAGTGCCAGGCTCAGCCCCGATGGGGTCATAGGACAGAACAGGTGACATCCCCAGTGGGCAGCTCTGCCCGGGAACTGTGTCAAAAAATCATGCCCCTGCTCTTCCCCAGAATCTCCTTCCCCACCCTGACCCACTCACCAGCCCGCAGCACCCAAGGGACACCAGTGCCTGCAGCCCCCCGAACCCCACACTCAGCATCTCCGGGGGCTGGAGAAAGACACAGCAACGGGGATTTTCTGGGAGTGAGGAGAAAGGCAGGTCAGACGAGGCCATTGCCTTTGGGGGTGCCCCACGGAAGAAGAAGAGAGGCAGGCGATGCTGCAGAGCTGTGGTCCTTGCAAAACCTGCAGGGTGCTGGGAGATGGCTCTGAGGGCGAAACCCCCCGAAGAAGGTAGGATGTGGAGATGCTGGGCACTAAAGTCCTGTGGCCACAGCCAGAGGGACCTCCGTGCTCCCAGCACGTGCCCAGGGACATGCATCCTGAGGTGCCCCCAAATCCCCAATGTGTGTGGGGCAGAGGGGCTGGGGGTGCAATACAGTGCTGCACCCCACCCGGCTCGTTGGTCTAGGGGTATGATTCTCGCTTTGGGTGCGAGAGGTCCCGGGTTCAACTCCCGGACGAGCCCTTCTTTTGGGCACCCAGCCTCCCCGGTGGGTGTGCATGACCCTGGCTGGCGGTGGGACCATGGCCTGGGTGCTGGGAGGGCGCCGGTGCCTGATGCAGCAGGGATGGGCAGAGGGTTTGGGTGGGCACATCCCGAAGCCAGGATGAAAGCCCTTAGGAGCAGCAATGGGGATGGTGGAGCTCAGCCCCGATGGTCTGGTTTGGGACCCTGGGGTCCAAGCGGGTGAGCAGAGGCCCCCCACCCTGCCCAGACATGGGGGATGTAGCTCAGCGGGAGAGCGCTTGCTTTGCATGCACGAGGCCCTGGGATCGACCCCCAGCATCTCCATGTCCTTTTTGCCTCACCAGAGCCCCCTCCCTGCCGGCTGCTGGCCTGGCAGAGCCCCCCGGGCCCCCCCCGAAAATCCCTGGGTGCCTGCGGGCACGGCTGCGCTGGGGGTGCTTCCTGGCACGCGCTGCCTGCAGGGAATGCCGGGGGCCCTTTCCCCCCGTGCCCGGGCACTGCAGGGTGTGGGGGGCACCTTGTGCCCCTTGCGCGGGGTCTTGGGGCGTCTCTTGGTGTGAATCTTGGTGGTGGTGGGAGCATCTGCTGGGTAGTGGGGCGGTGGGTGCCCAAAAGAAGGGCTCGTCCGGGAGTTGAACCCGGGACCTCTCGCACCCTAAGCGAGAATCATACCCCTAGACCAACGAGCCGGGGTGTGCAGCTGCACGGGCACCCCCACCCTGTGGCGGGCACTGGGGGGCTGGGGGGGCACTGCTGCCCGGGGACCCCGCTGTCCCTGCAGCCACTGGGTGCGCACAGGCCCTGCCAGCAGCCCCTGGGCAGCGCAGCGGGGCTGAGCCGGTGTGCGGGGACGCACTGGCCACCCCGGACATGCCCCCCTCTCCCAGGAAAGCGGGGTGCCCGGGGAGACCGGGGGGTGCCCAGGGCGGGGGCAGATGTCCCCCCCCCCAGGTGTTGAGGCACGGGGCTGTGATGGCCGAGTGGTGAAGGCGTTGGACTAGAAATCCAATAGGGTCTCCCTGCGCAGGTTCGAATCCTGCTCACAGCGAGAGATTTTGCCCACTGCCCCAGTGCCCTGGTCCTGGGGTGCCCACACGGGGGTCCTGGGGCAGATGAGGTGGGAGGGTGAGGGGAGCCAGGGCAGCCCCAGCCCTGCGCTTCTCCCTGTTGAGCAGGTCCTGCAGGAGGGAACCTGCTCCCTGGCTGATGCCCCAGGCCGGGGCTGCCACAGCCCTGCACAGGTTCCCCCAGGATTTTCCAGGTGTTGCAGACCCGGGAGAGCTGAGGCAGCAGCCTTAGAGGGGGGTGCGATGGGGAGGTGGGCACGGTTTTGCTGACACGGCAGGCAGCTCCTCATCATGGCCCCGTGCCACATGCCTGGGGAGCTGGGGGAGGCGATGGCCAGTGAGTGAAGGGGAGGGAGGGACACACGTGGCCTCTGCGGTGCCACGGCCAGGGGGGCAAGATCTGTGCTGGGTGCCAGCTGCGCACCCGGATGCTCCCACCACCACCAAGATTCACACCAAGAGACGCCCCAAGACCCCGCGCAAGGGGCACAAGGTGCCCCCACACCCTGCAGTGCCCGGGCACGGGGGGAAAGGGCCCCTGGCATTCCCTGCAGGCAGCGCGTGCCAGGAAGCACCCCCAGCGCAGCCGTGCCCGCAGGCACCCAGGGATTTTCGGGGGGGGCCTGGGGGGCTCTGCCAGCCCGGCAGCCGGCAGGGAGGGGGCTCTGGTGAGGCAAAAAGGACATGGAGATGCTGGGGGTCGATCCCAGGGCCTCGTGCATGCAAAGCAAGCGCTCTCCCGCTGAGCTACATCCCCCATGTCTGGGCAGGGTGGGGGCCTCTGCTCACCCGCTTGGACCCCAGGGTCCCAAACCAGACCATCGGGGCTGAGCTCCACCATCCCCATTGCTGCTCCTAAGGGCTTTCATCCTGGCTTCGGGATGTGCCCACCCAAACCCTCTGCCCATCCCTGCTGCTTCAGGCACCGGCGCCCGCCCAGCACCCAGGCCATGGTCCCACCCGCCAGCCAGGGTCATGCACACCCACCGGGGAGGCTGGGTGCCCAAAAGAAGGGCTCGTCCGGGAGTTGAACCCGGGACCTCTCGCACCCGAAGCGAGAATCATACCCCTAGACCAACGAGCCCGGGTGCTACAAATGGCAGGGATTCCTCCTCAACCTCCTGAGCAAAGGCAACTGGTTGGCGTGTGATGAGGCCTGGGGAAGTTCATTCTTGGTCTTGATGGATGTTCCCAGCTGGGAGGTGTCCCTTGGTGTGCCCTGGCTGTGGGGTTGACTCTTGGATATGTGCATGGGCCACAACTGCCCTGGCTCCAAAAGCCATGGGGGTAAGAGGACCGGGATGTGCAGCTGGACACCCTGGTGCTGGCAGCCCCCTGGCAGGGGGATGTAGCTCAGCGGGAGAGCGCTTGCTTCGCATGTAAGAGGCCCTGGGTTCAACCCCCAGCATCTCCATGTCCTTTTTTTCCCCCCTGGAAGTAGCCATAAGAAACATCCCCTTTCCTGCTGCATGGGACATCCCTCTCCTGCCAGGGTTTCTCCTCCCAGCTTCCTGAATCCCGGTGGCTGCTTCCATTGCCAGCTATGTGGCTCTGCCCCTGGCCAGAGCTGCCCAGCGGGGATGGGGTGGCAGCACATCCCCCTTCTGCTGTCCCCAACACCCCTTCCCCGCTGGGAGGGGACAAGCCCTGGCCACGGCCGTGTCTCAGCCCACGGGGCACCGAGCAGCACCTTGCTACCGGCCATGATGGGACTGTCCTGGCAGCTGAGCTGTGCTGGGCACTGTCACCCTGTCCGTGCCCCATCCCTACGGGGGCTGAGCCCAGACTGTCCTGGCAGCTGAGCTGTGCTGGGCACTGTCACCCTGTCCGTGCCCCATCCCTACGGGGGCTGAGCCCAGCGGTGGGTGCCCAAAAGGGGAGGTCGTCTTGACTCCAGTGAACCCACCACTGCCCAGCACCTGCCTTCTCCCTCCCCACGCATCAAGCTCCTGTCCCTGTCGGAGGGGGCTGCCCGAGGCCCCCCAGCCTCGACCAGCTGTGGTAAAATCTCTCGCTGTGAGCAGGATTCGAACCTGCGCAGGGAAACCCTATTGGATTTCAAGTCCAACGCCTTCACCCCTCGGCCATCACAGCCCCTGGTGTCCTCCCCCCAGGCCGTGAACACCCCGGCTTTGCTGTGGGGTTTGCCTTCAGGGAAAAAATATCCCCAGCCCTGGTGTGGAGGCATCTGCACAGATCTTGGCTGCAGCAGTACCCACAAGTGCTGGGGTTGGGAAAAGGGAGCTTTGGGGATATTTCCCAATGGCTGGAAAAAATCGAGGAGCAGCAGAGAGCCTCGCTGCAGGGCAGGTGCCAAAGGGAAGCATCCTCCAAGCATTCCCCAAGGAGGCAACAGGTTTTGGGGGAAAAAAGGATATGGAGATGCTGGGGGTTGAACCCAGGGCCTCTTGCATGCAAAGCAAGCGCTCTCCCGCTGAGCTACATCCCCCCGTCTGGGCAGGGTGGGGAGCCTGGACAAGTCCCCTCACCCCCCAGGGCTGCCCCACTGCCCACTGCTACCCACTCTTCCTGAAGGGCCCTTACTCAAAAAACAGACCCTCGGGGCATGCTGCTGTTGGATCTTAGGGGTCCATCCAGCCCACGGGGACACATCCGGCCAGGACATGGCACTGACCCCTCTGCCCTCACCCTGGTTATGCCACAGCCCCATGTGCCACCAGGGAGGGTGGGTGCCCAAAAGAAGGGCTCGTCCGGGAGTTGAACCCGGGACCTCTCGCACCCGAAGCGAGAATCATACCCCTAGACCAACGAGCCAGGTGTGCAACATGCTGCAACCTCAGCCTCTGTGCCCCACAGTTTTGATGGGTTGGTGACGGTGGCTGATGTTGCCTGTTGCCCTTGGTACAGCCTGGAGCACAGAAATTCGTTGTACCGTGCCCACGATATGGGGGCCGGTGTTTGGAGGTGGCCACAGCACATAACTGTCCTGGCCCCAGTAGCTGTGGGGGCAGCTGGCCCCCGGGGGTCAGCAGGGATCGCGGGGCACAGCCCTTCCCTACGTGGGGGGATGTAGCTCAGCGGGAGAGCGCTTGCTTTGCATGCAAGAGGCCCTGGGATCGACCCCCAGCATCTCCATGTCCTTTTTGCCTCACCAGAGCCCCCTCCCTGCCGGCTGCCGGCCTGGCAGAGCCCCCCAGAAAAACCCCGGGGGCTGGCCCATTGTGGGGGCAGCAGCTGGTGCCCACACCCCATGCCAGGACCCCGAAGAGAAGGGAGCTGCCTCAATCACCCTGCCCAAAACTGCAGTGACTGTCGGGGAGGAACAAGGGACGAAAGCCAACAGCTGACCCCAAATGAGCTCTTTGCTCCCCAGACAAAAGCAGGGCAGGCTTTGCCCAAAGGACAAACCCCTCTGGGTGTTGGACCCAGGTCCTCCTGCACCTGGAGATAGAAGTGTACCCCAAGCCTGCACTGGGAAAGTGGAACAGTACCCCAAGCCTGAACTGGGCTCCCCAGCCCTCCCGCTTGGCCCCACAGCCCTGAGCTTGCTGTGGCTCCCAGCTGGCTCACAGCCCTCTGGTAAAAGCATATGCAGATAAAACCACAACCGACACACCATGGCTGTGGCTGCTCAGCCTCTCTGGCTGGTCCCTCCTCAGGAGGGAGGATTTGTCACCTGGCCCCAGGGCAAGTGGTTGATGGCTCCCTTCCTTACTTGCCTTACTGTTCCCGGGGCTGCCAGAGAGTGGGTTCCCTGGTCCAGGAGCTCCTTCCCAGGAAGAAGGTGAGGTGCAGGGCTGGGGACCCTTCCATACCTGCTCACCCCAGTCCCGCTCCCACAGCAGTGGGCAAAATCTCTCGCTGTGAGCAGGATTCGAACCTGCGCAGGGAGACCCTATTGGATTTCGAGTCCAACGCCTTCACCACTCGGCCATCACAGCCCCGCACCCCAGCACCCACGGGGGATACCTGCCCCCGCCCTGGGCACCCCCCCGGTCCCCCCGGGCACCCCGCTTTCCTGGCAAGTGGGGGCATGTCCGGGGTGGCCAGTGCGTCCCCGCACACCGGCTCAGCCCCGCTGCGCTGCCCAGGGGCTGCTGGCAGGGCCTGTGCACACCCAGTGGCTGCAGGGACAGCGGGGTCCCCGGGCAGCAGTGCCCCCCCCAGCCCCCCAGTGCCCGCCACAGGGTGGGGGTGCCCGTGCAGCTGCGCACCCCGGCTCGTTGGTCTAGGGGTATGATTCTCGCTTAGGGTGCGAGAGGTCCCGGGTTCAACTCCCGGACGAGCCCTTCTTTTGGGCACCCGCTGCTGGGCTCCCACCCAGCCCCGCCCAGAGCCCATGTGCTACCCAGCCACCAACTTTTATCCCCCAGGGACTCCCTGCCGTTGCTGGGGCTCGGAGCTTAGTGTGACACACCGCATTGTCCCTCATCCCTGGGGTCCCAGCCCTGTATACCCTGGCCCATTGGTCCTGCAGGGTGACGCTGGTGTCAGGCTGGCAGCAGGATGGGGACAGGGGCTGGGCTATGGCCATGGCTGTAGCAGACCCTGTGGCCATGGGGCACCCCATGGCTGGGGGGCAGGTGGGCGCCATGGCTTAGCTGGTTAAAGCGCCTGTCTAGTAAACAGGAGATCCTGGGTTCGACTCCCAGTGGTGCCTGCGCCTGGGGGCTTTTTTCCTTTCTGCCCCAAGCTGGGGGGCATTGCTGGGGGTCTCTGCCCTGAGCAGGGCACCCTGGCGTCCCCATCGGGATTTCCTCCAGTGCCTGCAGGCTCCCACCCTTTTGCCCTTTGAGAAGGGTCCTGCTTCGACTTTTCGGTTACACCCCCCGGTGGGTGACACATCCCCATGTCCTGGCAGGGCCAGCCTCAGCTCCCTGCTTCTCTGCCCCAGTTTGCCCCCTGCCAATGACGAAGCCGCCCTGACACAGTCTGGGTGCATGCTTTTACTGAAAGCTTATTTCAGAGTAGGACAAGAACAGCCCTGGAAATGCTGGGGAATATCTGGAAGTCTGGGTGGGCGCAGAAAGGACTTGCAAACATTTCTGGGAAGCGGGGTAGGTGTTGGGGGGCTGGCAGCAGCACATAACCAATGATGGAGTGCATGGGGATGAGGGAAAGGTGCCCCCTGAGGGTACCAGAGCTAAAACATCTCCCGGTGGGGGGGACCCCATGGATAGGCTCTGCTGTGGGTCTGGGTCACCGGATCAGGTGCCCTGTAGTGGGTTTCCAGCGCTTGTTACAGACAGCAGAAGAGACGCAAATCATTCAGGGCTGTGTCAGCCCCCTTCAGCCCCCGCGCAGGCTCCTGCCGTGTCTGGATGCCGCACACTGCACTGGGGGCTCCAGCTGCCCCACTGGCCCCAGGTGGACCCTGGCCCCTCCAGGATGTGCCCGTTGGAGCAGGCAAAGCGGGCACTGGTGGCAGCCACTTCATCACTCAGGAGCCCGCGCTGAGGTGCCTGGACCCGCAGAGCGAAGCCCACCAGGCGCCCTCGATGGGGGCACCAGCAGGCCTCTGACCAGTGTCCCCCATCTAGGCGGGGAGAGAGGAGGTGGTGGGTGGTGAGGCTGGGGGTGTGGGAGGGGAGGAGGAGAGACTGAAGCCCTGCAGGGCTGGGGGCAGCAGTGAACAAGGCTCCCCAGCCACAGGGAGAGGGCAGGGGGGGCGGGGGGCTCACCTGCCACTCCGGGGCTCAGCCATGTAGCCACCGCTGGGGTTCTTGCTGTGGGAGCAGTGCAGCCGAATCCGGTTCAATGCCGTGTCATCCCCCATCACCCCCTGGGGTGTCTCTACCTGCGAGGGAACAGAGGTGGGGGGTTAACTCCCCACAGGAACGGGGTCCCTGGACTGGCCGTGGGCACTGCCACAGAGGCTGCACCTTGAAGCTGATGCCACTGGCGTAGGAGCCCTTGGGGCACATGTCCGGCCAGGTCCAGTCTCCCCAGGGTCCCCCGCTGGACACGGTGATGACCGAGGCATCCCTCCCACCCTGGTCCCACGCCTGCCCCTGCCCTGCGGCACCTGCAAGCCCTGCAGGCAGCAGCAGGACCTGTCCCCCCGGCATGGCTGCCCTGCCTGCAGCTGGCCCGCCAGGCTTTTACACCTAGCAGGGCTGGCAGGAGGGACCTGGAAGCATCTCAGTTACCTTCCCAGGGTGCCCAGGCCTGTTGGATGGCCGGGATTAGCTGTAGGAGAGAGTTAATCCTCCCCCGGGGTGGAGTGCAGGGAGCTGATCCACCAGCTCTTTGTTTGGGTCCCTCTCCAAGCAGTTTGCCCAGGACCACCAGGCATTCCAGTGCTAACCAGGGCTCTGGGCCACGCGGGACTGGGGCACCTTCCTCTCCCTCTCCAGGTTCCCACCATATACAAAATGGGATTTGCATGCTGCCTTTTGCTCTTTCTTTCTTTTTTTGGCAGTGAAAGTGAACAGGCACATTCAGTGACACCTCTGAAGGAAATCCCTTCCCACCTTCCCTGCCCTTAATCCCCCAGGTATCCATTTCATCGTGCCTTCATGCTTCATTTGTCCCAGTTTGCTTTCTGGTTGTGCTTTGCCATTCCAGAGGGTTATTGTCTTACTGCTTAACAGCATTTTCTGCAGTAATAGCTCTTTCTGAGTGGGGTTTTTGACATGAGTCTTGGATAAGAGATTTCCAGCCACTTACTTCCATGCCAGGACCTGGCTGCCCTTTCAGATGCTTCTTCAGTTTCTTCTACCCCTTGTTTTCTCCCTGTCACTGCCTTTTTAAAGCTAAATGCTACTGCGGGGGCGGGGACTGGTGACCTCTTCCCCTTGGGAGGATGCAGTTGCCATGGTGGGCAAGGCACCTGCTACCAGATACCTCCCAGGGCTCTGACTCGGCTGGGGGTGGCGCCCAGGGTCCCCGTGTGCCAGGCAGAACCTTGAGCCAACCCCTGAACCGCAGGACACGCAAACCCAGCTCGGGCTCTTCCCCATTTCTTCCGCACCGCGAGCAAAAAGCTATCCCGACGAGGGTGGGATTCGAACCCACGCGTGCAGAGCACAATGGATTAGCAGTCCATCGCCTTCACCACTCGGCCACCTCGTCCTGCCCCTCGCCGCGCGTGGCCCCGCCCCTCGCTAACAGCCGCATGCTGCCGCCCTGGGGGGCCCTGCCCCGGCCCTGCAGCCGCCCTGCCCCGGCCCTGCAGCCGCCCTGGGGGGCCCTGCCCCGGCCCTGCAGCCGCCCTGCCCCGGCCCTGCAGCCGCCCTGGGGGGCCCTGCCCCGGCCCTGCCCGCCGCCCTGCCCCGGCCCTGCAGCCGCCCTGGGGGGCCCTGCCCCGGCCCTGCCCCGGCCTCGCTCCGGCCCTGCCACCCTGCCTCGACCCGCCGCGCTGAGGCCCAGCCCCGGGCCTCACCTGCCACCGCCCTCTTAGCGCAGCCGGCAGCGCGTCAGTCTCATAATCTGAAGGTCCTGAGTTCGAGCCTCAGAGAGGGCAGAGCTGATTTTTTAAAAAATTTCTTTTTTTTTTTTGGTTTGGCTTGGTGTGGGAGGCTGGCCGCCGTTTCGCTGCCCCGCTGAGCCCCGCAGCAGCGTGAGGGGGCTCTGCGGTGGGCACACCTCCATACCCCGCGCCCCAATGTAATAAGTAACTAAGGGTAATTTGCTGATCAAACAAGTTCAACAAGAAGAACGAACCCATTGTGGTGGTCTTGAGAACTTCCTGTTTAGCAAGAAGAGACCTGTCCACAACGTTATCTTGCTACACCAAACATGGGAACTTCCTGTTTGACAAGAAACCACGATAAGAGAAGCAGCAGAGGGGCGTACTGAAGATGTCAGAAGTGACCTCGGTGAAGATAAAAAAAGCTGCTCAGCTTGCTTGAATTTGCGAGCCCTTGGTGGAGCTGCGATTCCCCGGCTGCCCAGCGCTGCTTTTGCTTTCCTGCCTTAACAAATATTTAGTGAATCCATTTCGGACTCTATTTGTTTAAATTCAACTATAACACCAACATCCTCTGCTCCCTGCCGCGGCGATGCCACCCGGCAAAAGAGCGGTCGGGCCCTGCCGTAATCAGGCTCTCAACCACCGCGGCGGCAAAAATTCCTGCCCTCTCTGAGGCTCGAACTCAGGACCTTCAGATTATGAGACTGACGCGCTGCCGGCTGCGCTAAGAGGGCGGTGCCAGGGCGGGCGGGGCCTCGCCCTCACCGGGGCCAGGACGGCGCGGGCCGGGGCGAGGCCGGCGGGCGGCGCGCAGGGGCGGGGCTGCGCGCGGCGAGGGGCAGGACGAGGTGGCCGAGTGGTGAAGGCGATGGACTGCTAATCCATTGTGCTCTGCACGCGTGGGTTCGAATCCCACCCTCGTCGCGATTGTTTTTTGCGGCCGCCCCGAGCTCTCCCACGGTGCCCAGAGGCAAAGGCATGAAGTCCTGAGCAAAGCGATACAGTGGGTGCCAGAGGCCGGTCTCGCTTCCCACAGTCTGGCAAATTTGGTTATTTTACACTGGACAACCCAGCACTTTAACAGTGTGCCACTTTGAGCGCCCCACGGCCAGAGCTTTCCCATAGCAACGAGGCACCAGTACGTTTCAAGCCACTACAAATTTATTAGGTACAAAACACATTTACAGCAGACAGTGTGAACCAACATCCCGAAACATTTCTGGGTTTTCACAGCTGAATTCCAGGTAAACTGAGAATATCAACAGCAGCACTGCGGTAAAGCACGGCCGAGAGCATCACACAGGCTTCGCTCTGCATGCAACCAGTGAACCTCAACGCAGCTCAGCCCAACAAAACTGTATGCAGTACAAACAGGCTCAAAGTATAATTTCTTCAGTTTAAATTTATTTCAACGTCATATTACGCTACTACTGCTATCCTAGATTTAAAAGAAATGATACAAATTCTATTAAAAAAAACAACTATAAAATTACTTTTTTGGAAGGCAGCTGGCCAGTTTGGACTACTGAAAATTTCAAATGAAATTAGAAGCAAGTCAAACAACTGGTCTCTGGCAGGCAAGATAACCAGTGTTTACTTCCAAAGCTACACTACTTCGCATTTCCCAGGCAGAAATTTCTGTCTGAGAAAAATCTGCTGATATTGTAATAAAGAAAATAAAATTACTTGTACAGGAGTACTGCAGACATGGAAGTACATCTTCATTCTAGTTACTGGAGATCAATATCAAACTAAAACCAAAGGTCTTCAACCTCCAAAGCCACAGCTTTTTAAACACTGGAAAATACAGGTTATCTGCTCTTCCAAAAAAAAGAAAATAATTTCTCCATAGCTGTTTACTGAAGAAAGTGTCCTGCTTTACAACACAATTAATCTGTAGAACAAGCAACTCATCTGGTTTTAACTTGGGCCAGCAGTATAAAAATCTTTCTGGATTTGCACTGAGCATCATTAAGTACAAAATATGGCCAAGTGCTGCACCGACTCAATGACAGTGCTGACTCCTGGGCAACAAAAAAGCAATTTCAAACCACAGTGCTAGGCAGCTTCTGCATGAAGCAAGCAAGCACAGAGCAGGGACAACATCTAGGGACAACATCTTGGGGACCGTGTCTATGGAGAGCAATTGCTCTGGTGTTCCCAGGGGCCCCCCGCCACCCTAAAGTATTCTCCTGGTGAAGCTACGTTTACCCATGATGACAGCTGGCAGAAAGAAAAAAAAAATCACCACTAAGTGTCGATTTAAGGCCTTCCAAGAAAAGCATTTGACCCGTCTCCTTGCCCGTGAAGCAGAAAAGGAGGGAGTCGCAGAGCGGGCAAAGCCCACCAGTGAGCCAGAGGGACACAGCGAGCCACCGACACACTGTCTCTGCGCAAGGCAGCCATGCGAGAAGGGCCCAGGCCCCACATCTGCTCCGTGTTCTTCTCGCAGGAGGATGTCTGCTTTTTCTGCAACGTGCCCCAGGAGCTCGTCTGTTCAATCACCAGACTGGATTTCTTTACCAAGTCTCTTGGTCTGCACACGTATCTCAGCTCTGCTCAAATATCCACCATGTCCACCAGAGCAGACAGGTGGAGCTCCGAGGCAACTTCACCTTCCCTGTTCGCTCTGAGGAGCTGTTGCAAGTGTTTCAGTCTGTCTGACAGCGTGGGGCTCAGCTCCTCCACCGAAAGCTTGGATGCCTCTTCATTCCCAGCCTGGGCAGAAGGAAAAAAAACAAACAACCAAAAAACGAGATGAGACTGAGAAAGAAGCATTACCCAGTACCAACAAGGCACTTCTCAGCTCACCAGCTGTTCCCCCACTTTTGAGGAGAACCACGGAGGTCAGCACCCTCCCAACCCCTGAGGAGGTAAGGCAGAAACAGCATGTTCCTCTATTTCTGTCCCCAGCTTTCCCACAACTGGGGGAAGCTGACCCACACAGTGATTCCATAAAGTGCAGCACCACAAGGGATACAGTTATGGCTGCCAGCAGCAGAAAGCATTAACGCTGTGCAGAACTCTTACTCCAGATCTGCAGAAAGCATTCCTCCTCCCTTGGAGGATAACTTGGAAGTTATTTCCAAGGCGCAGTTTTCCAATTCTTTACTTCCCAGGTCTATTCCACACGGCACACCAGGGTAATTCCCACTAAAGGTTTGGCACCTGCACTCCGTAGAGCCATAGCAAATTCTCAGTACCATCCTTTCTTACCTCTTGAGCAGATGACACGGGACTCTTCATCAATGGACAGGTGACAGTTGGGGTGGACACCAGAGACTGGGGGAGGTAGAGAGGAAGACCCAAGAAATCACCAAGGGGCTCAATGTCCTCAGCTAGACATCGGTGCAACTGTTCTTCAAACCTTGACAGAAAGAACAAGAGCATGGGTCAGATTGCAGGATGTTCTTGTAACCAGTGAGTTAACCAAGGGGTTTGGGTTCAGAAGTGACTGAACATCAGATCCTGCTTGCAGACATTTCCAATACGGGCTGACATAACCCACTGCTATGACAAAAATCCATCACAGAAGGTTGTGGTACAGAAAAGGAGCCACACAGACTGAAGGCGCCCACCTGATGGGGAAGGCAGAAGAGACAAGAAACCCTTGAGCCAACCTCAAAAGCTTTAGCTCTTCAGCTTTGGGATCTGCATTGCTACAGGCAAACTGACATCCCAAAGTGGACTTCATAGACATTTGTGATACTGCAGGACAGACTACTGTACACACAGTACTGCTTTAGTTTTGGTGGCCTGATTGACCACAGACAGCTTCTAACCATTCCTCCAAGCTCCAAGTATTTCTACCATCCTGGACTGTTACTGTGATGCAAGTAGGTGCTAGCAGGGAACTGCACTGCACTGATGAGATTAGATTAAACTAGAGATAGCCTAGGTTGTTTCCTCGCACTGTTGGACTTCAGCTTCCCATTACGTACAACTTAGAAATCGTTTGCAACCCTGGGCCAGGGCCGCAAGGAAAGGATGCTGCTCTGGGAACTTACCTCCTGCTTTCTATTTTCTCCAGTTGCAGCTGTGCCAGCAGACGCTCTGGGAGAAGCTCCTGAGCTGAGGCTGTGAATTCACCTGCACTGGGAATGCTCTTCTCTTGACCCGACAGCATGTTCACCCCAGAACTATATCCATCTGGCATCATGGAGATGCTATATGGTTTCTTAAAAGAGTTGGGAGATTTTACCCTTGACCTGAAGGATGGGGGGGGGGGGGGGGGGGGGGGAAGACAGACAAAACCAAACCAGAAATTAGTGTGTGTTGGTTTTCCTCTACTAGCTTGAAGTCTGGAAATAGCAGGGAGTGAGAACTGACTATTAGGAGACATCCCTTGTACCAGGGTCCAACATACCACCACCCATGTGCGGGAGTTGCAAGGAACTGATCTGGACAGGGGGCTGGGATGCGCCCCACAGGAAAGTATCTACCCCCACACCTCCTGCGACACAGCAGAGCAGCAGCTAAGCTTCCAAGAGTGAAGAGAGACTGGCTTCGCTCTGAAGGAAGACAGGGCAACAAGCTACACTCTTGAGATCTCAAATACTTCCAGGCCACACAGCTCTGAGGCACCCTCAACTTCTAGCACCTTCTCTTAGCAGTGGGACTTTCTTGATGTCTTCCCCCAAGCTGGGGACAAATCCTCCTTTTGAACTCAAAATGCTGCAAAATTTAACATGTAATTACCATGCAAATCATCTAACATGTAATTCATCTGTCGGGTCCAGGCTGCAACTGAAGGTGAATGTAAGGGAGGGGGCACTACTAAATAAAGGGCACGCTCGTGATTTATTCCTATGCTCTTCCCCAGCCTCACACTTTCTCCTCCATGCTTTGCGTACTTGGTACAAGTCTAGTTCCAAAGCCTCAGCAGTGGTTTCTTCAGCAGAAGTTAGTTTCTCCACTTAGAACACTTTAAGCACTCCCCAAGCAATCCATTTATTTGAGAGCTGAGTAACCCTGCAGAAAATAAAGTCTACTTACTACACTGTTTCAGCACATCCTTGTACATCATTTCAAGGAGATGTACAGAAGCACAGTCTGGGAGGATGCCACATGCTGGTTTTCAGCATCATGATGGCAATATATATTTCATAGTAGTGGCCCTGAGCAACCTCCTTGGAGTTCACCAACCAACTCCGACGGCACAAGGGACAGCTGAACGCTACTCCCACAGGGAGTGCCAGCCGCCGCCTCACCTCTCGTGGCCTTGCCGGATCTCCTCCTGCGTGCGCAGCCTGGCTTGTTCCCACGAAAAAGGGAGAGTGAAGTTCTTTAAATGCTCCTTGAAGAAGTACACGCGAATCTGACCATCTTCACTTACTGCTTCTGTGAATAAACCCAAACCCAACGCTTATCATTAGAACAGGTTTTCCCCTTCAGAAGAACAGCTCATTATTGAAAAGCCAAACTGGGGACAAATCATGTGTTCACTTTCAGGTAGCTTAAAGTTGTAACCTGCATGTAAAAATGAGTCTTCCTAAGCTGACTTACTGTTCAACAGATACAAAACTACTGGGAAAGACTGTAAAATGCTGCTTTATCTTAATTTTAAAAATTCTAGTGCATCCAGGTTCAGTGTTCAGTGGGTTAAGTAGTCATTTCATTAAAAGAGGCTCCCTATAGTTAATCCGAACAGGACACCAAAAATGCACCCACACACTTGGATTCTGTTTGCTTCTGATTTCAAGACAAACGTCATTAATCCGTGGAAGTGCTCATTAACAGTGGCAGCCTGCCATCTCAGCTGACCTGAGCTTACATGGTCCAGAAGGACCAATTCTTTGCCTTCGGCTGAATGTAAACCCTCTCCTACTGGGAAAGGAGGGCTGAAAGACTCTTGACTACACAGAGACCAAATTTTGAATCACAAGCTCAAGTCAAGTCATAATCAAACACAGCAAGACCGTAGCTCCTTCTCTGCCATGCATAAAAGGTACCGCTGTCAAGATATTAAACACAGTTACACAAGAAATATCGTCCATGTTGTAGAAGGACATGCAATACCTGGGGCAATAGGCAGTTTGGGTGGTTTCCAGTCTCTCAGTTTATGATCAATGCAGACTGCCAAGATATCATCCCAAGGGATCTCATCGACAGAAGGTCCATCTCCATCAAAGTTCCCAGATGTTTTGTTTTTCCACTTCTGGTAAACTTTGCTCAGCAGATTCTCCACTTGCGACTGGATCAGCGGCTGAGTGTGGGAAGAACTAGCAATCTGAGACACATACTGAAAAATCATGCAGCAAACAGGACGCCAAGGAGCTATGGAAAAAAATCCAACAAAATAAATTGCAAAGATCTGTGACAGAGCCAAACCACCCACCTTACAAGGTGGGTAGCTCAACAAGGCACAGGCACGTCTGAAAGAATAGCATGCCCTCGAGAGGATGCTGCAGTGTGAAGTACATACCACCTAATGGAGGCAGATCTAGGTAAGGGATCTGGAAGGACAGCACAGCCTTCTTCAGCCAGGCCAGGTGATCGGGCATGTTCCACTGCAGGTGGGGTAATAGTTTGTTACCCCCAGGCTCTGAAAACTCAGTAACGGGCCAAGACAAGTCACAAAGGTGCTCGGAGGATGCCACATCTGAAAGAAACTGCAACACACTGTTGTACAGCTCTATGATGACCCCAGGCTCCTGAGACAGCAGGCCAGCTAAACGTCTCTCCTTCCAGTCATGGTAGAAGCGCTTGCCAAATTCACCGTCAATCCCATCCTCAACGTACTCCCGAAGGGTCTGACTGCAGAGCTCAAGGGAGTCTGGGTACTGGGAAACCAGCCAGCCCACAGCCGCAGAGATCTACGACACACAAAACACGTGTGGTTGGCAACTGCTCTACAGTGATCAGGACACAAAGGATTCAGTCCTGCAACCCTAAGTGTGATATCACCTATTCAAGACACTATGCAGTAAGATACAAAAGGAATCAACTATCATCATCCCAGTACTTGCAACAAGTAATTCCCCGACTAGGCTGTTACAATCTAAATTCACACCCAGCAGGCTCAGGAAAAGACAGAAAGAGACTGTTCACACCAGGTGCAGTCTGTGAGAGGAACTCCCTGTTGCAGAACACCGGGGATGCTGAAAACTTATCTGGGAGGAATTGGACAGATTCACAGAAATAAGCCCAGGGTGACTCAATCCAGAGAAGCAACGCCTGATCCTGCAGTCCTTGAACTGCAAAGAGATGCAAGTTGTCAGGGTTTGTGGGGGAGGCATCACTCCGGGCCTGTCTTGTTCTCACCTTCTTTCTTAGGCACCTTCTTCAGACACCTTCAGAACGGAATACAGGGCTGGAGCTGCTTTTGGTCTGAGTCACCTTGGCTGCTCTTGGCCACTACCCTCACTCACCTCTCCAAACCTCCCCACTGTGACTCACACACAAAAACCTATTTTAGACTTGTAAGTATCATGGGGTTTTGAGTCGTCTCCAGGCCACTGTTGCCAAGCACACAGCAAACTGAAGGACAAGGGGAAAAGCTGGTGTCTGGAGGCTGTCAGGGAGAAACCCATACAATCCCTCTTCACGTATGTGAGAGGACAGAGGCATCCCTCAGTCCCATCCATCAAGACGGAATAATACTGGCTGATCTCACAGCACCCAGAAGATACACAAAAAAAAAGGTGCTTCGCATTTCAGAACTGGAAGCTTAAGGGCACAAAGGCTTACCCACCACTAGCACTCATCTGTTAGGCAGCAACTGTACCCCTGCTAGTCAGGGCAGACAGGACAGACAAGAACGGATTTACATAATCATTACACAGATAAAACCATCTTTCATGTAGCAAATGCCACTGACCTCTAGTCAGTTAAAATAGAATAGTCACGAATAATGGAAAAGCAGCAGTAACGCTGCATTTCAGGATAGTTCTGGCTGATGTTGGAATCACTGTTAACAAGTGAGTGTCTGACTCCAGCAAATTCAGATGCGTGGAAAAAAAATGGCAAGAGGCTTTTTGAACAAAAAATAGTTTACAGAAGCTTCCAAGAGGAAAAACATCCCATTACACAAGACTCAGTTGCAATTTAAGCTATGAAGAACATAATAATTCCTTATTAAGGCGTTAGTAATCGAGAGATTAATGATAAACTAGTCAAGTATCTCTTCACGTGAGTTGCCATCCTTACCCTTCCGGTGCCTTGTAAGTCATTGATAGAACTCGGGAGCTCAACAATGGTGTAGTCTGAAATAAGCTGGGCTGAAATCAAGTCCTGCAGCATCAAACCTTAAAAATAAGAAAACCCACCATATTCACAGAGAAAAAGCACACCTACTCTGACCACATTTCTGTGCATACATTCACAGCATTGCTTCCCTCCTCCAGCCTTGCCCACAGACTCTCAGAATCAAATACTCTGCGCAAAGAAAAGCTCAATGCCAAGAGAAAGTGCATCTCCTTCCATACTGATCATTCTTAAGGCCTCAGGATTTCTAGCAAAGCTTTTAGAAGTACTATACTTCACAGTCTCTCCCTTTAGAAGATAAGGTATTTGAGAGACTGCGCTAGCTGCAACAGTTCTACTTGGGGCCAAGCCCTAAACATTTACATAGTTATTTCAAGACAAAGAAATAATTACATACCTTCTTCTACTTCTTTCTCTATGGCCTCCTCTTCCTGACCAGGGACTAGAACTACCAAAGGAACTATCGGGTGGAAAGGTTTGGCCTGAAGCAACTGTTTCAACTGCAGCAAAGCTGAAAGCCAATAAACATCATCTTCTACAACATCTTCACTCCTAACTCGAGGGGGCAGGAGAAGAATGAGACCGCTGGTTCCAAGCAAGTCTTTTTGCATCTCAGCCATATCAAGCTCAGAGTCGGAGAGTGCACGGTGTGCCACCTATACAAAGTAACAAAGATGACAACAGTAATGTACCTAAAGCCTAACAAAGCTATTTTCATACTGAAATCTGTAGTTCACTATTGTTAGCATTCAGCTTTGCCATTCATTACCAAGAGCTCTACAAATTCTAAGACAATGAACTGTTAGACAGACACTGATGTGTCCAATAGATGCAAGTCAGCACAACAGTGCACCTGAGCACCTGATTTGGCATCAGGAATTGATTAAGATTGAGGTTTTAAACTATTGCACTGTATTTAAGCAAGTATTTACTCAGGTGATTGGAAAACAAGGAAAAAAAAAATCCATCTTTTTTCAGACCTTTTCAACAATCCCATCTTTCCCAGTATCATCTCCTTCCATCTGACAGGACACAGTGTGAAAAGCTGCTGCATAACATCCACTGGAAAAGAGCACACCCTGCCCTTCTGGCCTGTTAGGTTATCATGATATTGTTCTCACCTACCTTTATACACACACTGACTTTAATGCTTCTGCTCCCTTGCATGCCAGGAGAATTAAATAATGTCAGTGTTTGAATTCTGTCTTCTGTATGTAAAGCAGGTTTCTTCCAGCTTTTGTCTCCCATAAACTTGGCTTTTACCCAATCCACCAGTACCCTAGCAAACAAGAAAGAGCGGGTTTCTGAGGTTTTTGTTTTTAAAAAATGGCATTTTGGGGTTTTAGCACCAACACCTCTGTAACACCACAATTATCATAAACTCAACCTTCACCTTGCTTGGATTTTGCTAAATAGCTATTAAATGTCCTGAAACTATCCATGCCGCTACGTATCTCAAGGTTTTTTCGCTTTCAGTATGAGCAAAAGGAATGCAGTGAACAGTGTCAGGAGAAGATACGGACCACTGCAATAATTCTATTCACAGCTATATTCTTTAGTGCACCTTGGAGAAAAAACAACCCAAACAAATCAACCACAAACTGGAAGTTTGATATGGTACAGGGGAAAAAAAACCCACCATATCAAGGACTGTATACTACTACTCTCCTATTTGACTGCCCTGTTTGAGAAGTGGACCCAGGAATCAACTCTTTCACTTACCTGTTGGGATCATCCTCTGCATATTCGTCATCATTTGGCAAAACCAATAGCACCTTCCAAAAAACCTGTTCTTGTTGGACTGGAATATGTTCAGTGATTAATGAGACAAGATCCAGGGGAGTCCAAGCTAAATCACTTAAAGAGAAACAGAAGCTGGTGAAAAGACCCTGCTTAGTGCTCATTCCTACCTGGGGAACGTGTTGGGTTTGGTTTTTTTTTTTTTTTTTTTTTTTGCTTTGAACAAGTTACAATACTGCGTATTTCAATCAGTCCAAAATCAGAGCTAATTCTTTAGATTTGTTGCCTATTTCACCACAGACCAGACGCTTTCAAGAACTGCAGCTGCTAAGTCTGTCACATGAGCCTTACTTTGGGGATTGTGGGACCATATATGTACTGCTTCACTTCCACACTGTTTCAATACCCTGCCTCCAATAAACACACAGGCCACTAGAATGCACAACAAGCCATGAGAAGGCAGATCACCTCTTGCAATTTAAATGTCTAGATCAATCCTTTCACGTCACAAGCCAGGCCAGTAACAGCTCATTTACTCCTCTCCCCCTATACCCCATCCCACCCTGGTACAAAAACCCACTGTAATGTCCATCAGATCCTTAAAGTTACGCCCATGGCAATAGGATTAGATGGCCTAAAACTTCCATGAATTTATCTTCCAGTTTCCCTTACCTTGAAAATACTCCCAGCAGCAAGGCTGAAGTAGACACCCGAGTATAATTTGTTATTCCTTACTCACATTTTTGAGATCTCTGGCATTTCTGTTACAGTTTGCTTAGAAAGAAAACAAGAATCAAACACCAACATACCTTAACAACTGCTGGTAGAAATGCTGAACTTTAATTTCATGTACTGTTTTGTTTCTCAGCCAATTCAACCTGGGAACAAGAGAATCTTGGTTGTAATTTTTGGTATAGAACAGGTACTTTAACCAAATTTAGGAAACACTAAGACTTCAGAAGTACTGCAGACACTTTAGAAAGTTGCCGTAATAGCAGGATTTATTTGAATTTTCAGTCTTTGCCGTGGCTTTTGTGCAAAAAGGGTTTTTTTGGGGGTATTTAAGAACAGTTTTGCAAAACCATTAACATCCACAGTGGAAGAGGACTACTTTGTAACTTACCTTCCAAAAACTAACCAGATTGCTAACTAGAAGTATCCTTACCTAGTGCAAGAGATTCCCAGCTTTCCTCCGTTACCCAAGTTTACAATTCTCTTGCACAAGTTCTCCATGGCTATAGGCCACTCTGCACTGGGGGACAGTGCTTTCAGTTTATTTTTTGGATCTGTGCAACAGGGAGCTGCTGGAAACGCCCTCATTTGATGTTTCAACTTTGTTCGAGCTGCCACTGCCTCCCTCCACCTTTGGAAGACAAGAGATAAATAAATTGTTCTGCAAACCAAACAGGTTTTGTTTTTTCATCTTGCCCATCAGACTGGACTGGGCTCTCACCCCCCCACCCCCCCCCCCCCCAAGTCAGCCCATCCAGGGGACAGGGTGAGGTGGTGCAGCGGGCTTAGCTGTATTTCTGCATGCAGCCGCAAAGTCAGAGCTCAAACAGAGCGTGCACAGAATGAGACCTGCCAGCTGTACAGAAGCAGCATCCGAAAGTGGCAGCCTCGGGCCCCATTCAAAAAAAAAGCAACAAAAACAAAAGGCAGCAGCCTTCTGCTTAGTAAGCTGCACTTGCTCTCAGTGGCCAAACTGGTCACAGGAGGGAAACAGGGACTGCTGTTCTTCCATCTCACCCCTTCCTCAGCTGTCTCAGCTGTGCTCCCCTGGCAAAAGTTCAAGCATAGCTTCCCTTCCCCATTTCCAGCGTGTTTATTCCTAGCCCATATAGCATTTTACAAAGATTCATTGCAAAGCTTCTCTGGTATCTCAAGACTTGCTGAAAACACATTTGCAACTCTGCTGCAATAAGAAAGGTATGCCTCTTTCTCTCTTGAAGGAACATTTAAAAAACCAACAAGAAGCAAACATATAATAAAGTCTTTATCGTTAGATATTTGCATTTTTTCTACGATCAAATGATTCAAAATGCGTGGCACTCAATAGAATTATAACAAAAAAGCCAATTCATGAATTAAGAAAGTCTTCTATTGCACTTCCTCAGGTATTTTCAGGGCTTTATAAAAATATTCATGCATCATCCCATTTTCTTGACGGCCGCACGTACACTTGTTTTACACATCCTTAGGCTCCTCCTTAATCTTCCCTGTTGCACTGAAGGGTATTTATACAGGCCGTGAAGAGACACATGAGCTCAATTTTAGGATAGAAAGAGCTCTGCAAGGAAATATGCTCCACAGAGAAGAGACTAGCCTGCTGCTTCCTCTTCAGCGGCGAGAAATACCACCTGAAACGCACCTTGACCTGGCTGCACTGGGACAGCACAGCACCGCAATGAATCTCTGCCTTGGAACACCACAACAGCCACTAAACACTTAGCACACAGCCAGAAAATCAAGTGTCCAACAGAAGAATACAAGGAGATATCATTACAAGTTTCTAGATAGAATGAAGCTGAAGTCTCCTACCAAACTCTCAATACCTGACTCCAACGAGGTGTGCTCCTCACCCCACATACAGCTGAGTAACTCAGAGGCTGGTAATAAAACTCTAAGTCTACACTTAAGGTGGAGACAAGACAAGCCAGCAAAAACTGTCTCAAAAAGAATGCAACCAGACAGCTGATAGTTCAAACTCTACTAACCACTACCCGCCAATGCTCCCAAGAAAAGCAGCTGTATCACAGGGTGGCAACTCACCGTTGCAAGTACTTGCAGAAACACTGGAGCTCCTGAAGGGTTTCCTTGGCAATCTGGAAAATCTCATCCTCCAGAAAGAGGTCCATGACATGACCACAAACTTCTTCCGAACACCGGGCAATACGGGCTTGCCGGTCTCTTTCTAAGGCACACCTAGTTCCAAGTGAAACAAACCAAGACCCCTAGTGAGGTGGAGACTGCAGCAAGTGCCAACAGAATTAGCTGAGATGCGAACAGGGAAGACGATCTCGTTTAGCAGAGGGGAGGAATTTTCCACACTTCTGCTCTATGGCCCTTCTAAATAAGGCCTGTAATCAATTAGAAGTCATTCAAGTTTCACGCTGATCACGGGCTTCCAGAAAAGGGTCTACAAGAGAGCCCACAGCTAGAGCTGTAAGGGAGTCAGAAGAAAATTAAGCATACAGAGCAGCCTTGTCCTAGACAAAGCCTCTCTTCCCTCCACCCTGGAGGCCCACTACTGCCCAACACAGTATGACTGCAAATTGGCAGCCTGCTGTACAAGCAAGCACACTTTCCCTCTCAAGTAATTTACTGAAGATGACCTCAGAGAAGGCCAAGCAAGAAGCCCACCACTTCCTGACAAACTCTTATCCTTAGGAAAGCATCCTACAGCAAATTATAGCACACAGCACGTTGTACGTACTTTAATTCATTGGTTGAAGCTTCTTGAACGCTTTCCTTTATTACTTCTTCCATTAACTCCATACCCACCAACTGGCTCAACTGTTTTATTAGCTGTTCTCTTTCTTGCTTTTGCCTGGAGGGACAGAGAAAAGATTTACACAAGTGAACAGATTTACACTAGCAAACCTGCCACTTAGTTAAACAAGTGCTACACACAGTGTCAGACAGTTCACCTAAAATTGAGTTCCCACTATCTGGTTTCTCTCTCTCTCTCTCTAAAGATAAAAAGCTTTGCATGGAGTCGGGCTTCCCTCAAAAATACAGCTGACAGTGGGGTTATTGTACTCTTACCCCAAGTAACTTACCCCAAGCAGCTTACTCGGAAGGAAAAGTTCCTGCATACAGCAGGGCCAGGACGCGCCTCCCTCTCTGGAAGCTCTGGGTGCAGTTAAGTTCCCAAAATTCCCACCCACTATTTTCACAGTGGCTCTGTAAGGTCAAAATACTAACTAGCAGATCACCTGAGAACGCAGAAGGGACAGCCTATCTGCAAGACCCCAGGGCAGTTCAAGGCGAGACAAAGTGAGTGCTGTCAGCATGGCAGAGACACACAGGGCCTGAGCATACATGCAAGGGCACCAGCTGTCATTACCGTTGCCTTAGGAGTGTATACAGCCCACCCTGCCCCGCAGCAAAAGCAGCAACTCACCTCTCTTCCTCCACTCTGCGCTGTTCCTCTTTGACACGCTCCCTTTCCGCAACAAGCACGCTTCCTGCCACTTGTCTGAGGATCTCCTCCATCACTTCAGTCACGAGTTCCTCCACAGTGGCCTCCGAGGTGCTGTGCAGAAACAGCAATTCTCTTTTCAAAGCCACCAAATTTTCATTTAATGCCCTACGTCTGTGCTTTCCTCAAGCACACCCTTGCTCCATTGTGGTGGGCTGACTCTAGCCATCAGGTGAGCACTCACACCGCTACCGGCTCACTCCCCTCCCCGCATCGGGACAGGGGAGGAAATGGGAAGAATAAAAGCAAGAAAACTCATGGATAGACATGAATACACTGTAATAGGCGAAGGGAAAAACCCACACCCACCCCACCACCAAGCAAAGCAAAGGCAGTCTGCTACCATCTCCCAAAGGCAGACGAATGCCCAGACAGTCTCCAATCAATGGCTACCCTGTAAGCCAGAAACCTCCACCTTCTTTTCCTCTCACCCAGTTTTATTGCTGACCGTGACACCCCATGGTACGGACTTCAGTCAAGTCTGGGTCTGCTGTCACAGCTGTGTCCCCCCACAGCCTGTGGCACAGCCCCAGCCTACTCACAGGGATGCAGAATGAGAAACAAGGTAGGCCTTGACCCTGCGCTCTTCAGCTATAACCAAAACTTGGTGCATTAACCACACTGCTTTGGTCACAAACCCACATCTACGACTCTAGCAACCGCCCTGGAGACGAAGCATTACTTGAAACAGAGAAGTATCCAGATTTGGATTTACTCCTCTTGTCCTGTCCCCCCTGCCCCTTCAGGCACCTTCCTTTCCACAACATAGGTTTCTTGTGGCAGTAGTGTGAGTGTCGTGCAAGGCAAGGTTTACAGAGGTTTGCAGTTACCCTTCCATTAGGTTAGCTGGTAACAGAGAGGTGGCAGACATCTGGAGGAAGGTTGTCTTTTCTCTCAACTGTATCAGTAAGACTATATCCACTATAGACCTTGCCTTGCTTAGTAGTTTTTTGGTCTTCACACATGGTGTCACTACAGCAAATTGCAGCTATGACAGACTCCAGGAGTGCCAGCAATAAATGCTCTTTACCAGATGGCAGCAGTCACGTAAGCCACTCCTGCTCTGCCGACTTCTCTGCACTCTCCTTTGAGGACATCATTCACAAGCCCATCCACCACTTCGGCAATGTCCTACAACACAGCAGAGGAAGCAGCTGAAGCAAGATGCAGTCCTGCTCAGGATGGCCTGGGCACGCACCTGAATTAGGAGCAAGGCTTTTCAGCCTCGTTTATCTGACTGAAATTGGCAACATCATCTGTATTTCTACCTACAGACTAAGCTAACTTAAAACACAACAGCCTGGAAATTTTAAGACTATCTAAAAGGTTAGTAACAGCCCAGAAACAAAAGCAGCTTTCTGTATTAAATATGGGCAAGTTAGCAAACAATCACTAAGCAAAGTGAATTTTGAGAGGCATTCCTATCTTCTTACTCAAGAGTTTCTCTCATTCTAGCAGATACAATTCCAAATGACCAGGTCTAGTTTTCACTGAAATGTAGCCACGTTTAGGTAGAATATGGCAGCTGCACTTTACAAAGCCATGAGACACTCCGAGATGGGTTCAGCAGTACGTATCTAAACGTGGGTGGGTGAGAGAGAAAGGGGAACTGCACAGATACACAGGGTACACATTCAAGGCCCAACATTAATAGTCATATATCCACAAGAAGAAACCTTCTTGTGTCTCATTTGAAATACATGCCATTAAGGAACAGCTCAATAACATTACCATACCATGATGTATGATAATATTCACTAAAGCAAAGTTTACCTACTAAGTCAAAGATCATAACTTTCTACCATCACTTTCTGACTCTCTCCTCAGAGGTTTCTCAAATAAATGCTAAACAGTCAGGGCTGTCCATCTTATGAAGGAGTCTGAATGAGCACTGACATTTCAAATTTGCATGTGAAGTCACTGAAAACTTCCTCTTTTCAAAACAGTGCAAGGAAACAATTTTTCAAAGTATCCAAAGCACTGAAACAGGGATTGTCTCCTTTTGACTCTACAGAACACATGCAGATTCTGGAAAAATAAAACAACCTAAGAACTCAGTTACCTTTCATTATATTTCAGATCTTTCCCAAAAACTTTAAATTTTATTTAAATTTCCTTACTGTGTCTGTGTAGACAGGCTGAGGCTTTGAAGAGAGAGGCTCAGGTTGTCCAGCAGGTTGGGAGATGGCCTGCGCAGGAGGCAGCACTGGCACAAGCTGACGAGGTAACAGCGAGGGCAGAAGATGTGCTGGCGGCTGGACTCTTACTGCTGTGGCATCTAAATCCACACCTTTGCTTTCTGCTCTTCCTTCTTGGAGGGATGAGGGGGAAGAGAAATTAAGGAAACCATGTCAGTCACAAATAGCAGCATAACTATTCTTATCTTCAAAAGCTGACAAGTCTGATAGATCTCATCAGGTCATAAAACAAGTCCAGAACAGAAGCTGGCTGTCTTACGGTTAAAAATATATAATCATATCATAGAAGCTAATCTGTATTTATTAGTATTTTATAAAAAATACTAAAAAAATCCATTGCATGTTGCCTCCAATACCAAGTACATGCATTTCCAATAAAACAACTGTTTTAAGTTAAGTACACCTAACACCTACACACACCTCTTGAATAAACGCAAGATATCTGTACTTTCAACTATGCCAAAAAAGCATATGTTCAGCTAACTTGAAAAACACCACAATTACACACACAGTGGGAACAGTTGCAATACAAAATCTGCAAACTGAAAAGGGAAGTTGGTTGCCTGAAATAGCCAAATATCTAGTTATTTCACCTACGTTGGCAAAATTGCGCTCATGTCTCTTAGTGCATTTCCTGTATTGGAAAAAGTATTTTATTAATCAGGTTGCTTTTTAGTATTTATAGATACGTAAGTACATTTAAATCAAAACATGCTTTTATTACATCAAATTTCCATGCAATTTCAATCCGTATGAGCCAAGAACAGTTTCTGCTTTGTAAAATAAAACTACTCACAGAGCTGACCCAGCAGCATGTTCCTGAGCAGTATCTAGAAAGCACGTTTGCTCTTACCTGTTGCTTCCACACTGGGTTTTTGGCTACTACTAGCTTGATCCACAGAGGTGCTTCCACCAGTATACTTGTTCTGTCCGTTGAAGCTGGACACAGGCATGTGGTGAGGCACCGAGGGCAACGGCCCACCATTTACAACTTCCCCAACAGAGACAGATAGCTTCTGGCTGACAAACATTGATTTACGTGGTTTGGGTAATCCATCTGGCTCCAAGAAAGCTGAACGATTCAGCTCCACATAAGCACTGGGGAAAAATAAAAACCAGGAGTACATCCTCAAAGCTCCAGTAACCTATAGGTTTTCAGTTTGAAAGCTTAGCGGGACAAAGTGACACAGGCACAGGGCACCCACGGTTGCTCCCTATAGTTCGGATATCCATCTTTGGCTGGAACCAGAAAAGGGAAGGCAGAGATCACTGTCCTCGCTGCTATACCTCCCAGGACGGAGTACAAGCTACTAACATTTCTGGGCACCTTTGTGGACTATTCTGTCTCTTTTTCCTTTTAACCTTTATCCACTGAGCATATTATCCATGCACGTTTTACCTAGACTACACCCCACGTGACTGCTGCCAGGGCTATTTACAGAAGTCATTTTAAAAGCTGCAATCTTCTTCCAATCTTGGCACCTGTAGTCTCTCTGATGTATTACTTCAAAGCAGAAAGTTACCAGGAAATAAAGCACTCTTTATACATATATATCTATCTAGTGCTCCACATTTTTTTGCCTTCTCCAGTCTCTTGAGATTGCAAATCTGTATGAGCACATCTTACAATGTATGTATTTCCATGGCAGACACTCTTACCTGCAGACCATTGGCTTTGAACATCCTCTAAACTGGTCTGCACTGTTCAGCTTCATCCTGCCCTACACGCGTCACCATAATGCTAGTTTCCTGAGAAGCAGAACTGTAACCTCGTTTCCTATGGAGCTGCAATTTACTACAATTCAACTGCAAGATAAGAACCTAAAACGTTTTTTTTTTTTTTTTCTACTGAGTTATCTACAACATTTCTTCACAGGGAGGAAGACTCTGGAGTCCAGTGGACACCAAGCTCAATATGCAGCCTCTCCTTTGGGGGAAATGTTTCTACCGTTTTCAAAAGCTATTGTGGGAAGTCACAGTAGTTACAGAGATATAAGCCCCATTTCTTGGTGGAAAGATGCAAAATTAAAGAACTTTTCATGATTACAGCAATAAAAATAGAACAGATAATTGAAATTTGCAACTATCACTGTCCTAGTGCTTTGCTTAGAGAGGCCAGCCCCTGTTCTTTTCTTTTTCTGGCTGCAAACCACAGAAGCAGCCCATCCACATCAACACTTCACCTAACATCAGTCTAAGCCCACTAGGCATCTTAAGGCACAGACACCCTTTTCCTGACACTTACCCATCAGACACACTCAGGCCATAATAACTTATAAAATCAGTTGCTTCCTCACAATCTTTGAACAGCAGCATGCGGACCAGGTGATCCAAGGGAAACACTGTACATCTCTGAGTGCTCACAGTGTAGGCAATATTGAGAGATTTGAGAGCATCTTTACGAATCTGGGGGACAGTAAGAGAAAAACCCCACATAACTACTAAGTTAAAGAACCCAAAATCTACTACGAAGCTGAAAATCATGTTTAAAAGAAATCAGTATTTTGCCATCAAATATCCACATAAGCAACTGTTTGAATTTAACTTTCTTTTTAAATTCTCTGCACTTGCTTTCTAGTTTCTGCTCCTCTTCAATGTTGCTCATTTTGAGCATATGCCTTTGCGATTCTTGTGCAGAAGGAAAAACTTGTAAGAACTTCTGAAAATGCAGGTTCATATTTTCTTTGCAAAAGTCTCAGATTTGCTTCTCTATTGTTTTCAGGGGAAATAATATGTATTTGTACACAGTTACAGGAAAAAAATGCTGAGAAGAGCATTTTAGTATTTGCCTTTTATATCACAGCAGAAAACTCTTGATAAAATTTTAAAGGCTTCTGAAGTGGCAAGAACAAGATTATTTTTAAGGCTAAATACCTACCAAGTTTTCTGCTAAGAAGATTTCCTCCCAAAAGTCCCAGCTGATTAACACTTTAAAAAATATCCATCTGCCTTTTTCTCACCTGGTTGAAATAACAGTGTAAGAGGCAGGCATTCAGATAGGAAGCTGCTTGCACTAACTTGAAAAACCTCACAAAGTTGTTGCTGTTTAAGGCAGCAAAAGCTTGAACCGCAAATCTAACTTCAGGAGAGTTTCTAACCTCTGGATGAAACTGCTGTACTTCTCTGTGGAGACAAAAGACAGAGACAAACCTTTTGCTTCGCTATTAACAATCCTAATTCAATAGCAACCCACAACAAACCAGAATTAAAATTAGGAGCTTTAAGCAAAACATGCAACTCCTGTCCAAAACAAATGGCTGTGAATTAAATCTGCAGCATTATTTAACGATCATTAATCTTCTACTGATGTGTCCATAATCAGCATATTATTTAGGTACATCACTCCAACACCTAGGCAGAAAGGCAGTTAAAGAGATCAACTAGAAAAGCAAACTATGACTGATCACAAAACATTTTTTTCTTGGTCGTACTGCAGAAAAAGCAGTGAAGCTTGGACACAAATCCGGGAAGAGAAAAAAATTTTCCTTGACTGAGAATAGTGAAGACTTAACTTTCCCTTTTGTTTGTTTGGTTTTTTAAATACCTGCAGAAGCTCTAGTGAGTTATTCAAGGAAACAAAACAAAACTTTTTTTCTTAACAACACACACACACACTTTTTAAAATGACCTATTGAAACACTCAAGTGAAACCTTACTACAGTACACTTTCTTTGGCAAAAAAATATTGCAACTAAGTGCTTCACTTCCATTACAATTTGCCTGGACTTAATTCTAATCTCAATTTTTCCCAGAGGCAAAGAGAGAAAACAAGCGGTATCTGTTGTTCCCACCTGAGAATATCACCCTTGTTGAGATTCAGCAAGACATTGTAACCTCTGAACTCTGCTTCACTCTTGCAGTAAATCCCCTTGTTAGCCAGGTCCTGATACATCTCCTTCAAGCTCTGCAGGCATTTAGTCATGTTCTCATTGTTGATCTTGGCATCGAAGGAGGACATGGGCTCTTCACACAAGTGGTGAGCGCAATGGATGTGAAAGCGAGTGCACTTCTCAATCAGAGACACCATCAGTGGGTTGCAGAGATGTTGCTGGGTTATATCCTAACCAGAACGATAAAGAAAGTATTGCATGTATTTTTTTAAACTACAGTTGAAGAGCATAGTCATCTGGCACTACCTTTGAAAACTCTTTTCAGCTGTGCTTTGAGGCACTTCACAATTCAAAAACATTTGAATTACTATTGCTTTTTGCTTCACTTTTTACAGCATTATGTCATCTTTCATTTTCTATCATCAAACATCATCGCCCCCTGGTCCTTACCTTTCTTATTCCACGAGTCCTGTTCCAGACAAAGTCATACCATTCTCGGTAGTTTCCTTCTCCTTGATCCATAATGTTTGTCACTAAATAGTCCATGGTCATGCTCAGCACCTCAGAGGGTCTCAATTCATGGGGCAAAGGCTCCTCTTGATCTGCTGAGGACCTGCTATATTCCTTGATTGCTGCCGCGTGATCTACCTGCAAGGTGGAGAGAAAAGAATCAAAGTCTAAGGAGTATGTTCAACTTCTCAGGAGTATAGATGACTGATAGCAAACACCACCAACAGTTTCCTATTAGCACCAAGCAAACAGATGTCCCTAGAACAACAAACTCCTGCATACAGAGGGCTCATACCTTGTCAGATCCTAGAAGCGATTCAAAGATACTGAGCTGGTTTCTTGTCTCCCTCATGTAGCGCTCCTTTTCAGGACACATGTCTGGGCAAGTGCCAACAACAGTTTTTGCTTTGCCAAGATCAGTCCTTTTTATTCGAGCTAGAAAAAAAATAATAAATTGAGCAAGCACTAAGCAGCTCTCATTGTTGTTTTCATGACATGCCAACACATCCCTGAGCATGTCAGATGCCTCAGCTGCGGTCTGCACGTTGGTTAATGGATGGATGTCAAGAAGTACATTGCTAGGGCAACAGTTCACAAAAAAGCTAGTGGGGAAAATGTCTCTAGAGATTCTCATCCTACAACTACCCAGAGCAAGGCTGTACCCACAACTTGGCATGGTCAGAAACACACAAGAACGCCCTACTCCGGGAACTGTCCCAGGGTTGCATCACTCCTTTGGGGAAGTTTCTCCTAATGTTCCACCTGGATATCAAGAGTTTTTCTGAAAAGAATGAAGCCTCTAAAAGATAGCCAATGTTTTGTATCCTAACAAAGCACCGGCAATTTCACAATTCCACATCAAGTGGATGAGAAATCCATTTGTTGATATTAAAAATAAGATCTTAAATTAAAAGTAGGGTCAGCTTTGAAATGGTAAAAACAGGATGGAAGGGTTTACAAACCAGCACCATGACACAAAGAGCCATTTCTTGAAATAATTACCAGCTGTGTAGTAGTTTAAATTTAGAGAAACACAATTAGGCTTTGGGTAGCTTTCTTCAAAGAGTGTGCAGGGATGGAAATCTCCCTACATCGCCTGTTTCACAGAAGATTAAAAGTCTAAATATACACATGCAATAAGTAACACAGATTTTTGTGTGTTCTACAAGAAATTAATGTATAGATGTTCAATAGAGATTGTTTTACAGGCTGCTTCATGTTAAACCCTCTTTTAAAAGCCATTTCCATAATATCACAACAGCTTTGCAACAAACGCCAAACACTTCTTTCTTTCCAGCAGAGAACAGATGTTACACTCCATTCATGTAACTACCTTGTCGCATGATTTTGTCCCTTTGGTCCAAAAGACGGTATCTTTCTTCAGATGTCTCGGCCACTAATCCTACCAGGTTACCAAGAGATGACAATGAAGCTCCCAAGGCCTCTGAGCTCTGCCCTTCAGAATTAGAATCAAACAAATCTGCTTCAAACTGCAGCGCCTTTCGAAGACCAGGCTTCTTTGCAGGAGAACTAAAAATAGAAGATTTTTTAAATCCTATAACACTATAATGCACACCCCAGCCTTAATCAGTTCACTGCTCTTTAGGGCATCAATATCTCTGTTTAGAATAATATTTTGTTCAAAAGGCAATGTATGAAATAAATGAAGTATGTACAGATGTACTAAGGTTGTTATGAGCTAACACTAGCACTGGGAGTTAATCTGGTTAAATACTCAGCACTGCCTTGCCAACACTGCCACACATTCTTGATTGTGGTGAAAGCCTCATCCTTTGTACAACAGGAACGGTATTACTAAATGTGTCCCAGAGTGGACAGAACCAGATGGCTGTGGCAGCATTTTTGCATCACTATGGCACAGCAGTCTGCATTTTAAGCCAGGAACTAGCCTGCTGTTTGGTGTGAAAAAACATGAATGCTTTCTATAGCGGCAAGAGATTATTAAAGGATTTTACAGGGCCAAGATACAAACATGCTTTTTAAATCAAGGAACATTCATTCCTTCACAATGTATTACTAATTTTATAATTGTATAACTATGCATACCAAATTACTTTTATCAAACCAGCCACATCATTAAGGTACCACAGAACCATGACAACCTTGCCACTCCAGAAACTGACACGAAAACAGGAGGATTCCTGTACAAAGACCATTCACTTGAAGTGAGACAAGGCAATAATCCAAACACCAGTTACTCTGAAAAGGGGACTCATTCCACAGAGCTGTAATTGCCTACAAATGAAACTACTCGCTTCAGAAGCTCATTTAATCATGGCCACAGAACAGTGCCATTACTCTGCTTGGTCCCAGTTTGGCTCTGCACTGCTTCATTCCATTCCCTTATGCCTCACTATTGCAGGTGTTGTTACTCATGTTATGAACAAAACATTCAAAAGAAATATGCAGACCTAAGCAAAAGATCTTAACAAGCAGGTAGAATTATCTTTCTGACAAAGTCTTGAGATCTGTGACCTTGTAATTCAGACTAACCAGAAGAGACGAGGGAAGCACACTTCTCGGTAACAACAGGACTATTTGGCACAGACTGATAATCATTTTTCCCCAGGCACTCCATTTCCTGCCAGATGGACTCCCAGAGGAGCAGACGTACCTTTTACCAGGCATGACACCGCTTGCAGAAGATCTTATTAAAGGTTTTCGAAGAGGGGAATGCTGATAGTTTTGCTCCTCATTGTTCTGCCTTCCTTCATCTTCACCTGCTTTCTTCTCCTTGGATGAAAATTCTCTTTTTGCTGGACCTGACATGACATATGAACATGAAGCTAGGTACTTGCCAAATAGTTTAAGGAATAATTCTTCCCCCCCCGCCCCCTCCCATAGGGGTGGTGATAAGCAGTTTGGTTTTTAAAAAAACAAAATTATTAGAAAATAAGAGTCACAGTTTTGTACAAGTATGCAAAACTTTCAGGACAATTTCCACTAGAAGTTGTACCGAGTAAGGCTACCAATTGCTAGTCAGCTTCACTGTTCTATAAACAATAAGGACTTTTCAATAAAATATCACTTTGCAATAACTATAATTGGTCAGCAGATTGTCAGTAAATGAAGTCCAATCATCATGTGAACTTAATTTCTCTTAGGTCTGGGATATAACCCACAGATCCCGACTCTCTACAGCATATGAATTTCATTTCACCTATGTAAACCACAATTCCCAGTGCTCCTGCTGAAGCATTTTCATTATTTATTTCACATACTCAAGCTCAGACTGAGGTTGGCATGCTTTCTCAAGAGCTACATCTACACCATCCACGAAGGAAGAATTTCTTCTCCCAGGAACAGATTTTCAACCAACTGGATTTCTTAAATTCTCTCCGATTAGTTATTTTAGAATTCTGCCTTATACGTTTCTATAGACCCAACATCACAATAAAATGACAAAAGCAAACAGGCACCCCTAGAGCTGCTTCTTCAAGATGTTAATTCTCAGGAAGACAGCTCTACAGCTATTCATTTTCTGGAAGGCAGGTCTTTGGTTGGTCAAAGCTGTGGTGAACCATTCATTTGCTGACACCTGAAGTGCCTCCCCAGGCTAGGATCTCTGAGGTACACACGCAGCACTCAAAGCTAAAGAAAGGGAAGCACTTGACAATTCAAATATTCGCCTAGGGGATGAACAGCCAACCTTCACACCTCCTTTTGCTCTAATCCCAGGCAGGGTCTGGAATCGAGGTTTCCCATTTCTAATGTCAGTTCCCTATAGTTGCTCTCTTTTTGGTTCAAGCGGTGTGTGATTGTTTATACGCACAGAACAGCAACCTCAGCAACACAGATGCTCACTCCAGAGTACGCCTTAATTTGCAGGACATTTGCCCCACAAGCTGGAAGTCCACGCTCTGAAGTGGGCAGCAAGGCATTTGAAACTGGGTTTTCTTACATCCCCAAAGAACCTCCTACTTCTAGATAGAAGTGCTGTCCTGTAGGTGGGTTCGTTACCCGGGGCACAGACTCCGGGTCTTCGCGTGCTCAGACTCAACTTCTTTTGGGTCTGGGGAATTTCTCGAATCGGTGGTTGCTATTTCCCACTGCTGGAATTACATTTTCCCTAGTTTTGCCGAGTTCATTACTTGTGGTGAGCCTCCTATAAGCTCACCTATCTTGTGGAGGTGCTTCCTTTGTTAAATTCCTTTTCTAAACCAAAGCATTTGCCAGCCCTTAGGAAAGCTTTTAGCAGGATATAAGAAGTGCTTATAACCTGAATTAACCCTTAACAACTCATTTGCTGCAACTGCCTTAGTCAAACTGTCAACAATACATTCAGTTCTATGTTCATATGAATACATTCATATGGTATCAGAAGCACAAAGTTAACATCACTGTATTCTTCATGTGGCTGCTTCTAAATTCTCTTGTAAAACTACACTGTCAAGTGTCTTTAGCTTTTTCCTACGGCTGAAATAGCATTTTGGCTCAGAGCAGGGAAAATGTTTTACGGAATTTAAGAAAGTAATAGTGCGATTTCCAACTGTGATTCGCAGCTGCTCGCTTAAAACTTCCTCAGTACCAGAGGACAGTAATGCAGGTACTGGAAGTTTACACAGCTTACAAAAACAACTGGAGAACTTGACAGGAGAAAAATTCTCCAAGGACTAAGACACCCCTCCTGGCTCCCAGGGTTCCCTAACCACAGGCTGTTAAAGGCTGAGAAATTATCCTGGAAGCAATTACATGCTTTATCCTGTTCTTTTTTGCCTCCCCTGCATATTCATTATCAGCCTTTGCCATAGACAGAGTTAGCTGGGATGTCACATAAAATGCAAAACAACTACTTTTATGCTTCTGTAAAGAATAACCTCCAATGCTCCCAGCTGCTCTGTACGCCAGCCTGACTAGCAAAAGTCAAAGAGAACCATCATAGTTCTGGATCTGTGATGTTTCCACAAGACATAGAGACATGGAGATCATCTTTGTATCACTCTCAGCACATCAAGAAACAAGACCAGAGTGATGGCGTGCCATTTACGTATCGCCCGGTAACATCTGGAAACACAGACTTACTTGTTTTTTTCTTTTGCCAAAATGTTACTATGTCTTTGTGCAATTCTTTTGCTTTTTTCCTGGCAAGAGCTGCAGAGGCCTGAAAAAAAAAGCAGAGTATGAAAACTTATTAGCATCACAACGTTGAAACGCGCAGTGCATTTTTTTGCCAGAAAACATTTACCAGTTTCCACAAAATTCTGGTTACTGTGCTTTAAGACCTACATGCAACCAGAAGGACTGGTTTCCACAAATATTGCTGCTTTTCTAAGAGCTACAGCAAGCATAGAGCACTTGAGCCTTAAAGGTGCGTTTTTAAGCACCACAGGGAACGCACCAGGCAGTCTCCGAACCGCAGCGCACCTCAGCACTGACATAACGGCAGCAACCCCAGCAAGCAGGGGTCACTCTGCAGGGGTGGCACCAGCTCACCTCCCCCTCGGCACTGCCAAGCCCGAGCAAGAACATAGCAGCATACGTAACTCGGATGTGAGCAACATGAGACAAGAAGCAGGGACGACCCGCTTGGTGTTGGAGCTGGATGACAAGAGGACAGGTAAAGCCAGGCTGGGTCACCATGCCTGGGGCCCACGCTGAGGCCTGCACGCTGCCATCCCGGGCTGTATCGAGGCACTGATGGCACAATGCTGTCCCCCCAGGGCGAGGGATACACCAATGCTGTCCCCCCAGGGCGAGGGATACACCAATGCTGTCCCCCCAGGGCGAGGGATACACCAATGCTGTCCCCCCAGGGCGAGGGATACACCAATGCTGTCCCCCCAGGGCGAGGGATACACCAATGCTGTCCCCCCAGGGCGAGGGATACACCACGCTACCAGAGAGAGGTGGCAGCTCTTAGGGGTCTAAACCCGCTCCCACGCCAAGCGCTCCTCGACACTCACATGATCAAAGAAGTGGAGAACGGCCATTTTTTTGTTGCGCCTGGTCATGATCCGTCGAACTTTCACGAACTGGCTGAAGTGCTTCTCCAGCACCGTCCTGTCGTTGATGTAATCGGGGATGTTCTTGCACTGGATGGCCGTCAGCTCGCCGGGTGACAGCCCCCCCAGCCCCTCCGTGCTGTCGCTGCCCCGAGTCCGGCGGGCGGGGGTCGCGGGGGCAGCCTCTGCGAAGAGAGGGAGGGAGAGAGGGAGGGAAACCGCCGCCTCAGAGCGCGGGCGACGGCGGGCGGCGGCGGGGCTCCGCGCCCGGCCCCAGCCTACCTTCCCGCGGGGGCTCCCGGGCCTCGGCCGCCGGCGGCTCCTCGCCCGCGCCCCGCTCGGTCTCGACGGCGTCCCCGCGGTCGCGGTGCCCGCCGCGGCCCTGGCTGCGCAGCATGTCCTCCAGCGTGCGGCCGAAGAGCGCACCACCGCGGGGGCGGCTCAGCAGCACGGCCCGCTTCTCCGGCGGCGCCGCCCGCCCGCCCAGCAGCGCCCGCCGCGGCGAGCGCTCCCGCTCCCGCTCCTCCTTCCGCTTCAGGCCCTTGGGCGCCGGCTCCCCCGCCTCCCCGAAGAGCGACCGCGGGCCCTTCTCCTCCGGCCGGCCCAGGGCGGCGGCGGGACGCGAGAAGGAGAAGGGCCCCCCCGCCGCCGCGCCCGCCGCCGCGCCCGCCGCCTCCGGGCCCGTCTCAGGCGCGAAGCCGAACGGCGGCGAGAAGGTGAAGGCGGCGGGGGCGGCCGGGCCCTTCTCCCCCTCGCCGCCCGCCAGCGGCTTGAAAGCGGCGGCGCTCTCGGGCGCCTTGAAGCGGAACTCGGGCGCCGCGAAGGCCCCGCCGCCGCCCGGCGCCTCGCCCGGCCCCGGGAAGCTGCCTAGGTTGGTGGGCGGCTTGAAGCTGAAGCCCGCGTTGCCCGCCGGGGCCCCGCCGCTGCCCGCCGCCGCGAAGGCCGGCGCTTGGCCTAGCCCGTAGGGCGGCCCGAAGGCGGCGGCGGGCCCGGGTGCGAAGGGCAGACCGGCGGCGGCACCGCCCTGCCCGAAGACGGCCGCCTGCCCGAAGCGCAGCGGCGGGGGGAAGGCGGGTGGCCCGCGGAACGGGCCCCCGGCGTTCATGGCGGCCGCCGCCTCTCCCCGGCGGGCGGGGTCTCGCCGCGCAGGCGCGGGCGGCCCGGGGAGCGGGGGCGGGCTCCCGCCGCCATCGCCATCATGAGCGTGGTGCTGCGGAACGCCCAGCGAGCCGTGCCGGTGCGCCGGGTCCCGCTCCGCCGCGCTGTCTGTGCCCTGCGGGCCGCCTTAGGTGCCTCTCGCTTCGACGTGGGGCTGGTTTGTGCCGGCAACGGGTTGATGCGGCGTCTTAACGGCGCGTACCGGCAGCGCCCGGAGCCCACCGACGTCCTGTCCTTCCCCTTCCACCGGGTCACGGCGGGGGAGCTGCCGCGGCCGCGCTGCCGCGACGAATACAACTTGGGGGACATTTTCCTGGGGGTGGAGTACATCCACCAGCAGTGCCGCGCCACCGGGGAGGACTTCGACAGCGTGCTGGCGGTGAGGCGGCCGGCCGGCCCGGGGCGGGGAAGGGCAGCCGAGGGGTGTCCCCCCGCGGCAGGGGGCGGCTGCCGCTCCCTTGGCCCGGCTGGGCTGGACGAGGAGGCGGTGGTGGTACAGCTTACCCTGAGCTGTGCGGTTTTGCGTTACCGGCTCTTTGCTGGAAGTTTTGGCAAAGCGGCAGATAGTGGGGTACGGGGCGAGCTGGCACGCCGGTGGGGCCGGGGCGGGCTGCGGTGCCGGGGCTGCCCGCAGCTGCCAGCCGTGGGACTGGGGCTGTTACACGCCTTACAGAGCCCGGCTGCTTTCCGCAGGTGACGGCGGCCCACGGACTGTGCCACTTGCTGGGCTACCAGCACAACACGGAATCCGAGTGGCAGCAGGTACGGCGGTGGCGGGGCGCCGGGAAGGGCGTGCGGTGCCCAGCCTGGGGGGGCGGAATTTTCCTGTCCCTCACGCCCCCACCCGTGACGGGGCACCCGCCGGCTCCACAGGGCTGCGGCTGGCGGAGAGGCCGGTAGCCCGGCCGCGGGGCACCCAGCGGGGCTTCCCTCCTCCCGCAGATGTACCGGAAGGAGGTGGAGATCCTGGAGGAGCTGAACCGGCTCACCGGCGCCAGCCTCCGGCCCCTAACGGCGGGCCTCTTCTGAGGGAACCGCACCGGGGCCGCTTTCCTCCCGCGCACCGAGGGGCCGGGCCGCCGCCGGGGCCGCCCCGGACGTGTCGCAGCGCGGGGATGGCGGCGCAAGGCCCCGGCCGCCGCCTCACGCCGCTGCTGCTCGGCCTGGCCGCGCTCGTCCTGCCGCCGCCCGCCGCCGCCCAGCCGCCGCCCGCCGCCCTCCGCGCCGGCCACGCCGCCTCCTCGCTGCCCGCTGCCGCCGCCGCGCCGCGCACCAGGTGAGGAGGGGCCGCGCAGCGCCCCCCGGCCCGGCCCCGGCCCCGCCGCAGGGTCGGCACCTGCCGCCTGCTGAGGGGGCTGGTGGGTCCCCTGCCGCGGTGCTGAGCCGCGGGCCAGTGGCAGGTAAGGGTCCTCCTTTGCCTGCTGGTGCCGTTTGGGTCGTTTCTGGAAGATGCTGTCGCAGCTGTCTGGGGGCTTTCCTGCTCTGAGCGCGGCTGGGGCACCCCAGCTGCACCCTGGTCCTCTCTCCCTCCTCAGCCTGTCCGCCTGCCTTTGTATTCAGCACTGCGTGATGTGATGTGCCTCACCGTGCACCATGTTACCCTCAGGGCGAGCAAGACATCTAAGGAATTCACTCCTTTCCCCCCCATCCCACCCCATACAGGAAAGCCTCATGGCATGTGCCACTTTGATGATGTCCCACAAGGAGACTGCGGTGCCTCCCCTAGCCCCTGCAGCATGCACTGCTCTGCCTTCCCCTACTTCATCCCTTCGCCTCTTCTGAGTACCACAAGCTCACAAAAGAGGAACAGTTTCCATCCCGATAGAGTTATGTGGTGGTGGGATTCAAAAAGCAAACCACTAGAAGTTCTGAACTCCCCAAAGTAATTGCATTGCTTTGTTCTCCCCAGGTACCTTTTGTATGATGTAAATCCTCCTGAAGGGTTCAACCTTCGCAGAGATGTCTACGTTCGCATTGCTTCCCTTCTAAAGACCTTGCTGAAAAGTGAAAACTGGGTGTTAGTTTTGCCTCCCTGGGGACGTCTTTATCACTGGCAGAGCCCTGACATCCTTCAGGTCCGGATCCCTTGGTCCGAGTTCTTCGATCTCCCAAGCCTCAACAGGAACATCCCTGTCATTGAATATGAGCAGTTTCTGGCAGGTAGAGTATGGAATTGTACAGCATACAGTTGGCTAACTATTTGAGGTGATTTCTTGTTTATGCTTATATGAGCTTTTACCTTTAATGTGAAATAAAAAAAAAAAAAGGTGGCAAGAATCGTGCTGAGCAACAAACCACTGGGATGAAATAACCCAATTATTTGGCAGCTTGTTTGATGTAGCACTGTCATCCCCACGATTTCCTAGGGACCCTAGAGAAAGACCGTTAATGCTTCTGGTTAAAGTCACAGATGCTTCTGTGTAATTTTGGCCATGGTAAAAAACCTTCTAAGGAGAGAGAGAGGCAGCCTGTCAAAATACGGGCAAGTCACCTTTTTCTGGAGGTGGTTGGGCAGTAAAAGCTGTGCAGCGGTGTCATGGTTTAACCCCAGCTGGTAATTTAGTACCACGCAGCCGCTCGCTCACGCCCCCCTCACCCAGAAGGATGGGGAGTAGAGCTGGAAAGGAATGTAAAACTCGAGGGTTGAGGTGAGAGCAATTTAATAATTGAAATAGAATAACAATGAAAGAACAATAATAACAATGATGACAATAACAGTTATAATGAAGAGGGGAAGGAAAAGAATAAAATCCAGAGCAAAAGGAAGAAAAGAACACGTGGTGCACCGTGTAACTGCTCACTACTTGCTGACTGTCCTGAGCGTGACCTGCCCGCCCTGGCCACCCCCCAGGTATATATACCAGGCATGATGCCCCATGGTATGGAATACCTCTCTGGCCAGTTCGGATCAACGGACCTGGCTGTGTCCCCTACCAATTCCTTGTGTCCCTCCAGCCTTTTCACTAACAAGGCCTGAGGAACTGGAAAGTCTCACATCAAAGCCAAAACACAGCACAGTACTAGCTCCTAAGAAGATAATTAACTCCATCCCAGCTGAACCCAGGATAAATGGGTTCTTCGGTGAACTTACCTTTTCATCATCGAGGTTGCATAATCTCAAAATACTTACCCCTGCTTTTTGTGTACCAAATGGCATAGAAGAGAAGGGCCTGCCCTAAGAACGTGGAAACCATGAAGTTGGTTCCTTTAGGATTTAATGCCATGTTGAACTAATCACCAAATGCCAAACTCTGCAGCAGTGTCACAGACTTTTTCAGCAAAGGAAATAAAAGGCCCCCCAAATGTCACACTTCCTCAAAGAGCTCTGAAAGGGTCACTGTCCCTTTCTTTTCAGGAAAAAGCATTTAGAAACCCTGAAATTTAGAGGAAGGAGGGCTTGTACTTGTCAGGAGGCACTCTTCCCATAACAGCTACCTACAGCATTGAAAACCTTTGTGCTTCATGGTGTGTTTTACCCAGCTTTTGAATTTACATTTCCATGGTGATTCAGTTCTGTGTGTCACCTTAAATCAGGCATAGCTGGGTGGGAGTAGTAGGTTGTCACGCCCCCTGACCCTTTTATCTTTTCAGCTTACACAGAACTTCCTTTCCTTTTTCATAGGGAAGAAAGTAGTTTTTTAGCTGCAAGTAATGCTTGTTCATACCTTTATTGCATGATTTTTCATGCTCACAAATGCTTTGTTTTGCCTTCTGTGCAGAGTCAGGTGGGCCCTTTATTGAGCAGATTTATGTCCTACAAGGCTACGCAGAAGGATGGAAAGAAGGAACATGGGAAGAAAAAATAGATGAAAGGCCATGCATTGACCAGCTTATGTACTCCAAAGACAAACATGAGTACTACAGGTAACATCTAGCAGTCCTTTCAGTCTTCTTTTTACTTGTGTTCAGTGAGACATTTGCCTACTCTACAACAACTGCACAAGTCTGTTCTGTAAAGTGTTGTCTCTGAATCTCTCGATGCTGTGGGTTCACTTTGTTTTTAAAACTCCACTGATAATAAAATGTCATATTGGTAGTAGAAGATCTGATTTTAGAAAGTTATTTCACACAAATACAGTGTAAAGGAGCTGGCTGGTTTATTTACATTTTCTGTCATCTTTCTAGGGTGTGCTGTTTATTTGTTTCATTACAGATATGGCATTAATTTAAAATAGAAGCCTGTGAACCAACCAATACTTTGTGTTCCCTTTCAGGGGATGGTTCTGGGGTTATGAGGAGACACGGGGCCTAAATGTCTCTTGTTTGTCTGTCCAAGGATCTGCCTCTATTGTGGCTCCAATCCTTTTGAAGAACACTTCAGCACAGTGAGTTGCCTTGTATTGCTATTTATTGTTGTATCACGTGCCCACAAACCCATTGCCAGGTGGGAAGAGCAGGGGGAACTTAGAGACTGTTGTGGCAATTCATCACTGAGTTACTGTAATCCGTTAAAACCATTACAGAAGGAATTTACATTGTAAGAAGCACCTAATTAAGTTAAATGATGCAGTCCTAAAATCTAAGAGGAAATAGCCTTGAGCTCCTTAGTCGTCTCTCTTGGGTAGCTAAATGTCCTTCCCACCCTATGTTTGCCTTTCCTTCCTTTACCATTTGATGCTGGGTCAAGAGGGAACAAACAGAGTGGCATCAGTGTTTCCCAAGCCCACGTCTCTCGTGAGGTGCAGTGCCTGGTCTCTTGGGACATCTGTCCTCCATAGTGTGAGCTGGGTTTAGAGAAAGCAAGCATCATGTTCTGTCTTTCTGCTCTCAGATGCCACTAGGATAATCAGAGGAAAGGAAAGCTCTATATGAGAGTTGGAGCATGCTTACATTATCCCAGTAGCAAAGTGTTTCCGGTCGATTGTGACCCTGTAACAGCTGAAGACATCATAGCAAAGCAAAAGCTACTGGGGTACAGGAGCGAAGAGGAAATAATCGCTGTCTGGGAATACATCAGGGAAATAAATCCTTAGGAGAAACACAGAAGGTCTAAGCTGAAGCGCAGTTTTGCCATGAGAGCAAAAACATCCAAAAATTTGACATCAGTATGATTTTATTGAAAATGAGATGAAGGTATCCCTAAGGGGATCTGTAGTACCTCCCGCTGGGAGCAGGGAAGCAAAGTCCTGTTTTTTAACAGGAAGGTTTTCTATTTATAGGAGTTATACCACAGTCTTTGCCAGTGACAGCAGAAAACTGGATTAAATAAGCCATAGAGGTCTCCATGTTTAGCCCTACAGTTAATTCCGTCGTGGCAGCTGTCAAAGGTCTGGCATGAGGAAGATCAAGAGAAAAATTAGGAGTAGTGCCCAAGTATTCCTAGCGTGCAGACAAGGTGCCTTATCCATGAGATCACATTTCGCAGTCAGATTCAAGTAGGAAGAAGTACGAATGTAGCAGCAGTGTAAGGGCAGCTACAGTAGTTCATGTTAAAACTACTGGTTCCTGTTAAAGTTGGTGCAGTTTTGTCTGTGAAATCCAATAGTGGCTAAAATCAGATGCCTGCAGAAAAGTATAAGAAATGGGCAAGTGTGTGTAATGCCTCCCCTGAGTCTTGTCCCACCCTGAATTCACGTTTGTGGTTGTAGGGACCTTCTTTGCTGAAAGCGATCTTCATATCTTTTACATCTATCAGTCAGTCCACGGATCTGTGCAAGCCTCCCTTTGAACCCCCAGGCACACTGTTAGCATCTACGAAATCTTGGAACAAGACCTAAAGGTTTTGCACCTTAACTGTGTGCCCTATGAAAATCTACCTCCTTTTGTAACTCCTGCTTGCAAGTTTCATCTAGCATCATGTCGTGCAAGAGACAGTGAACAAACAGCTCTTCAATATTCACCTCCATACCATGCATGATTTTACATCTGTCTTACTCCTCCTGGCTTGTCTCCTCTGCAGTGATAAGAGTCCTGGCTTCACTGGTTGTTTCTCATGTGAAAGCCTTTCCATGCCTTTGGTCATCCTCAATGCCATTCTCTGAACCTTTACAGCTCAGCTGGATCCTGCACACTGAGTGCAGGTAAACCCATTACATAGTGGTACAATGACATGATCTGTTCAGCGCTCCTTTCTTTTTCTGGTAATTCCTGATCTACAAATTCCCTTTTTTGACCTCTGATGAGTGTTGCCTTGTCATTTTCATCAAACTGTCCTCATTCCTGAGCGTCAAGCCCTGTAGTTATCAGATGAAGCTAATGGTTTTTATTTTACCGGGTACACTCCTACATTAGATTTCATCTGCCACTTTACTGGCCAGTCATCAAAACTTCACAGTTGGCCTTTGTCTTTCCTGTTTTGAAAAATTTAAAGTGATCCACAAGCTGCGTCACCCCAGAGTTCACACCCTTTTGTAGGTTGTTTAGGAATATGGTGAAAAGCAGATTCCTTCCACTTGTGACCTCCCTGTACAGTGAGAACTGGATATTTACCCGTCTTTAAACTTTTTTTTTTAAATCTGTGCCAGGGCCTTCTCTCCTGTGCCATTGCTTAGGTTTTCTTAAAAGCCTTTAACAAAGGCTGTCAGGGAACCCTGGTAGGCAGTGTCAATGAGCTTTCCCTTACCTGCATGGGTGCTTATGTCTTTAGGCTATTCTGATTGTTCAGAGCTCCCAGTTGATACTTCTCCGATTTAGATATCCATCAGTTCTGGCTTTTATAATAGTTGCTCTTAAGTTGTGTAGTACTGACATCAGGTTTGCCACTATGTTGCATCCCAGACCTCCCCAAGGATGTTTTTAGAAAATTGACATCACATATGCTGTGTTGCAGTTGTAAGAAGTCACATACCAGAATTAGTGGCACAGCTGCTTCATCCTTGAATTCCTTGACAGCTATTGGGTGAATACTGCCTGGTGTTGGTCATTTGTGGGTTCCTTTTGTGTGGCTGTTCTGTCGCTGGACACTTCCTGTGGCCGCTTTGGTTTGGGAGATGCGTTCTCTGATGAGTTTGCCTGTAAAATGTCATTCTTGCAGGTGAATCTTCCCAGCTTTTCCACCTAGTGCACAGCTACAAAAAATGCCAGTAGCTGTTGCTGCCATGACATTACTGTCTCTTAAGTGCTTATTAAGCCTTTGTCTTTGTATTGGAATGAAGATTTGTCATTAGATTGAAGGCCTTTATTTCTTGTTGCTCAATTTCTTCTTTGACTTTCTTTATTGACTTTTTCTATTTAACTTCATGGAGTGTATGAACCTTTTTGTTTTCTTCACTTGGATGCTACTTCTGCATTTTTGCATAGTCCCCTTTTTGACACTGAATGCAACTGCAGTAAGTTTCCTTTGGCCATTGTTGATCCAGTAGGATGTCGAAGATGAGTACATTTATGGCCACTGTCATGAAGTAGCTCTTCCACTGTGAGATTGTGGTCTGTGTCTTGCTGCTGCTCAAGAGGATATCAGGAGCTACTCCTTGCCCAGTTCGTTCATGGAACTGTCTTTGACAGTACTCAAACTGCACTTACTTAGTCTCATCTTGCTGTGACACTTGCCCAGCCTACCTGGGGATAGCTGAAATCTCCAATGCACAAGTCACTGTAGCCTCTCTGATCTCCCATGTTGCCCTTTTGGACAATCAGTTTTATGGTCGTGGTACTGTATTATTACTCTTCAGGTGTGGTCACTTACACAAATCTTCCTGGCATCTTTAGATTATTAATCTGATTCACCTCCAAGCTTCCTGTTAAATGCAGCTCCAGCAGCACAGTCTAGTCTGTTTTCCAGATTATTTTTAGGCTATATTCAAGTGTCCAGCTGATTTTCAGCAGTGATAAAGTTGATTTGTTATTTCCTTTCTTTCATTTTAGTAGAAAATGAATCAGATAATGAGTTTGACCCCTCCTTTCAGCAGAACCATTTTCTCTGTGTGTTTGCTCATATTGAGCACAAACTAAGCCTACATCCCCTATGCTCTTGGATATTTCAAACTCCCCAAATTTTTTCTGCTTCTTAGCGCTTGGGTAATGCAGTTATGTTTCCAGTACACAATCCAGTCCTGAACTGTGTGTGTTTATGAAAAGCACAGGCTGCTTTCATGTTAGTGAATAAGTTTCATTTTAAAATTTGGGTGTAGTTGCTAGTGCACATTTTTGTAGAGTCTGCAGGTTCTTTGATCTGTTGTTTTACTGTAGGACATCGTATTCCCCAAGTGGAAAACACCTGCTCTGATTTTGCTTTTGTGAGCATGACTCCAGCTTCCTTCAAGAGGCTTTCACATGCTCCGAGGCTGAGCATCATTCATGGGTTGCTTCTCCCCTTTGGATCACTCTCCCTGTTGGCAATCTTGTTTCTCCAGCACCAGCTACTGTGAGGACTATGTGAGGGACTGTTAAGGCTTGTTTGTGTTTAACTGTTAGAATTAAGAGTGTCATTCATTAAGGAAGAGAGCAAGAACACGCAGTGGCATAGTTCCCTTCTCTCCCCAGCAGGCTATGGGTCACAATTTGCTTTGTACAGAACAGACTGGCAGCCTGTCCCTCATTCCCTGTGCTCCCTTTGCAAAACAGATCATTTATCCTAGCAACTGTATAAAGAAACATCATAATGTAAATTCTATTCCTAAGGGAACTGCACTCAGTTTTACAATTTTTAATAGGTCAGTGATGTTAGACAGAGCTGAAAACCTTCTTCATGACCACTACGGAGGGAAAGATTATTGGAATGTGAGTATTTTCCAGTTAGCTTCTCTAGACTTTCTACTTGGTTCCAATAAAAATTTGATAAACGGTATGTGCTTCAGTTTTGCTTCTGGTTTCTTTTCTTGAAAGTAACTCATGTCTTATGTTTCAGCAGTGTATGCTAAAGGTGGTCTGCAGGCTGCTGTGGATTAATGTAATGCAGGCATTTGTCCTGGTGTCTTGTCCCCAAAGACTGGGTGCTGCAGGGCATGGTGTTTAGAAGGACCTCCCCTGTGCAACACATCTGCCATCAGAAGGGAACTGCCTTTGGGCAGTTTCTTGTCTAGTCAGCCTTAAGATCAGACTTTTGAAAAAAATTCCCCAAAGCGCTCAATATTGTCCTAACCGCCTCCCCATTGGCTTCAATGGCAAAATTCCCATGAGTTTCAAGGTAACGCTGAGCACTGTTGGGAGACCCCACCCAAGGGTCTATGGTAAAAGAATTCCTATGGGAAAAGTTTTAAGTCAAAGGTTCAGCCACAGGAACATGGAACACTGTACGGAGTGCTTGATGTAATTACAATTTCTAAGAGCAAGTGACCCTCAGGATGCTATGAAACAAGTTACGTAGGCCTCAGGCTTGTAAGATGTAAGTGTCTGGCTATTCACTTGGTATACGGCATGCTTTTCAGAAAGGGACCAAACAGTAGTTTGCTAACTATGAATTTTTCATTGAGAGTGATTTTCCAAACAGAGACATGCAACCCGTTTATAATTTTGGAGTCTGACTTGTAGTCCTGCAAAAGCAGACATAAAATTCATGTGGATCCTTAACATGTTTCTTAACAGTGGTACTTTAAACATTGTCTCAACAATTTAAACTTGTTTCAAAATGATTTCAAACTAGCTAGAAAAATATTCTTCTTTCTTTTATTTCAGTTTTAACTGTCTGCATGATTTTTGGTTGTTTTTTTTCTTAATAACTCTCTGGATGTCTAGAGTTCTTCTTAAATCTTGCAAACAGATGCCCTCTTGTCTCAAAGAAGTTTTTAAGTCATAACAAGCCAGCTTCCCTTTGCAACCAACCTACATCTTTGGTGTCCAAAAATACTCTTAATTTAATATTGAGCTGTGCTGTTGTCACCATTTTTGTTTAGCTTCTCTACCAGTGCAAGATGAAAGATACTGCTTTGGGATTCTTAATGGTTGAATGACCACGGAGCAGGAAACAGCTCCTGAAATGGTTTAGGAGCAACTTTGAATCCCTTGAGGAGCATTAGTGTAGCATGTGGACCATGTAAGTGCTTTACTATCTATATGGAAGCAGAAAGTTCTCTTGAGGACAACTGTAGAAAAGCCAACAGTTTTGACTGTGGTTTCACCATTTTGGAAGGCCGCTCTCAAAGAGTTTGAGATGTGTACAGTTAAATCACGTACACAAAAAGGAGCATAACCAACACTGTTTTTGTTTTCCCAAACTTGGAATCAGAGAAAAATTCAGGTGCGTAGGTGTCTCGGCAGCCCTGCCTCCAAGTTTCCACTCCAGAATTTGACCTGGTGGTTTGGGGCTGTGTCCAGCTGAAGGTGGAAAGCCCCCCCCCAGCTGGAGATCTGCCAGCTCTCTGGGGCCTGTCCCGTGGCGGTGCCACTCTTGTGGGCAAGAGATTTTGCCTGGTATCCAAACAGAAGTTGCCTTGCTCCAGCTTGGGCCCAGGGACTCTTGTCCTTTCTCCGTGCACCTCTGAGAAGTCTCTCCCTTCTCTGTTTGTTTCTTTGCAGACAAAAAGGGAGAAGAAGCAAAACTTGGAGGTAGTTGGAAAGGGTGACGGTATTGCGCATGCAGAGTTGAAATGTATACTTTAAATAAGAGGGTAGCCAGATACAGAGTATCCGCTTTAGAAAGTGTATCAGTGGAGGTTCACACCTTGGTGTTTTCTCTTTTATGTACTCTGTTGCAACATAACTGTTCATCCAGAACAGCTGCTCTCCGAGGAGTGCTTTGCACCCAGGAAAAACTTGGCACAGCATACTGCGGGGGTGCCGAACGTGACGTAGCAGTCACACAATCCATCAGGGTGAAGTTTAGAGGTGTTTGATGCAAGCATAGTGTTCAGGGATGGTTATTGTCCTCCCCAGTGCCAGTACTGCCCCTGTACGCGTTTGCTGCCTCTTGGACATACCGTGTTCACCACATCTTGGGTAAGATACCCAACAGCTTGACTCGACAGGAGCATATTGTGTTGACATATTACAAAAAGGAGGAGGAATGTCTGTCTCTGAACTGCAGTGTGAGTGTTTTGCAGCAGACTGTGTACATCTTCCCTTGGTATAAATGTTTTGCTGGAGGATTTTGGATGGGATTAGAAAGCCAGTGCTGATCTCTTTAAAGATGCTAGAAGAGCAGGCTTTGCCATGTAATAATAATTATATATTTATGTATGTGTTAAATAATACATATTTGGTTTTATATGTAATATATAAATACATATAAATACTACATATTTAATTTGCTATTAAATATGTAGAGGGGTGTGGATCTCCAGGTCCCAGTGTGATGGATCTTACCGAAGATTAAATCATTCTGTGTCTTATTGAATGATACGGAGGAGAAACCAGTTCAACCACAGCGAGTTTGGCACAGGGAGAAATAGCTGCTCTGGGAGAAGATGAAAAAAGCCTGGCAGATTGTCGTTCCTGCCTCTTTGCCAGCGCAAGGCAGAGGCAGAATTGGTGTGGCTGTGTCTTGGAGTGCCAGTGATGCTCTGCCTGGCTTTGCCACTGTGTAGCGAACTTTGTCCACTGTGGGTTTCACTGTGCTGAGAAAAGAGAGGCTGTTGGAAATGGAAGAGAAGTGTTTTCATTGCACCTTCTTTGGTGCCCATCACACAATAGACAACAGACTTGTATAAAATTGAGACTTGGACCAAACTGCCAAGTGTCCTTTGTAAGCGGTGTACGTCAGATGGGATTTCCTTAGTTCTGTGGTGTGTGCCTGTTAATAAGAAGGCTGTGTGTGACTGTGTACGGTGGTAACTGCATCGCAAAATCTTTGAAAGAGGTCATTATTCACAGGTGAAGAAAATAATTCCTTTTTCATCACTTTCCCACTGAATTTGGTACGAGCGTCTGTAGCTAGACGCATGGGGTTTTTAAAGCAGGTTTTATTCTTACGATGTTTTGCAAGCTAAAGTCTTTGCCCAGATTTTGTTTCCAAAGGTGAGGTATGTTGCTAGAGTGTTTAATTTGTTATATTATGTCTTCTGTTATGTAAATAACTATGGTCTACTCGGTACACCTATGTATTGCAGGGTCATGGATGAGTATGCTGGTTATAAATGTGGTTATGATTAGGATTAAACAGTTAAGTCTCTGATGAAAGGTTAGAAATTGTTGCTTGCAGTGCTGCATGGATGTATCAGAAGTAACTGCATCTTGGAAGCTCTGTGTATGTGAAACTATCTCCATTTAGGCATTTTTAGCTCTCCCATTTTCTGACTCAGCATCTGCTCTTATTCCAACAGACCCGTCGGAGCATGGTGTTTGCTAAACACCTCCGCGTAGTGGGAGATGAGTTTAGAAAAAAGTATCTTCAATCCACCGATGAGGCAGACAGAACTCATTACAAGGAGGACTGGACACAGATGAAGGTAAAATCACAACAGTCTGTTTCCCATAACAAATTTAATATTTATTTTTTTTTATTTGTGTACTCCTGGCTGTGCGTGGCAGGGAATACTGGAAGATACATGGGACTAGCTCTGCCTGTTCAGACAGAGGTGGATGTGCATGTTCCTACTGTACCCTAATCTCCCTGCGTGACATGAGGTAACAGTCTGTTGAGATGTGGCTAACTGGTTCTGGGTGCCAGATTTTTGTTGCCCTCATTTTCTTTAGTGAAACAAGGGCAGCTTCTGTATTCAGCATCATCTGTGGGTGTAAAGTTCCACTGCAGACTGCCAGTTGTGGATTTGGTCAAGGAGAGCAATTTTTGTTTACAATGATTTCACTCTTCTATGATGCAGTCCATCCAGGGTCAAAACTTTGCAGTAAGTGTCCCAAAATACTGCCAATCCATACCTTAAAATTACTGTCTGCAGCCAGAGTAATTTAGTGCCTTATCCAGAGATTATGCATTCAGGCCTTTTCAGTGTGAATGAATAGTGTTGCTCTCAAGTTTTAAATTTTATTTGTCTTTTAGGTTAAGATGGGCACAGCTCTAGGTGGCCCGTACCTTGGGGTTCATCTCAGGAGGAAAGACTTCATCTGGGGTCACAGAGAAGATGTGCCTTCCCTGCAAGGAGCAGTAAAGAAAATCCGCAGCCTTTTGGACATGCATAAACTTGGAAAAGTTTTTGTAGCCACTGATGCTGTTGAGGAGGGTAGGCAGATCAGTCAGTTTAGGACTGATAACCTTTGACAATGAGCGCAGCAATTAGCACTTTGCTTTTATAAATGACTGGAAGTGCATACGCCTCCATCATTGAATGGGGAATTGAACAAGATCGGGCAGCTGTTTCCTTCCAGCTCGAATAGTTGTGTCAAACCACTCATCTGGTATTTCCCATGGGAGGTTTGACACTCTCTGCAGTGGGAAACTGGGAATTGAATTTGCCTGTTCCTCCTCCTCTTAATTCCATCCCACCTTTTTTAGCTTTTCAGAGACTCTCGGACATGCTGGTGGGAAGGATCCCCTGAAGTCTCCCACCCAGCCTTCCCCTTGGCTGCCCCTGGTGCCACACTGGGGTGGACCTAGCTGTGTGTGGCCAAGGCTTAGAAATCCCCAAGGGTGAAGTTCTCCTCCCAGGCCTTATCCCAGGGCTGCACCTCCCTCCCAGTGGTACCTAGGGATCTATTTCAACATGTGATGTTAGAATAACCCCGCAGGTCATGGCATCTGCATAGCTAATCAAAGTTTACTGTCAAGAAGCTGGTACACCTACCCTGTAGGGTTAGAGCATGAGGCTAGTGGCAGTGTCTGCTCTATCCCTTGCAGGCTTCCCCTCCCACTGAGAACTGCTCCTCTCGGCACCATGTCTCTGACCCACTGCCCCCCACCCCCAGCTCAATACTCTTGACGTTTGGCAAATGTAAAATTTTTAGGTAGATTTTGGTTTGGCTGGCTTCGTAACTGTTCACCCAGGGTTTCCTTAAACACGTTTTATGACAGCAGTGAGTGGCTTTTTAGAATGTAAAAATAAATTCGCATCCTTCCCTTTTTCAGAGATTGAATTGCTCAAGAAGCTGCTGCCTGAGATGGTGAGGTTTGAACCCTCTTGGGAGGAGCTAGAACTTTACAAAGATGGGGGCTTGGCCGTGATTGACCAGTGGATCTGCGCACACGCAAGGTAGTGAAGTCACAAAACAGAATGTTGTTAATGACCCAGATATAGTTGTTTACAAGTCGTATATGACATTGATTTATACAATCGACATACATATAAAATAGCCATATACTAGTTATATTGTGTATGAATATATATGATAATTTCATTATATTGTTTCAGTGAAATTAAAGTTCATGGGACTGAAATCAATTACTTGCATTTAAAAACTTCCCCCCCTTCACAAACCCATTCTGATTCTTTTCACAGGTATTTTATAGGCACCTCAGTTTCAACATTTTCCTTCCGGATCCATGAAGAGAGGGAGATCTTGGGGTTTGATCCAAAAACAACTTACAACCGATTTTGTGGTGAAAAAGAGAAAAACTGTGAGCAGCCAACTCACTGGAAAATTGTATACTAAAATACGGAGAAATCCAAGGGCTTTAATACTGGTGAGCTCAAAAGAACAAGGAAAGACTATGGGGAAATACCTCCTTTTCACCAAACTGGCTCAATCCTCTACCCTCTTCTCAGTGTTTACTTGACATCTGGGTTTTGAAGTACAAGCAATATTCATTGACTTAGTCAGGCATTGATAGGAGCGAGAAAAACAAAGTCAGCCTGGGATCCCATTCTCAGCATAGCTGGGACTGGAGGGCAATACCAGCCCTGCAGTTGAGACCTGAAAGGCAAAACTTTGTCCTGAAACCACGTCACAATTTTCCTTCTAGTTTTAAGGAAGAGGAACGGTTTTAACTTTTATAAACGTAACACAGCTGTGGTCTGTACTGCATTTCTGTCTTTTATTTTTCATTCTGTTCGGTGTTTGCCTCTGGTAGCAAAAACTACATCTTGGTTTTTTAACCTGCACTACGTGAGCTGAAGATTGCGTGTAAAGTCTGTCGTTCCCTGGGGAAATCTTCCTTTTCCAATAGTAATTTGTGAACATTCAAATTGTCTGATGCAATCAGTGCTTGATGAAAGAAGAGAAGGTGGCATTTCTACCTAAACCAACTGCTTCTAGTAGCAGTCTCAGTGAGTCTGTGCTGAGGGGTGCAGCGGTGGGGCTTGTAGGGTGCTAAAGGGAAGGTTATATTTCTTCTTACGTTTTACCTTCACAATGGAAACTTCTTTTTTTCACCCGTTGTCCTCCCAAAGGCCTGTTCAGTTGGACTGATGCAAAAGTCAGCACCCTTTTGGGGTTACCCAGTCAGCTCGGTGATGGTGATGCTGTACTAAAAGGCCTTTCAGTTTCCTTGTCAGATGGATCCCAGTAATTCAAATTAATTTGCTGCATTTCTGCCTTTATGCAAGGGTGCAAACTGAGGACAGTGACAGGCAGCAGAGGTCATTGGCCCTGGAGGTGACGTGTGTGAGCCCAGCAGTGGGGAGCGTTGCAGGTGGGGCTGTGCTCTGATGCAGGTGGCTGGCTGGTGGTCCGGGGGGAGAGCCCGGTGCTGCACTACCTGCCAGAGGGAAAGCGCAGCTCCTGTTTGAGAAAGGTTTTGTGTGAGTACCCATTCTAGCTCTTGCAGTCTCTTGCTGTGTAGAATTGGCAGTTGGGAAGTATTCTGCCCCATTCGGTGCTTCAGGTTGATCTTTTGCCCTGCAGGTCTACATGGCTCTGTTAACCTTCTTCAGACGTGGGCTAGGAGACAGAATTCAGTAGGCAGAGCAGGCATTTTTCCTTAAAAAGTCAATTTTACCAGATTGCCTCGATGTTAGCAGACTTTTCATTTGCTCTTTCCTCTTGGCTTGAGTAGGGATATATATAACCTTCCTGTGCTGTGCAGTGGACATTTCACAGGGGCCCCCAGACAATGAGGTTGGTTCCTCCTGTGCAGCCGCAGTGGAAGCTGTCAGGGCTTCTCAGACAATAGTAGCAGCAGCTCTCCTGTTTATTACCAGCTGCACGTTGCATCTCCGTGCAGCAGCTGAGCCCCTCTGGCGACAAAGTGGGGAGCCCAGCATTTCAAAGCAGTGCCTTTTCCCACCAAGTCAAATGTTCTCGTTCAGCTTGTGCGCCGTGTAAAGCGATGGTGGTGATTTACGTGTGATGTATACCTCGCTGAGAAAAAGTAAAAAGCTTTGTAGCATTTTATGGGATGTGTCCGTGCTTCTTCCTTCTTTCTAACCATGCATTTTGCTGTCTCCTGGCTCCCTAGTGTTGAGGTCCAGCATAGGAGAAACTTGGGATAAAACCTGCATGCCCTGACGAAGTTGGGTTTTTTTCATCTGTCCCACAAGGTGCTGCATCAGGGAGCGCAGCTGGGGTTACCGTTCTTGGCGCTGGGAGGCTGCATCTCCGTGCATCCCCAGATGCAAGAGGATGTTGACGAACAGGAAGAGTCCACAGGAAGGCTGCTAAAACCTGCGGCAGCTGGAGTATGCGGTGTATGAGGAGAGGAGGGGAGAGCTGGGCTTTCTCAGCCTGGAGGAGGTGAAAGAGGGATCGAACTTGCCTTTCGCTGCATAAAAGGCATCACAGGGAAGGCAGAAGTGGGCCTTTCGGAGGTGCACAGCAAAAGCACAGGAGGCTACAGGCACAACCTGCCACAAGGGCTAAAAGAGAAAATGAGGATTAGAGAGAAGAGAGCAGGGCAACAGCTCCCTTGGTCAAGGGCTTCCAGCAACATCCCCTCTCCCTTGAGTCCCTGTCTTGACAAATGAAAAAAAGGATGGAATTTCCTCTTAAGTCCACAGGATCTTGGGACATGGCTGTCCTTTGTCTTGTCTTTGCAGTGACAACACGTGTATGTACAAACGTACGTATGCATGTATATGCGACTGTGGCACCTTTCAGCTGGCGATCTGTGCCAAAGCAGCTTGTTGCCTTGTAATTCTGTATTTTCTGGTGTTGTACCACTGTCTGCTGTTTTCTGGGTTGTAGAGCAAGGAACTGAGCAGAGCAGACCTTGTTACCTATCCCCTTGCACAGGAGAGCTTAGGAGATCTGTATCCTTGGCAGTAATGCTGTTACGTTCCATTTTTAGAATAGATGGAAGGAACGTGCGGGATCAGTTCTCTCTGTCTCAGCGTACAGTGGAAGAAGATGCATTCATCAATGTGAAAATAAGAGCAGAAAAAGTTCTGTGAGATGTGAGAATATCCACAGAGAGTATTGCAATGGGTTTTCTCTCCACCTTCAAGGACAAACATCACGTGTTCTGTGTCTGCTCCCACGCCTTTCGGCAGAGGAGGGCTTGCAGAGGGTGCGAAACCTAAAGCACCGCTGCACTCGCATCCTTTGCACAGCTGCTGCACTCGCAATCTTTGCACAGCTGTCCTAGGAGCCTGCCGCGTTGGGGTTTTATTCAGTGTGTCCCTTCTTGGCTGTGGAGTTCCCTGGCTGCCAGCACAGCCTTTCTGTCACAAGGTGGAGACAGCAGACCGGTCTGTGACCAGAGCCAGCTCTCCAGATCCACGCGGGGCCTGAGCAGCTGCCTCCTGCAACCAGCACTGCAGCGGGGCTTGCAGGTACATGTAAAACCAATCAAAGCAACCAGCGCAATGCTGCTAGTGCGTGTGAATTGCTGACAGCGGCTGCGGAGAGCGGGGCAGCGAGGCAGGGCTGATTTTCCCCTCTTGTGGTGTACAGGTTCCTGCTGGGAAGGAAAGGCTTAATGGCTACCAGGCGTGTCCGTGGGGCTGCCGTGTGGCCTTGTAAGGGTGAGCACCAGGCTTCTGCTGTCCCCAGCACTGGGGAGCTGGGGTCCACCCCCGGTGGGGGCAGTGCTAGCACCCACAGGGCTCACCCAGCAGCAGGGCTCAAGGCTACAACCACGTAGATGGAGGACGCACGCGTGCAAGTCCCTAGAAGTTAGGGACCCACGCACTTGGGATTTGAGTAAATGACTGCAAAATAAATACCACTTTCCAAGAGCAGCAGCAGCAGTTGCGCAGCCCCCCGCAGCCAGCCGCAAGCCACACATCCACGCCAGAGCTGCAGACCCGTTGGGTATCTTCTCGCCCTCCCCTCGCCCGTGCTCCGGGCAGCGGTGACGCTGCACATCACCCACCGCACCCAGGCAGCGGGCTGCTGTCCCACGGGCAGGGAGGGCAGCTCCCACCTCCAGAGCTTCCCCCTCCCAGCTGCAGGCACCGCCACCCCCAGCAGTGCCGTGCGTCCCCAAGCGTGCACATCCTCCCTCCCTCCTTTTCTCTTTGCAAAAGCTGCGATTTCAGAGATCAAGTTGGCAGCATCACGTAAATACCCTCCGCTCCCTTCCTCGCTAGCTCTTCAGGATGTAACCAAACCCACCATTTTAGGGACACACATGGTATTTTGTGACATTTCACTTATTTTTTCCCCCTGCCACTAGCCGTATCAATATACAAAAACAATGAGGAAACTTAGCAATGATATAGCTCTTTATATTTTCAAATCTCTGTACAAACATTAATTAAACAAAGCAAGGTAGTATGCAAAACAGTCATTGCTTAGAATAATCGACCGATGGGTTGTGCTTCAGCAGTGACACTGGGATGGGAACAAGTGTGCTGTAAGGAAAGACACAAACCAGAGGTAAAATGAGGTCTCGTCTTCAAAATTGGGGTTATGAATGGAGAAAGTAACTGTTGAGGACAGTATCTGAGAGTGTTCTTTAATATCCTTACACCAGGTTGGTAAAGCTAATGTATTCACACCATCACACAGGAAGATTGGGGAAGAGTAACTGCTTAATGCAAATAATATACAGCAATATATATATGTATGTATAAATATATATTCACACACACGTTTGATCTAAAATTTGTTAAAGACGTCTCAGCCGACCTACAACAAAAATGATATCGGTATGGTAACGGTGAAGGTATTAAAAATGCAAAAAATACTGCAGTGACCTTGACTGGGGATCCTTCCCTTCAGAGAACAGAAATTCTTTAAATTGTTACGCCTGACAGCAAACACGGCTCTTAATTTCTCCTCTCTGGAATGACTGAAGAAAACCAAACACAGCTGCCCATGAAACTCATTCCTGCACACGCAGATGCTGTTGGCACTATTAACTGTCCGTTTGTGGACAGGCAAGGGGACAGACCTTTGGCTGCAAAGGTTCTGAAAGACACCACATGTTGACGTGATCCAAGGAGAAAGCTCAGGTCCTGTCTGCTCTGCACCAGCGCCGACAGGTTCAGCATTTCAGCTGCAGCTCGTTTTTTACGGCCCCTGTCAGTCTGCATCACTCCTACCACGACCCGCTCCACAGAAACGACGACAGGAGAACTTTTGATCAGAAGCACCATCACAGCTTAGGCACATGCTGCTAGCAGATGTACTTAGGGAAAAGCAGGCCTTAGTTTTATCTACCTGGGTGTGTTTTAGGGGCAAATACCTGCCTAGTGATGAAGCACCACACATCCTGCAGCTCTAAGTACCCAACCCGCCCACCACAGCGACCCACGCAACCTTATTCCCTGGGGGGTTGACCCAAAATCGCTGCGGATACTCCAGAGCAGTTGTTTCCATCAGGGATGGGCGGCGAGCTCAATGCACGCTAACAGATTTCCACACAGCTAGGGCCGCCTGTGCTGCCACATCTCTGGGAAAGGCCGTGGCTGGGAGGAGCCGCTGCTGCCGAGCGGCCAGTTCGTTTGGCCCGTACTCCCCGTCTCCTGCCCAAGGGCCTCTTCAGCGGGAGGGAGCAGGAATCCCATCCCACACCATCATTTCTGCTTTAGGAACCAAAGAAACCGGCAATTTCAATTTCTCTCCCTTCCTCCTCCTGCTGCAGCCAGATGCTGCCTCAGCATCAGCACCGGCCCGAGCCCCTGGCGGGACAGGGACCAAGCCCCGGCCACCGCGCTGGGGTGCAGCGGGGCCCTGCCCCGTGGCACTGTGCTCAGCATCCCTTCCACAAGCCACAACATGTCCCTTTTCACTACTGTGCCTCCGTCACCTCCAGGTAACCCTGGGTTAAACATCAACTCCTCTCCCAACAGGAGCGCGCTGAACAAAGACGTGATCTTTTAAACTCAATGGAAATCACTTAGTATTAGAAAAACACCCCAAAGATAGAAACCACACGGCAGTTCTGAGACAGGATAATTGTATTTTATACGTTTTATTTCTGTGGGGGTTTAGGTTTTAAATAACATTAGACATTTTTGTTCTGACTGTATACCTGAACTGCAGCTCTTCTTCCTTTTTGGTAAACTTTGGGATAATTTTCACAGTGGACAGTTTATGATGATAAAAATGCAAAGAATTCCAAGTGCAGCTTCTCTACAAGCACGAGCCTTCCAAGCATTAAAGCTTAATTGAAGGAATGGCAAGAATAATCTTAGCTATTTAGAAAACCACTGATATTTAAGAAAAAAGAAAAAAAATATATATATCAATTATGTGGTGACCACGACTAAGCAATTCTTAGAATTGATTCTCAGTTCCTGGGTGGTTATTTTTAAAAAGACAGCTTGGTTTCAAAAGGCGGCACTCGTCTTCCGCAAGACACACACTGCTTCGTGCTACCCAGCGCTCCGAGCCCACAGCTTTGTCTCATGCGCTTTCTCACTGAGAGAGCAGGATGAGACGTGGTTTTGCCCCTTGGGCAGCCGGCACTCTGAGATAGCACAGACCCGGACTGATGAAATGCAACACCCACTCCAAGATCCTTAGACTTTCAGCTGCAAGTTATTCTAGATTTAGAGGATGTACAGAGTAATAACACACGAAAGTCTTCTACTCCTGAGTTTCCTATGCAGTAACCGGTCACAAAAAGATTTCTCTAAGACGAGATCGCAATTGCCAGCTGTACGGGAACCCCGCTGCTGTACACCCCTAAGCACGCAGAGTCACAATTACCATCACCAGCTACACGAGGGCAAGCGGGGGCCACCACAGCTATGCAGACATCTACGCCGTTGGGGGAGAACGGTCGCTAACGAGCTCCTACACACGATACACTTCACATACAAGTGGTAAGAAATAATCTATAGTTATTACCAGGTCCTGAGTACAGCCATAATCGATATTTCAAGTGTTAGCTTTTAGGCCCAAATTTTCTTAAAACGATCCTGCAGAACATATATATTTCAAACATCTATATTTAAAATTATCTATTTTACTAACCTACAAACTTTATTATAGCTAGACTGTCATCTGGAGAAAAACACCTTAAATTAGATTTCAAGTATTCATCAACATTAAAGTTGTTACTCTTTAAGTCCTTTGAAGATCCTGAGACAAACACTCATAGTCAATCAAAAATAAGGACAAAATAATAATAATAATTAAAAGAAGCCAAGCAGCTCCCAGAGCAGCATTGCAAGTCCCTGTGCAGGCCAGCTTCCACCCCCCCAGCCCAGGCTTTCCAGCCCCCCAACCCGCCGGGCAGACGCGCAGCTCCCGACAGAAAGGTCGGTCACAACACTGGGCAGCTGCCAGAACCTGAGTTGTCTTATCTTTCGCAGTTGCTTAAAATTATATACATCGCTATCCGTTCGTGCTCGGTGAGGGTGATTTGTGAGGAGTACGGGAGCGGCAGCAATCGCAACTCTGCCTCCCAACTCCCTTCCCAACTTGTGCACATTGAACTGCACAAAAAGTAACAAGCAGGCGAAGGAAGCCAAGCGGTGTTTTATTGACTCCCGGAAGACAGATATGGATTGCATACAACCCTGGAAAACTTCTTCCTTTTTTGAAATCCTGGAATTATAAACAAGAGAACTCATTCCTCATAAATGACCTGACACCATTCCTTCATCAAAAGGTTTTGGCATGGAACGTATTTTCTTTACAGTTTAATTTTTATCGTTCATTCAAACGGCTTAAAAAACTATGTCTATAATAATAATACTTAAATATATTGCTCATATTTGTGACTTCATAAAAAAAATAGTTTGAGCTAATACTTTCCTAGTCATCAAAAAAACCCAGAGAGACACCAACTTTTGAATGAGCACTTCAGAAAGATGGGTAAAAATAATTTGCTGGAAATTATCAACAGACTCCATTAATCAATAGACTGAGCCCCTTAAAAGAGTGTATTTCCTCTAACAGCAGTAATGATCTCAAGGAAACGCGCACGGTACGACCAGCTTTCCCTCGATCCTGCAGAAACATATGCACGTCCTCAGCTACAGCCACAAACAGAATTTCTGCAACACGAGCGAGACAAGGTTGATCTCAAAGGCAAGATGCCTGAGCGCTTGTAAAATCTGACCACACACAATTAAATGCCTTTTAGTTTTCGAATAGGTCAGCCTAAGCCTCAGTCAGATGACAACCGCAAAAGCCTTGTCGGGCTTGCAGAGGCCATGGGAGCACTTTTGGGTTCAATGAGAAGCCGACAGGATAGCTTAAGTCACCAACAAAGCTGAATAACACCGCCTGTCTATTGCAGCTTGCAACATTTGTTCCTCCGGCATCTGGAAAAGGCAGTAACCTCTGGAAGCATCAGACTTTTCCAAGGGGATCACCAGGCCACAAACTTGCTCGCCTTCCCAGAGCAGTGCTCGCTATTACCCACAATACCACCAAAACCGCATTGTTTGCACCTCAATGCGTTACTTCTGAGACACTAACCCAGAGGTTTCAACTAATGCACAAGTAATTTGTGAGCTTGATCATTTTTTGAAGTTGAAAACATGTTCCTACTTGAGCAGTAACACAGCAGCACATCTCCTTGGCATTGGCGATTGGCCAGAAGTGGTTTGACATCAAAGTCTCCAGCACCCCCCAAGTGTTTTCTAACCCCCTGGAGATGCTGGGGCTGAGGTACGGTTCGCTCCAGTCACAGCTTTGTGATACACAGGCTTTGGCCGTGAAGCTGGCTGAAGGAACCCACGCTCCACTCCACAGCCTCCGCGGGTGCGATGGCACAACTCTAAACGGGAACTCTGACCCAATGTGGGTCTAAAAAAGTAACCCTTGGTTTGACTTCAAAGCACGGACCAGCCCGCTGATCTGCTGTCCTGTGAGCATAGGCAAGGGGCGGTGGAGCGGAGGGACGGGAACCAGCAGCTGGAGCAGTGGGTGCACCAACTTGGTTTTGTCAGGCAAACTCTCGTGTCATGAAGCATCACCTTCATACTCGCAAAGGGAACATGGAAGATCTCGGAGATGCTCTTCGGAAAGCACAGGTGATACCTGGATGGGCATGAGCCAAGGGACGTGTTTGGACGCACGCCATGTGAGCAGAGAAGCGACACCGGACACTGGCTCATCTGCTCCTAAATGTCACGTACTAAAAAGTGTTTTTAAAAATGCCTTCTACACACCAGTTAATTAAACTGATCTCACAACATTTCCCCCTTCTATCTTATATTTTTACATAAAGCAGAAGTGTCAACACCTTCAGGAAAAACACCTTTCTAAGTAATCATCACAGCAAATGAAAGCATGTTTGAGAGCAACTTACCTAGTTAGTTTCATGAAGACCATCACACACGTAAAGCTAAAACGCAATGAAATCTCAGAGACACAACAATTTGGGTGAAAGCAGATAAGAGCTCACAGGAAAGAAGTTGTAACAACTTTTTGTCCGTACAAGAGCTTTTCATTTCTGACAGGAGAGCAATTAATACCCAGCAAGTGACTGGTTTTGGCAATTCAGGCTTAGTGCCCTTAAAATGAGCAATTTAAAGTTGTCATATTACTGTTACAGTTACGATTGTATTCTGATGAGTTCCTGGGATATACAAATCACCTACTTCTAAACAGGTTTCTGCACGTTATAGACTAAACTTCTTAACTTACAAATAATTATTTTGCTGTTTCCAGTTTACAATGGTAAAAAAAAATGAAGACTTCACAATGTGTGTAAATGGGAGGTAAATGTATTTTTAAAAACAGAATAAAAAGCTGCATGTTAAAAACTGGGTCACAGACTAATAAATACATACATCAAAGACATGAAATTTTCAGCAGCTGGTTTTAAAGAGCAAGGAAGTGGGGAAAAACTAGCTGTCCAGACTCCACTCTGGCTCTGTGATCTATACGCTAGAAATATCTGCAGTTCAAAAACAAGTTAACAGAGGAGTAGAATCAGCTTTGTCGCCTATTTTCTTTTAAAAAAATTAAGCTACTTCCTAAAAGTGTGGTGTAAAACCTAGAGAAACTTTCATTTCTTCACGCACTTGATGACACTGAATTAAAAAAAGAAATTATTTTAACCCAGAAAAAATGAGTCATTGTATAGTGTAAGGACAGCCTTACTGCTAGTTTTCTACAGTAAAAGTATTTCTAGAAATACACCAGAAATTACTTTCCCATAACAAAATATACAATTATGTGTCAGATCATTGAGTTTCAATACTTAGGCAAAACAGAAACAGTTACTATGAAGTTTCAAAAAAAAAAAAAAAAAACCAAAGGGAAAAAAACCCAACTCCAAACAGTAAAAAGATGTTTTGACCACTGTGGAGATGCCAGAAAGCAGTGCTGGACACCAGGAATTTCCAGAACAACTCCCTTTCCAAAGTGATGTGCAGTCTGTGAATTAGACCGTGAGAGAAAACTGATCCTGTTCTATGGGTTTCTCCACCCAGGCTCCAAGTCCTGCCTTCAGGAATGCTTTAAACAAACACTCTTTGGCAGTTTGATACTCAGTGGCTCCTTGCTTGGTTTCGTGGTACAGGTTAGGCTTGAGGATCTTTGAGCGCAAGCTGGAGGAAAGCTGTGTGGTTTAAAGACGAGAAAAGAAGAGAGACAAGAACCTATTAAGCCAAAGGCTTTGAAAGTGACAACTATTATTAAAGCAAGGTAATGAACTACTTAAACCAAATGTTGAGGCAAAGGCAGACGTGTACAGGACTGCTCCTGCCAGCCGTCATGGTTCTGCACCCAGCTGCAACGCCCGCCTCTCACAAAGCGTGTCCTTCCGCAGCAGCCACGGCACAGGCACTGCGCACGCCCCTTAGCCCCGCTAGCCTGCGCTTTGCTGTCTCCAGATTATCAGCTTCCTTTGGTGGAAGAAATCTAGACACTCCAAAGCCATTGACAGATACTTTCTTGGAGCTTTTCTTTCTGAGGGGCCAGGGCGAGACCTCTGTAGGTTCGACTGCAGTGAAACGGGGATTATTCTTCCAAATAAATTAAAATGAGAAGGCAAGCTCAAAAAAGAGAGCACCTTTTGTTTCCTTAGCTATAGATCAAGGATCATTATATCCTTGCATGCATTTTGAACGAGACATCATCAAATTAAAGAATAAGCTAGACAAATGCATTGTTCTTTTCCATTACCACATGGAGCAGTAGCTAACATCAGGCTTAGCTTAAAACAGATTCAGAAAATGGCTTCTGGATATAGAAAGCAGCACACACAGGTATTTAAGTAGTAAGAAGTGGAAAATCTAGCACTCTGGAAGACATACCTTTGCATGAATACGCATCCAGCGGCTGTAAAAAGCATGCTTACAAAGGCGAGATGCACGACCCATTTCATCTTTGCCAGTTGTAGCATTAATAACTTCTAGACCAGTGTCTCCTACTGTCCAGTTCACACTGAAGTTCGGTGCTTTCCCTGGTTGACGGGCTTCTGCATTGCTAATACCTGAAAGAAAAGTGATGTTTAATGAGAATAATAAATACTAACTCTTGATTTTTGTTTTTATTGGGGACTAAGCGATACAGCTACTAAAATCACACTGCTAAGCAGTCTTACAGGCAGCCGTTTTATTCCAAGGACATTCTCCTGCAGATTTTTCACTGACTTGTGGAGATATCGCCATGCACATCTCATTCTCAATCTGGCTAAAGTGCTGTCTCCTTGTGTCCTTCCTAGCAGGGCAGGTGTGCATCGCTGGAGCCAGGAGGAACTAGCCCCCTCAGCGGAGGAGATCCTGCAAAGCAAGGGCCCATGGGCACAGGAACACAAGTGCCTTGCCACATTAATCCCAGGAGGATCTGGTCTTGCTTATAGGGCAAACCAATGGACTAACTGAACAAATTAATCTGCAAATAATTGTGAAGCAGAAAAAAGTTGCTCTGCTCCTGCACAAGAAACCGCCCCTCTCAGAGTCCACTCAGTAGCAGGATGAGCAAGTGTAGGGAAGAGCAGATACTGTGAGGTTTTGACGGTTGTAACTCTCCGATCAATTCCCTGTCACTCTGCTGTGTAAAAAATTAGGTGCAGGTTGCTTATCTCATTTCAAAACGGGTGTGAAACTACGAACCCTGGTCATGTTTCAACTCACATCTACAATTCTGCCAAAAAAAATGGAGTACAGTCTTATTTGGAGAGGTTGTGCTTATTTAGAAGTGCCTACAATGTGCTTTTTCACTTTCTGTCATAAAAATGGAGTGAGGTCAGAGCAGCGGTACGAGACAGCAGGCTGCCTTGCAGACCAAGATGTGAAGCTGCCTACATTTCAGCAGCTGTCGAGTGTGCATCGTTAAAAGCTACCACTCTGTTTCCTATTTCTCATGGACTATGCTGGGGCATGGTGTGACTAGCACAGGCAGCAGCACCGATGCTGTGGGCACCCAAGTGAGACAAAGCCAGTCCCATCCTCTGTATCCTTCACAGAACCCCCAAACTGGCAGACATTTGAGTCTTTCAGCATAAATCCAGCTGTGCTTCAGCTGCCTACCCATTTTACATGCCCATTGCTACTTACAAAGCCCAGAAATGGCAAGCCACAGGACTCAAGAGGACTCGGATCATTTTGCTCAGATGTTAAATTGTGCAACACCTCTCAACTACGTCTTCATCTCTACTGATGGAGAAGCAAAACACCAGCAGTCTAACCCCAGTGTGAAGCGAGGCTGGCTGGCTGCCTGCCTGCCCAGCCTGCCTAGGGCAGGATTTATTCCCCCCCAGCACTCCAGCACTGCAGAGATATACTGTATATATGACCACAGCACCGTGCTTAAAGATGACGGCAGCTGCTGCCATCCGTGTGCACCTCCTCTCTTGCATGTGCAGCCGGATGGCGCTCGGTGCTCACAAGCAGCAGCCAGGACCATGGGTCTGGGTTGTGCATGCTATGGAAAAGCTGAGGAGCACATCGGTTTTAATCCTGCAGACATCACAGGATGGCAAAATTCTACCTTTAAGACGTCTCAGTTGTCTCACCAGCAAAGAACAAAGGAACAGGGCATTTTTTTTCTTTCCAATAAGATCCCATTTTTACTTTAAAACAACTCTGAGAACCTATTTCGAATCTACTCTGAGGTTATGCTAACTCCTACACTTTATAATATCTAGTAAATTTGGATAAATTGCATGTAAACATTACAGCAGGATGTATTTCTTGCTGATATTTGAAACACAAAAATCTAATAAACAAAATTAAGCCAACCTCAGGCACCCGAGCACTGGCTCAGCACCAGTCTCGTGGCACCTCTGGGCCAGTGTACACAAGACCTATGAGGTCTAAACGACACACTGAAATTGTTTGCTTACTATAATCAATTCCCCATTTAATAAATAAACAAACATTTTGAAATATCAATCATATTAAACTCCCTGAAGCTGTTGTATTTTTACGTTTGGTTTTTGTCAACCTGGTCACTATGACTGATAACCAGTAATTAAGTGAATAAGTAAATAATAAAAAATAATCCTATCATTCCCTATTTTCTTAAAATATAAGCTGAAAAAATCGAGAATCAGAACAAAAGTTTCGTGAAGAGCTCTTTCCAGACTTCTTTTAGGAGAGATGCATCCAGAAGCTGAAGTACAGCAGGATGACACAAATCTACGCCCAGCGATCTGCAAATTGGTGAGCGGGGATGTGGGATTCACACACTGACCGACCCAAGAGGGAAGACAGCGGTCCCTGCTGAGCAGGTACCACCAAGAATCTCAGGCAAGCAATACCTGAGGAAGACCCAGCAAGAACAGGGCTTTATGACAAGAGCTGAAAAGTCCTCATCATAACTTCCACAGTCGTTCCGAGCGGCTGGCAATGACCATGCACGTCACGCCTCCTGAAAACCGGAGCTGCTCATGCACAACACAACTTGTCCTGTGCCACTGAAGTGCAAACACTGCCGCTCCATGAGCCACACAGCGTGAAGCTTGCACCTAATAAATGGTAAATTCTGGGTGCATACAAAACGAATCTCAGCTCTGAGTCTCCAAAAGCGTATCAATTCAGGCTGCTTTTGTTACACTCATGTGTAACAGACCCATGCTGACAAAACTCTTAGAAAAAAAAACTTCTGAGGCAAGAGAGCAAAGAAATTGCTGTCACACGACAAGCAGGTCAGTCATATTCTTTCTTTAATTTAATGATATCTGTATTACTACCTTTGCTTTTGTTCCGTATGCTACTGAACAAGTACAGGGATCAGATATAGTTCATCCAGTACTGCAAGACATCACTTGCTCCTTGAGCCTGCTTCTGCCCCATCAGCTACTCAGAGACCTGGGACATCACAAACACCCACACAAACAAATCAAATAAAGATGAGGAAGCTGAACATCCAGTATGCACCACACTCCCGTGGCAATTACACAACTGCATTCCTTAGGTTATTTTGATGAATTGAATAAATTAAAAAACAAAAAAAACCAAACATGAACAAACTCAGAATTTCAAATAGACTTAAATAACAACACCCTGTTCAGCTGATTAATTATCTGCATGAACCCTGGAGATATGGCAAAATCACTGAAGGTAGATCACGGGTAGCACAGACAGGGAATAAAGGTCATCTCAAGAGCAAAATGACTTTAGGTGGATCATACCTTCCCCCTAAAAATCTAGACGTGAACATAGCACGATAAGTTGAAACTGGTAATGGGAGAGAAAGCTAGGATAGAAAATAAAATATATTAATTCTCCTCTGAAGACTGATCTAAGCTATTTAGAGAACACTGCTCAGAACTTATTGTTGAACATTATTATAATGGGGTATAATAAGCACAAGCAAAGGTCACAGCTCTTTGTGCTAGTGCTTATGTAAATAATAAAGCCTGACAGTTCTTTGTGGGCACAGTTCAAAAAAGCTTCATTAAAAAGGAGAAAGAGCTGAAAACCACCAATATGAACAGGGGGATAAAGTACCAAGGAAACAGCCAAAAGAAAATCACCAAAGGTTCTGCAGAAGGATTTAGTTTTGTTTAAAAACATATTTTAAAATGCAAATGTAGACAGCAGCCAGAGGAGTGCTGAAGCATAAACATTTATAATAACCACTCTTGCTGTGGTGGCTGAAGTCTTCTTGCATGCAAAAAATGAATGAATGTGTTGCAAAAAGGGCGGGTGGGTTCCCAGGCTGGAGCCCCTCTTCGCAGGCAACATGCCATGGGAACCGACACAAAGTGAGGTGCCAGTGAAAAGCACTCGTAGGGTACGTGTGTGAGGTAAGCAAACACTGGCTACGGCACCCAGACAACACTGCACCACATTCAAGGAAACTAAGGATGAGGCAGCAGGAACCGCAGCCACGGTACGTATCTCTCCTCTCAAACCACGCAAGTTCTCCAAAACAAAAGGTGGCCAATGCAACTCCAATTGTTAAGGAGTTTAGAGGGGTGCCAGGGAACAGTCAATAAACATGACACCTGCACCAGGAAAGCTGCAGGACCTGCCATACCACCCCACTGGGCACAGATGTAAACACAGCAATACTGAGAAAGACTCCACAGAAAAACGCCCTAGTAACTGAAGACCAGAGGTGGCCAGTGTGACACCAATTCCTGAAGAGCCCAGGGTGCACGAGGCCTGTCTGTTAAATGTCTACCTTGAAAACTGACTTAAGGGACACCTGGAAGGAGATGGTGACCTTGGGAAAAGCCAACACAGCTGGAGACCCTCAAGCTTTGTGCAGACCTGGAAAGTGTGAGAGAGAGAGAGAGAGAGAGAGAGAGTGTGTCTGTGTGTCTGTGTCTGTGTCCGTGTGTCTGTGTCTGTGTCTCTCTCTCTGTCTCTGTGTCTGTGTGTGTCTGTGTGTGTCTGTGTGTCTGTGTCTGTGTCTGTGTCTGTGTCTCTCTGTCTCTGTCTCTGTCTGTCTGTGTCTGTGTGTGTGTCTGTGTGTGTGTGTGTGTGCGCGCGCGCACGCGCGTGTGTAAAAACACGGTAAGACTGGATGATGATACTAAATTATTTTAGAAGATAAATAAGGACTTGCAAAGACTAGCAGAAAAAAAGCTTACAACATTGGGTGACGGGACAATAAAAAGGCAGATTAAATTCCTCACAGATAATAGTAGGTAATACATACGAAGAAAAAACAAAGCAATTTTGCATAAGGAGTGCTGGACTTGGATATTAGCATTCAGGAATGAGAATTTCGTTTCTAATATTCAGTTCTACCGAACAGTCAGGTCAATGATCAACAGTAATCAAAGGAAACAAGCTGAATGTTAGGAATTATTACTGAAGGATCATGGAACTGAACAAAATATCGTGATGCCACCATATAACCCACTACTGCTGCTTTATCTTGAGTATCAGGTGCTGCTCTGATCTCACTCGCTCAAAAACACAATTGTAAAATGGATGGGAAGATTCTTACGTAGAAGGGTCTCCATGCAAGGAACAACAAAAGCAGACTAAGATTTTTCAGCTTGCAAAAACAGGACTTGTGTAGGAATATTGCAAAGGTAAAGAAAACTGAGCGCCGTGACAACTGTTTATAGCCTGTACCATACAGAGCACTGAGGAATATCTAATTGAATTAGCAGAAAAGAAATTCCACTGCATGAATCTTTCTAAGTGCTACAGCCCTCCTTACTAAAGGAGGCTGTGGATGGTGAAAAGTTGAAAACAGTTCAAAAAACAAAACCAGGTGTTTATGAATGAAAGATCCATTAAGGTTTTCTAAACACAAAGATTCTCACCACCTGACTCGGGATGTCCCTGACACACAGGGAATTACGCTGCGATTCTGAGGACACCTCTGCAGAGGCTTACTATTTCCTTTTGCTTTTCACTGCCTGCCTACCTACCTGTGAAAAAGAGTTCTGGGCTGGATGGATTGTACCTTAGGATCTCGATCTTACCTAATAAGTTCTCATGCTGGTGACAAGATAATCAGCAGATGCGACAGTGCTCCAGGATGTTTCAGACAAGAACTGAAATAGGAAATACCTGCCAGCAGCACCACGGGGAACGGGTCAAAACTGCCAACAACAAAATTTCTGACAATACTCTGGTAAAAGACAGGGAGCTCCAGAGAAACTAAAGCATAAGAAACTATCAACTGACTGGACATCAAAACAGGGAAAACTTTACCTGTATTAATATTATAATCACCACTAAGAGAAAAGGCATTGTCCACAAAAGCAGACACCGCGGGAGGGTTCGGGGCTCGGGTGAGTAGCTGTTGCAGACAGGAGAGCACGTCAGGGCTTAGCCTGCCGTCCGCTTTGTGCTCAGAGCCCCAGCAGACACCATCAGCCCAGGTCCTCAGGCATCTGAGCACACCTACCAGCAACAGGAACCGTAAGGACAGATGCCTGATAAAATTTGGTTCACGCTAGCTGCTGCCAGTGAAGAAAAGCTTGTCTTTTATATGCAATGGGCTCTCTTACATTTAATGACTTCTGCTCTCAAGGATTTTCATGGGTTGATTCTCTGAACAGATTATCTGCTGACCTCTGCCACCCTACTTCCACCTGGGTGAACCCTTTCATGCCCACCTCCCACAATGGCTCCAAAATGTCTGTGCAGATTACCCTGCAGACTAGCACTTTGTTACTGGCCGACTTATACAATCATCCTCATTCTATTTGATTGAGAAATCCATCCCTTTTCAGATTATTCTAGAAATTAACATGATTCAAAGTTGTCTTCTCTTCAACTCAGTGAGAGTTCATGTGCCCTCAGTGCTGCAAGTGCAAAAAGCATCCCAAAAGGCTGGGTCCTGCAACCAAAAGGCTTCCAAGAGTCATCACAAAGAGGGAGTTTTCTACCAGCATAGGGGTTTCTGGCATCCCCTAGCTGAAAACCAACTACTCTGATATGCACGTCCACATTTAACTTGCTGGGCGAAGGAGGTGTAAGTAGAAAATCTTCTATGAGGAAAAGCTGATTTATAGCAATAGGTAACAATAACTCCGTTTGACTTTGACTTAATGCAATTGTCCCTGCAGACATAAAACTTGTTTTATGAGAGGAAAAAAACCCCAGTTTTTACAGTACTTTCTCAGCTAAGAAGGTGAGACAGCGAGGAAGGACAGCTATTTCTCTTTCAGTTCACGGCAGAAATGAGTCACCATCACACAGTTGTGTGTGTGGTACCAGGAGGAACATAGAATTGGGGACAGGTATTTCTGCGGTGCTTATTCCAGGTAAGAATCCACTGTAAAATGTATGAATCAAAGAGCAGATGGGTAGCTACATAAATGCCCCAGCTGAACCCAGCAGCATTGGTCAGACGACTAGCTTTCAAGGCTGAACTAGTAGAAGAAAACCCATCAACACAATTCTCCCCCCAACCTCCCAAACAAGCTCCCCATACTTTTTTGAGACGTGCATTTCCATGAAAATTCAATAGCTGAGAACATTTCTGAACCCTCTTTACTGCTCAGCAAGTCCTGGCTGAACTGTTTAAACAGAAGGTCTACTTCATGGCAAATAGATGATCTCAATATTGCAGAAAGATATCTTTTAAGACGACAAGGTACTACTATCTGTTGTGAAAAGGATAAAAAACTCCTCCCACCCCACCCCAAACCTGCTGTCTTGAAGAATTGATAAAAATTCCCCCAAATTAGGCAGAAACAGTCCATACATCAGCTACTATGCCCATACAACTATTAAATATTTGGTACTGTGAGTGTTGTAACTGTACTTACTTGCTAATATAAGGACAAATACATTGCTTAACATTTTTATATGTCCTGGTTCAGGGAATCCTTATTAATTACCTTTCTTATCTAAAGAAATGCTGGTTGGTCAATATGCTCTTCCCCCCACTCCCTCCCTAAATCTATTTTAAAAATTCATGTCAAACCTTAAACACGCTTTAAAATACTGATCTTTTTTTTTCCCCTGGAAAATAAACAGACACATGCCAAAAGCTAAGCTCTACAGAACAAAGCAATGCACACAACGAGAGGGAGGAGAAGAGATTTTAGTTTTAAAGCTTTCACAGCATTACTGTAACTAGCAGTTTTAGAAATGAAGACACCTCAGAACTTTCCTTTGAAAATCACGTCTCAGAAGTTACAACCTTTTAATTCAAATACTGCCATTCCTCTTAGCCCCACGAGACCCCAGGATCAGTGCAAAGCCAAAGAACGGTACTTAAACGTTCAACAGCAGCTGCAAAAGACAACCGCTAACTACACCGGCTGGGGCTTGCCATATTGCTGTCTGTCAGATATGCTTAATACTCTATTAAATATATTCCAAAAGAATGTGCCATCAGCTTCTGAATGCAGTATTTATGCATTAACCTACAAAGCGGAAATTAAAATATGATGATTACTGGGTCATGCAAAGTTGGGTGCCGTGCTAATTAAAGCTAATGCTGCATGCAACAGAGATTGATGATAAAAAGAAAATACAAACCATGGCAGCTGAGATGTTTAGTTGGTTATTGATCTAGAAATTGTGAACCAAATGTGTCTATCTTGGCATACAGATTAATGATGCATCAGTTCAACAAATATCTGCAATGGCAAGAGAAGTGACAGCGAGAGCTAACACACTATTTCATGGGCGGGAAGAGGTTTCACTAAGCTGGGGCCTTCAACTTGCCTCACATATTGCTAGGGCACGCTCCAGGCAGCAGTTACGTGAAGCTGCACCCAAGGTTTCATAACCCCAGTTCTTTCCATCTTTTAACTCATGAAGGGTCCTTGCTATGGTAATGCTGACCGAGTACCTATATCAGGTTTAGACCATAACTTCTCTCTTGTAACCAGAAAGCAGTTTACTGACAGTACATAATTTGCAAGGTTTTGAGAACTGCAAAATCACATTGCTACTGGAACAGACTTAGTTACCGGCACGGCTTTCTCCATTAGATACTTGCCACTAAGTAAAGGTCTGTTGAGTGTATAAAGAGGTGGTAGATCTTCTATCTCTGCTATCCTCTGGTATACGGCTCTGGATAGATGATCCCCATGATATAAACTCCCCAAGATGATGCTAGAGAAGTAAATTGGCTCCACAAAGAGGCTAAGTAAGGCTCCTTGAATACCCAATACGTTCCACCTAAGAGGGAGGGAAAAACAAAACAAAAAAACAAAAAAAACACTTTCTTTTTAATGGAACAAGTAACATCTGCCAGACATAATAGCAGTCAATCACAATGGACCAGACTTTCAACCTTTCCTCTCGACCAGCACATGACTATGGTAGCACACCTGCCAGAATTTCAGAGATCAGCTTACGGGATGCTCAACGAAATCCTGAGTAAGACAATCTATAGCATCAGGTCTACTGTCAGCATCCACAGGATGCAGACTCCATAACTTTACTTCCCCACTAACATGTTTGGTGATGCATTTTCCAGCACCCTAATGCCAGAGAAGGACGGGATCATTCAATTGGAGAAGGTGAAACTGTGAGACCCTCAATCGGAAACAGCAGCTGATGCCTCCAAGGACACCTGGCAGTGGGCAAACCATCCTTCCCAGGACACAGGAGGGGTTGGTCTGCAAGACCTCAGCACCTCATCACCATAAGGGAAGACTTCTCCTTGACACCCTGGCCAAACTGTCCACATTCTACTGCCAGAAAGGACATACGTAGTTGCTTGCAATATCCACGGGCAGGGACAAAACTGAAAATATGCAAAGAGTGCAAATACCCTTTGCTCACTTTAGCTGCTTCATAAACTCCAATCATAAATCTCTGTCTGCATCACTGTGACCTACACTGGATCAGGTCTGGTGGCAGGGATATAGCAAGCATAGGAGCAAAACACTGAAGTTGTTTTTTTGTAACTGCATTAATTTAATCAAGTTTTGGCTCTCAATCTGTATGTAACAGTTATACAAAGTACTTTTTAAAACCTCAGAGTCTCCTGCAGAGTATTTTCACTGTCCTTGCCTCTGAGGTATACTTGCAAACAGCTTGACACTATTAAATAGCATACTTCAAGCACAACTGCAACACCCAGACACAAGCAGCAGGAAACTTTCTTTTGGTGCTTGAATAGAACAGATGCGCATAACGGAAGCTCTCATGCTCATGTAGAATTGTCCTTATTAAAAGGCCCATCCTAAACCGGGTTGCAAGGTTTCCCTAGCAAAACAGGGAACTCGGATGTTGCTAATGGTCTTTCTTGCAGCTTATGCTGGGATGACATGGCTACGCATCGTCATCAGTTCAGGCTGAATACAACTGCTGCACTGCTGCAAAAACTGAACTACACATGTTGGCTACAAGACTTGCAAAATGTTTTTAAAAACAACAGGCAAAACAAAAGTTGCAATCCAAGGAGACAACTTCTTTGCATATCTTTACTGAGGATGAAAATGGAGTCAAAGTGCATTAGCTTACTCACCTGTCATTAAAAAAGTTGGCCCTATCGAATGAGGAAAAATACTGTGCTAATTAAAAATAAGGCATATTTTACATTGAATAAAGACATATTTTGTACAACACTGAAAATGCAATCAGCAACCAAATGTCAAAGTAAAAACATCAAGTGACAATTATTGCTTCCCAAGGCCAAGATGCCTTTCTAAGGACCTTACCATGACTAGGACTTGGTAAGCACAGAGGTATTTCAAGTGCCAAATGAATCACAATACTATTTTCTTGTTATTTGCAGTATTACCTACATCAAGCATAGAGAAGCATATGGACTGCCACAGCCGCAGATAATATTATGGAAGAAACATCTGGAAAGAATTCAAGACTAAGCATTGCAAATTGGGGTCTTACAATTCTATCTGAAACTTGCAGATGCACAAATCGAGCTTCCTTCAGTGAGGCACATCACATTTTACTTTTTAATGGACACTACTTGAGTGACAGATGGACATTTTAAAAAAGGCCAAAGCATTCCTCTGGCAAGCCCTAGCTCCTCAAATAAAACCTCTGCCAGACCTTTTTCTTGGCTTCAGTTTTCAGTATTTCCAGAGCTTGTGTTTTGCTGCTTCCTCCCACAGTTGGTGACCTTCTCTGGCACAGAAAACAAAAGCTGAACTTTGTCTTGCTAAACTTCTTTCGGTTAAAAGAGGAGGAGGAGTGTGGACAAATGAACAAGCTTCTGCAAGGTGAACTGCATGAACTGGTATTACAAAAGGTACTCTGTGACTGCCCACCCGTCTGCTGTTTTGCTGGGGTGTGCTACATCACATTTACCGCTGCAGTACGTGCTCATGAGCACTGGTTTCAGAGCAGCTGACTTGCTGCAAGGACAAGGTTTGCAGAAACCGTTCATACAAGTGAAGCCTCAAGCTCTGAATATAGATCAGGCAGGGTTAGATGGTGGTTAGGTTTATAAAACTAGCTTTAAATGTCAATGGTTATAATAAAAGAACACATACTTGTATCAGAAACTGGCAGTAATGCAGAGATAAACGTGAGACCCAAATGAAGTTCTGCAGGTTGTAACAGAGTCAAAAGGAAGGACTGCATGAAGACTTTCTTGCTGTTCCTTTTTTATACTGTACTTATTTCTGTCAAACAGTAATTTCTCACTTCCATTAGCATGTACACTAAAAACCCCCTTTATAGACATAAACTGAGAACGAGCTACATGAATACCACGCATCAGTTTTCAAAAGGCCACAGGCGTTGACTCCTGAAATGGTAAAACTGCCTTGTCCCTCCAGTTTACACGCACAAGTTGTCAGAATGCATACCAGCAAAAGCTGTCAATCTAGTGTTAATGTTTACTGAAACCACAACTTCTTCTGAAGTTAACGGGCCAAATTCTGTATTTCACTACAAACTGTGAGGTGCAAAGCAGAAAAAGCAAAATTTATTACAGAAAACCTAATTAAAGTCAGCGTTGTCTTTCCAGTGAAACAAATAAGCATAAGACTTTTTTCTTCACTTTAAAACGAGTATCAGAAAAGAGTTAAGTAACTGAAACGACTTAAATCTAGCTTACAAACTCAAACTTTCTGAGGCTCAGATATAGTTTATAACATAGAAGAGAACCTTTCCGGTGCAATGCCTCACTGCAGCACAGTGGACATAGATCCTGGCCACAGCACAGGACTCATTTAGGAGCATTTGATGGCTCAAGAAAGTGGTAACAGAAGACAACTCTCCCATCGCTAACTCAGCAGTTCCAATCTCTCCTGCACTGACAATGGGCAAAATTGCAGAGCTCCCACATAAAATGACCTGATCTTGGGTCTAGTCTTACTGGGCAGACCACAGAGCAGACTGGACCCATGCAGTACCTCTTCACACTACTGAAGGAGGACAATGGCACTACATCTGCAACAGAGAAAAGCACTAAGTATGAGCCTAAGCAGAATACAGGAATGCTGCATCACGTCAACAGGGACACTGAAACGCCTGAAGTCAGGTGTGTCAACTAGAGATTTGCCAAAGGGAAAGAAAAACCTCTCAGCAGACATTGAGATTCCCCCCCCCCCCCAGCGTAAAACTTCTCACTGGAAAAATCTGAGATGGTTGTCTTAGTTGAGCATAAAACCAATGCCTCTTATGACAGTGCTTTTAAGTTACTACAAGAATTTTCTTTCACAATCTTTAAAAAACCTCAAAGTAAGCCTGACATTTAAAATACAAGCTTTTACATCGGTATAAAGCATGAGCCATAGGATTCAGGTCCAGACTGCCAGCACTTAAATACAGGTGCCTTGATTTGAGCTGGGTGTCTAGATCTCATTACAGCTAACGTTGATCTGCTCAGTAGCCGAGTACGACCACGGCTGTTGGGCTGACCAGCTCTCCATCAGCAAGTCGGCCGTCTAAGGGCAGGGAAGCTGGGATACCACGTGTGGATGGGGGATACCTGTGGCCAAACACCAGCCACACGTTCAGCAGTGTGCAATGCTCTTTCAGCTTCAACTCTGCAGTTCTGCAAGTGATACACAGCGTAAGGAAAGGCAACCTGACGTGATGCCAGGAAGTTAAAGCAAAGGCATATTTACTCATCCTGAACTTGCCTTTTGCTTCTGAGCTGCCTTTTGTGAGACAGAAGATCAAAGTCACCAAGCTGTTTGGCTCACTCTACCAGGGGCTCAATGAGGTGACATTTAAGCCCTACCATGTTCGACAAGGCAACAAAATTTCTAACGTTCTTCTAGCAATAAATTGAAAAGTACTTAAGCATGAGAAGGGAAGCAAAAGCTGCAAATCAAAACCACAGCTCTCCTTTTTCCTCAGACAGGGCAACAGACACACTGCAATGGCCCTTACTAGCACTTGGACCGGGAGGTTCGGTGTTCCTATCACTACACATACGAGCTACTGCTGCTTTTCCGGGACAAAGAAACTTTATCTGACTACCTGGCCACCGAGCAGTTCCAAACACTTAAAAAACAAAGAGGATGACAGTCAAAGGATGCTCTAATCTGCTGCTGCTATGAAGCGTTAAGTTGCACCCCATAACTTCCTCAGCGCCAAGTCTGACTGAAGAAAACTGCCTATCACCACCTTGATCCTCCTCAGCCTGCTGATTTTATTGGTGGTGTGGCTCTCCATAAAGTCAGATCAGTGACATGATTCAAGTTTTTTGAAACAAACAAACCCCCTCGGCCTTATATTTTGAAGAGGCAGCTTCTCCAGCCCACTTTACAGCACAGCTCCACAAGCAACTGCAGGACCACTGCTAAGAGGCAGCGAGATGCAGCAGGCAGGAGGGATGCAGCACCTCAGCGTGCATGCTAGAATCTCCTAGAAAACTTTCCCCACCAGAAAATACACTACTGAAAGCACACTCCCAAACCCAGACGAAAGTTACCTTGCTTTTAGAATGGAAATAGGCACTGGACAAATTATGCTTTTTTCCTGCAGAAAATCTTACTGATTTCAGTGGAGCCACTCTACTGAGCAAAATGATGCAAGATGGAGCAAGCTGTGTGAGAAGCAACAAATTACATCGGGTTTGACCAACATATAACATATATCCTTTTAATAACCTCTTATTCTTCTCTAAACTCGTCATTATTTCATATATTCATATATTCACTGTTTGCTATGAGGAAGAAATAATGCATAATTACATACAGCTCTATTATTTGGTATCAGGTTTATTATTCTTTTGAGAAATTTCCATCAAAGTTGTACTGGCAGATCATTTTTTTGTTTATTTAAGTCTTTTTCTTAAATAAAACCTCTTCTTTTAATTGTATTTCTGTTGAGCATGAAAAATTCAGCCATTTGAAAAATTTCAAGTGCAAACCAAAATCTACTTCAATTCAGAAACGCTGCTGAAATGTCTCCCTGGGAGTATAACTTGGGGTGACTTGTATCCCCACTTTGCTCTACAGTTCACAGTTCCCCATGCACACTTAGCTACAGTGAGACCAAAAGCCCAGATTTTCCCTGCCACCAAGACTTTCCCATGTCCTCTATCTTGTCTACGAAGTAATCTTGTGCTCCAGCATTCAGGGAAATGCTCTTTCAAACCACTACATCTCACCACCTTTACAGATTAGACCCCAATGATGGCCTTGGCATATCGGTGCACATGAAGTGTGTTCAGCTCCTGACTATTTACACAGGGGATACTCTCTGTGTAGTGTGCTCACCTGAGGTTTATAGACAAGCACTGCATTGGGGAAACTGGAATTTTACAAATGTATTATACTGGTTTCGTTATTCTGTATTCACCACTTATATCCTATTGATAACAACCTGGAGGAGGGATGCACTTTCTCAACCTTTCTGCTGTTCTCAATCACACCACATTAAAAAAAGAGGGTAGAGAAACCAGAGAGTGACACCGAATCAGAGCAGTCCTTTCTACCTTGCTGTGTTGTCACATTTCTGCTTTAGACTGCCATGTGTTCAGAGGCACGGATTCCTAATGGATACGATTGGATTCCTAAAAAGTCTGTTGATTTCTTCATGACATATAGCTGATTTCACAATTCTTGATACATGAAAAGGTAAGTGAAATTTAACTCTGCAGCAACACTTTCACAGACTGTGCTAGTGCACCTCTTGCCAAAAAACCACACCCAGGTTAAAATCACATGCTTCAGCTGAAAACTCTCCTCTGAACTTTCAAACCCAAACAGCATAGAAATTGTTATTTACACTATTTTAGAGAAAACACAGAAACAAGGGGAGCCTAACTGCAGTAATCAATAAACCTGGATGTTAGTATCAAATATCTTAGTACCAGTCTCAGCAATTTTTATGCAGACAGCATTACGGAGGAGGCAAGTCGCTACTGCATTGAACTTACAATAGCGTGCACGTGGAACTGGTGTCAGAATTCACCTCAGGAAAATGAATGGAGTCTCCTGCAACTACCAACATGAGGCAGACTGCAAAACCTGACAAAAACGAGTGTTCGAATTCAAAGAGCTGCTCTTATTAACATAACTTATAAACAGTAATGACTATGAAGAGAAGCATTTAGTAGGCATTTTTTTTATGACAAGGTTTTACCTACAACTGACAGCAAGGGAGCGAAAGTGTCAGCGTGTGAGAAGATGTCAGACTATCCCTACAAAGCATTTTGCCTCCTCACATGCATCGCCTGCCCTCCTCCCTGACAGAGGCACACAGCTCAGCAGCTATCTTAGGGACGAAACCCCCAAATGGGCATGGCTTACCGCAACACCAAGATTTCAAGGTCTTTTGAATTGCAATGCAAACTAGGAGCTCCCCATGCCCACTGTGCATCCAAGATGTGGGGCAACTTGCTTCTTACCATGAAGACGTTAGAAAACACGGACCCAGGGGCTCTCGCTAGCTCTAAACAGAAGGTGCTTGTGTTTGCAGTAGCTGCACCCATGGATTTTCCTGCATGTTTCTGGGTTTCAAGCCTACTGTAATCAGCCTGTCAAGTCTGAGGCCAGCAGCACCTCCAGGGATGCTTGCAGTAAGCCCTGTGGTGGCCTTCATCTCTGTAGCTCAGTGACAAAGGTTTGTCTGTGCAACCACATTTGCTGTGGTTCGTCGTTCATATGCAGTGACGCACCTGGTGCTCAGCTTCAACTCAGCCCCACACTGGGCGGGTCATGCTCTGCTTGCTGTGGACACTCATTTAGGTGGGCTTTACTCTCATCACCTGGCAGAATGCATGGGAAGAGCTGACTTTATACAGCTAACTGCAATCTGGTTTCTTTTCTGATTTTAAATCCAATTTCTCTTTGTTTCCTTAAGAGATTAACTGAATCTCTATGACCAGTCCATGCCTTCCACGAGCCACGGCACAAACTGGCAGCAACACCTTTACATGGAGTGGAGTCAGAGCTTCTTTTACACCAAGTGGCTCAGTCAGTGGCTCACACTATAAATCAGTAAGTGCAAGAAGTCCATGGTCTTTGACAGCAGCGCTTCTTGCAAACATCTTTTTATTTATCCTGAGGTCATATTTGCAATTACAGACAAGAGAATCTCTTTTCCCTTGCAGCCGTACCTAGCCTGGCAACCACACAGCTCTGACTTGTCCCGGTTTTTCTGGTGTCGCTTGGATTTGCTGCGTATCAGTGAGCCTCGGTCAAGATTCAGGTCACTGGTTTGAGAGGTTACACGGTGCTACATCTGGTTATTTAGATGCTACATCTTGGGTAGTGGTTTCCTACCACTCTCCCTCGACTTTTTTACCTAGGTGTCACACAGCCACCATGTATCAAAGTGAATACATTCACATGGGTTGCTGTCATTTGGGCTAAGAACTGATGAGAACTGCTCTTTCTATTGCTGTTCAGAAATTACGCCAGCTCAGTCATGGAGCCTGCCACTTAGAAATAACTCTCAAACTCAAAGACAGATGGATGGGCACAGACATAGCTGCAGAACATGCAGCCTTTAGTGAGCATGCACAGGATTTTGTTTGTGCAACTTCATCAGTCCCAAAGATCTGGGTGGTAGGGTCAATAAGACAAAGCCACTGGGGAAATAAAGAGAAAGACTGAGTTACAAACTTCCATTCGAATTTCCCACTCTGAATAAGCACAAAATGAGGCCAGGGCATGGGCACGTGATATTCTTTCACAAAAAAGATTATCAGAAATAATACTTCCCCTTCTTTAGAGTAGAAGAGCATGGACGACTTCCCCTTTAACAACCTGACCTAATGTTAAAGCTCTTCTCAATTCCTATAGCCTTCTTAGCAATGAAACAGGGTGAAAAAATTTTTGCTCTTCTCTGCAAGACATTACCCACAGCTGGAATGTTTCATGAGAAGTGAAGTAATTATTTTAAGCCAAAAACTCAAAATGAATGTGGGCGGAAAAACATATCAAAAAGCGAATGACAAAAATAGACATCACAAAGCACCATGGAACAAAGTTAGGATACATTTAAAACAAATGCATGTATATTAATGTCCCAAAGCAGTTTTTCTGGTCACAGAAACCACCCTAACACCATATTGCAGTTGTCACCAATGTCCCAAAGCAGTTACTCTGATCACAGAAACCACCCTAACACCATACTGCAGTGCCATCAGGCACTAACACACTAGGATAATCCTGTTCTAATGCTTCTGACCCAAATGGGATTACACTCGTGGCCTTTCCATGCTTCTTGCAATTTTTCTTGGATGTTTCTGCCAGGCTCAGGAGGCTGCTAGACAGCACACTGCAACAAAGTGCTCAGAGGCTGAAAATAACAGCTTGGATTATATGTATAATCCACACAGATAAGGCTGTTCAGATACAAGGAGTTTTCCTCCTTGTGCAGTCCTGCACCCTGAATTTATCCACGTCTTTTCCAGGCTGGGACTGTGAACCTTTGGGAAAGCTCAGTGGAAATTCACAGGGCTCAGGCATACTGGAGGACTGACTCCTGGACACTACAGAGCAATGCATTCTTTCAAATGTAAATGGACAAAACACGGTTGTAAGTGTCAGGGAAATGTAAAAAAGAAAAAAAAAAAAGAAAAGAAAAAAGAATATGAAAATTTGGGCCTCCTTACCCGTCAAACAGTCTTTGTTCTGTGTCAAGGGGCTCTATTTGCTTCCTTCACTGGCACAAACAAAATTATTCCCATTAGCCCCAAGGAGAGGTGACAGCTAGCTACGCAAGCGAGAGATGGATTCTGTTCTGCATCACACAAAATCAACAAAATAGTCAAATGTGTTCTATCTCAACAACTGTCTTCATTTCTTTTTTATTTGTGCTAACAGCAATGAGTATGTGATAAAAGAAGTCAAATGAACGCAGCATGATTACCATGTTGGGTGGTTGGGAGAAGTCCCTGGCACAAAGCTGGGAAATTTATTTGATGAATTTTATTGAAAATATTATAAAAGAAATTGAAATGTCATTTTTGTGGAATACTTTTCAACAACCCACTGTCCTAGCTTCTGAAAGGCCCTATCTACTTATGTTAGGGGGATTTAAAGTAAAATGTCTTCCTTCAGTAGAGACACTGATTACTTGAGACAAGACTAAAGGAACAAAGTGATTACATAACCTTCCTCCTGATATTTTTGATTTGGCATACGCAGTTCACAAGAATAGTTCCAACTTAATACACTTAATAAATTTTGAATCAGGCTAACTGTGACTTGACAAAACAGCAGAGCTATTTTAATTAAAAAATAACTAAAATCTCGTCAACTGAAAAACTTGGCATTTCTCATCTATTTTGCAAGAATGCAGAGGCTGCAAACACACAGACTCATTTCAAAAAACTATGTTGCAAATCTCCCATACTTGTGATACCTGTTAAAGGATACTGCTGCTAAATTCTTTTGGGGGGTAATCATTTTCCTATTTATGACTGAATAAAAAAAAAGGCTTTCAATCTTTGTCAAAAAGGAAAACAAAGAAGGAATCGGTTAAAATATAAATAAAAGCACTAGTATTGGAAAAAAATATTTAATTACAGTAAAAATATTTAAACTAAAATTGAAATAATTCTGAGGTTAAAAATTAAAAGTGCCCATCCCTTAAGTTTTTTTTTTACCTGGAACACTTTTTCCCCTGTATAAAATAACACAAATCTAAATTTACCCACGGAAAATGTATGTATCGCTGGTATCATAAAATCACAGAGTGGTTTGGGTTGGAAGGGACCTTTAAAGATCATCCAGTACAACCCTCCTACCATGGGCAGGGACACCTTCCACTAGACCAGGTTGCTCAAAGCCCCGTCCAGCCTGGCCTTGAACATTTCCAGTGATGAGGCAACGATGTATATCGTCAGAGGAAGTTATCCAAATATAACTAATGTAATATTTTATTGCACTGTTTTGCTAATGCTATACTACTTGGGGGGGGGGCATTCCTCCACTCTTTCCAAGTGATATAAATACAAAACAAAGCTGTCGTGACTTGAAGTGGCTGGAATGATACATAATGATTTCCCCTTGGCTCTGAAGCCAGCAGAAGGTCTGACACCAATTGCAGGTGAAGAATCAGAGTTTTATCACTGGAGTCACAGCCACCCTCACGCTACATCTAAGCAATGAAATAAGCCAATCAACAACCTGCACATTCACTGTAGGTATCACACAACCCTCTTTTCTTGGTCAGCAATAAAAACCAATAGCAAAGAAATCAATCGTTCGATATCTCACCTTGCTATCTTGTCACTGCAGGACATGGTAAGTAGCCTTTCTCCTTGCAATACGCCATCCCACGTCTGGATAGTGGTAGTAGAGCGTACGGGGATGGTCCCTTCCCCAGATTCTATTTTTGTCCGTAGCTGTCCTCTTGCTTTGCGGTTTGGATGCCTGTCCCCCTGATCTAAATGATAAAAATCACTTACAGTCAGCTGAGAAACATTCTCAAAGTGTTTTACAGACAGCATTACAATAAGAAGAGTCAAATAAGGGTCTTTGTCTGCATAACTGCTGGCTTGTATAATATTTCCTATTGCTCCTTGCAAATTAGCTACAGCATCAGACATCTCTCACAAACACTGTCTTCTAAAACACACTTGCAATTAAAGTAAGCTTTCCACAAAGGAGCAGTACGCAGCAGGTAGCTCTTCAATTCTGTTCTGCGCGTTACAGCGTTAGAATGAAGTTAATGCACAGATCAAGAAAAGGGCAGGCAGACAACCACCGTTAAAAGATGGAAACAGTGAAACGGTTTGGTTAGTTCTGGACAAATACTTGCTGACTCACTGGCTTATCTTGGCTAGCACTCAGCCTCTTCAAGACCACATGGTGGATCAGTCTATACTTAACTTCTACCACACAGGACCAACAGCCCAGATTTTTTTTGAAGAGATCTTTGTCTAACACACATCTACACTAAAAGGAAAGAAGACACCTAAATTTTAACTGTGCCACTTGCACATGCTCGAAGAATACTTTTAACTCCCTTGCTTGAGTAGGACTGCTGTCATACCCTCTTGTGCTGCTTCGTGTGGTGAGAAAATCCTAGCGTCCCCACAAGGAGATGTGCTGATATAGAGATGAAACTGCACATTCTCCTTCAGCTTAAACCCGCCTCGTTCCGATTTGATAAAAATGGATTTTTGTTGATCTTCTTTATTGCTGAAACAGAAAATAAAGCTCAAGTCAAAACTGACATTAATGCGCAAATAACCATAAGCTGGGCAGTCTTAGTAGGTGTTAAAAACAAACATAGGATGCCTAGAAATTTTGTAGTACAATTTTAACAGTTGTTACAATTAACAAAATTAAAAGACCATTGAGACAAGAAAGACAGCACTTGACATCCCCAGATGTCAAAAGCTTTCAGGCACTTACCAGCAAATGAAACATCACCATTCTCTAGCCCACTTGAAATTATTTTGATTTACATGCTTACAGTCTACAAAATGATCCCCAATTATTTTTTCTGTCCTCCCCTCTCATCACTGACACCTAACTGAATACATGTTTTGTTGAAGTCAAATGTTAGGGCAAAGGGCCTGAGTTCTAAATCAGACATCCTAATGCAACAGGACAAGTGTTTCACATCGAAATAATTAAGACAAATGTTTTACACAGACAACTTTTCAGCTCGGTGTGATCAGCTCATCTTCCTTTTCCTTCTAGCTTACCTTAGATAAAGCTCAAGTTGTGTATACAGAAATTTAAGCAGGCACCGGCGAGATATAATTTCTGCATGGCAATCATTTAATGCAAGACCACGATCACTCATGTATTCACCATTGATGCATTTTGTTCCTGTGGAAACACTTATTACCAGGGCATCTTTCACATCTGTACCTTCAAAACAGAATTTCAGGAAGAAGTTACAATTAAAATCACAAATAATCTAGCAAGTGATCTTCTTGCAGAACCCAAATAAAGCTCTCTTTTTTTTGTTTGCTTCTTAAAAAAATAATTAAAAATGTTTTTTCTTCTGGTACTTTCTTTAAAGCAAAAGCTTCACTCAGCCATACCTTCCCTGTACCAGTACGGTCTATGATTCTTGTGACTTCTTCATGTTGGAGTTCAGACAAATTAGGAATTGAAAAGCTGCAGGGAAAAACTGCTGCTTCAGGAAGAGTTATTAAAGCCTGAGCTCCAAAACCAGTGCTTTTCTCCTGAGCCCCAGGCACCCATCTAAGCTTCCAGCATGTCCCTTCCCAGACACATATGCAGATATTCACAGCAACTTTGGAAATCTTAAAAGCACTGAATTAAAACAGCAACACTTTATGGAAGGGTATTAAGCCAATAACAGGAAAGGCAAGACTAAGGAGTTAAATTTAAATGCTTAAACCAACGTAAAACTTATCAGCAGTATGATGCTTCTGGAAGTGTAGTTTTTTCTATTGAAAAATATATCGAATCATTCTGTACAATAGAATTAAAATGTTTTGGGTGTTTTCTATACAGAGAACTGTCTTTATCATGCTAAAACCCCCAAAGGTCAGCTGCATGAAGAATTCAGAAAGACAGGTCAAAAGTTACATCCCTCTAGCAAAACACTCAGCAAAGCCCTGACAAGCCACGCTGATTCCTCAAGCTCTCGAGGTGTCACCAGCAGAGGCAGATAGCGGGGAAGCCCTGCCAAACACCTTCTGCTGTCTTCCTCCCATAGAATAGCTATTGTAGTATGTAGTATGGAAGTAGTATAGTATACTGTAGTAAGGAGGAGCAGAAAAAAACACTTTCAGTGCATCCCCCACACACCTGGAGTTGAAGATCCTCCCATAACCACTTGGCTGCACAACAGCGGTGCTGATATAAGGGGCAAGAGAATTTGTAACTGAGTAATCAAAAAGTAATTGAGACATGGACCTGTCCTCATTCCTGATGAAATACACGGCCTTAAAAAAATGAACTTGAGCCCAGCTGCCCCCTCCTGCCCACATGGCTGGAAGAGACCATGAAGGAAAAGAAGGGAACTGCTTCGCTCTACAACACAAGGCTGTGCAACGGGGTCATCTATTGCCAGGGTTCCCCAGACATGTATCCATGCAAAGATGCTTTCTAATTACGTGCAGAGCTATTTCTTCAGTTAATCAAAATGTATTCACATGTTCATTTACGTCTTAATTCTTTGGTCACATGGCTTTTCTGGGAATTTCGGACACAGGACTGTAATTACAATATAAACTTGTTATCACAAAACATGTTAAATAAAACTACAGCATGTCCCTCACAGTGCTTTGCATTTGGGGCTAAAATGGTGCTGGCACCGCGCAGATGCTTTGGCTGCCATTGAGCAGTGCTTGAGGAGTTTCCAGGCTTTCTTTCCAAACCTCCCAGAGGCCAGTGTGCTGGGGGTGGGCAAAGAGACTGGGAGGGGACACAGCTGAGCAACAGTGACGAAGGGATATCCCTCACCATAACACTGTGCTCAGCAATAGGAGCCCCAGGAAAGGAAAAGACGATGTTTGAGGCTACCACGTTTGTCCACCCCATGAGTCTTCTCTCCCTCTTTCCATTTTCTCCTCATGCCCCAGGACAGGGCAGCAAGCAAGAGGATGGGTGGGTGTTTGACTGCTGGCCAGGGTCAGCCCATCACAGACTTCCTGTAACAGAGTTTGGGCCACATCATCCCCTTGTCACATTCCCCTGCCCCTAGAGTTATCATCTACCCTAACCAGCACCCTCAGACCTCTCCGCTCTGTGGAGGAGGCCCCTACAAACATCCCCAGGGGAGGAAAGGGCTTGCATTGCCCAAATCATCAAGGGAAGGCTGTACATTTATCACTGATCTCTGTCTGACTTGTAGAACTAACAGGGGACATTCCATGACAGGCCCAAAATGGACATCCCGTCAAGGGCTCAGTTGGCTTGAAGACCAAGAGAAATCTTAGTGTGAGGAAAATACAGCAGCAGTGTGGTCGCAGACCAGCCTGGGGCAGAACTTCCCTGTTTTGGGTGATCTGGCAGAGCACAGACCTTGTGCCAGCAATCAGGGAAGCATGATGTTACTGCTGCTTGTACATGCGCACCAGTGTCAGCTGCCAAAACATAAGCTGCTTTCTTCAGATATTTTTACTAAAATGACTGAGAAACAAAGCACTAAGAATAAAATACAGCAAGAATAACTCTAACAGTGAAAAACCTTAAAAAACGTGGAAAACAAGCATAATTTCTTACATAATATGCCAAAACCAAGAATGCCATCTGTGTGACCAGTATTATTTTAGATTTACTTTCAAAAAGTTGCACCACTAATTTTAAAAGGTACATGTATTTTGTAGACCATGAATTATCTCAGATGATTCATCAGGCAGAAGACAAAAACTCTATGGAAACAGAAGTATTTGCAGGTCTAATTTTCCTGTAATTACTTTTAGCCAAGATTTAATTGCTGTATTTACTGCACCTTGAAGATTAAACAGTAAAAATACATTTCAAAGCTGGTTAACTGAAAAAAGATAGTTTCCTAGAATGCAAACAGGGCTCTTGTATGTAAGTAGTTAAAACAGTACTTTCTTTTCTTCTTTACCTGTTGTCATGACAATTCCAGCAAGGACTTTTCTACGTGCGTGTGGAGATGTGAAATTTTCTGTCAAATCACTGAATTTATCTACAACCAAGCGTGCAACAGCATCAGCTAAAACCTGTAGGATCACACAGAAATGTGCATCAGAAAACAAAACAAATAATCTTTAAATGGCAGCAGCATTAGGTTATAAAGGTTTGCACTTGTAAATGATTTGATACAATAAATAAAATGAATTTTTATTGTTCCCTTTATAAACGGACAGAGGCATCAGCAGTATGTCACGGAGGTGGCTGGGTCTGATTTTCAGGCACACTGAGCACTCGCAGCTCTTTGTAAGTGGAAGCAGAGCTCTCTGTGCTCCACGTTTATTAAAACAGGGTCAGACAGCCCTAAGCCAAGCATCGAAGCACCTAATGCTCATGATTGTTATGAACATTTGAGGCTTAGGAGAACAACTGGATAGACAGATAAGTCTATACTTTCATGCTCAAACCTCAAAACACATCATTTCAGTATCCTCAACATTGGACCTGACCAGAAAATTAAAGTACAAAACCCAGGCTCCTCAAACAAACATAAACTTTTTACAACAGTTGAATTCATTACCTAGCTGTTACATAAATAAGAGCGAATCTGTTTTCAACACTGGTTAAACACTTTTTGTCTTATTTTTACAAGACATATGCAAATTTAGGAATAGAAAATGTCAACGTATAACCCAAAAGAAGCTATCTCAAAATTAGGAAGGATTTAGCTCTTTCACCTTCAGGAAAACTTGAATAACAGTCAAAGCCCTGTTGTATCTGGCCAGCAGGTTAGCAGCAACATCGCTCAGGCTGTAAGGAGGGCTAACTCCCAATATTAAGGAAAACTTCAAAATACCAGTCCCGCTCTTGTTGAACGACATTTCAGTTCCACACTGCAGCTAATCTCACCTGCTGGTTTTAAGGCAGCTGGAACCGTAACAGCTAGAAGAGATGAGTCAAGATCAAATTCTTGAATTTTCACCTGAAAAGAAACTGAAACCCAGGGCAACCTATGCTAGCATAGCTGGTTATTCCCAAGGGAGCGGCTGAGAAAGGCAAGTTACGCGCCAGGAAGTGTGATGAGTGGTCCCCAGGCTGGCAGGAGAGACAGGGCAGCCTGTCCTCATCCATCTTCCACCAGCACTGGGACTGGCAGCTGGAGAGGAGTGGACAGCTGGGGAGGGAGCTCAGGTCCTTGTCTTGGAGCACCACACATAAAAACCTTGATCTGCTTCTTCGGGTACTGGCACCCAGCAGTATCCAAGATGTTCTGGTCTAACCACCTGGCCAACACATTGACGCACCAGAAGAACACAGGTCCTGTGTGTCATACCTGCCGGTGCCACGCAGATGCCTTACAATACCCAAGAGAATCCTGCGTGGTGCTAAACACACATGTAAACAACTACATGAAGCCCAAATGGATGATAGTGGCTGAGTCTTCTGCTTACAAACTGGTTTTGGGCTCTCAGCAATGGAAGATCACCACTCTCACCCCTCCAGAAGGCCCAAGGCAAATCAACAGGGCTGATGGGCAGCAGTACATACAGCTTGGAGGCACCCACTTAAATGGTACAAACTCTTGAACGCAATCAGTTCTAAAAACAGACTGCCAGGGTCAAAAGAAAAGAAAGAGAAGAATAAGCGGGTTTGAAGACTGCCAGCCCAATTCACCACCGTTTTCTTAACAATGCTCATGAGAACCGACAGCCTAGAAATAACGTGGAGGAGCTCTCAATGTTAACTTCCTTCTGGAAAAGCTTTAACAGCCAAGGAAGCAATAATTAAAGTTCATGTGACATGATTTCAGACCTCAACAGCTTTTTCCAGAATCTGACTGGAAACAGCAATCAGCAGTCAGTGGTGACCAAGGTCACATCTGCACCAAGCATTGGTCAATGTCTTGCAATTGCACAACTTGTAGAGCCAGAAGACTCTCGACATTGCACATACAAATCTTCTTGATGCATTTGAATGGACTGCAACTCAGAAACTCTTACCAACAGATAGAGAAGTTTTTCAGGAATGCAGTTTGTCTCAGAGACTGTGAACATGTCTGGTCAGGCACTGATTTTCAAACAAGGTCTTTTTGCTGCTGGACCCAAAATTTTGTTACAATCTGTGCTCCGACAGCACCATGACCACGCAGCACAAAATCTGTATTTAATTGTGCTAGTACTTACCTAATGCAGAAAGCGGAACTTTAAGGTAAATAAACACACACACAAAAAAAAGCGACAGTTTTTTATCACCATGGTTTTACAAACAGAAAAGGCTTAAAAGATTAACCTTCCTGCAGCCACATGGGCAGATCACTGCAAGGACAAGAAACAAGTCCCCACTCCACTGTTTTATCCATAGCTCCACTCGATAATTATGGATACTGCTTCCCAGCTGCAAGTTCTATGCTCTCATTTCTGTAATGTATATGTTTTTCTTTTCTACTTTACATCATGATGTGCTGGACAGGAGAACAATGCTGGCAGCTGACAAGCTACCAGGCAACGTAAAATCCTGATGACTGAATGACATTATGGTGGAACATGCTAGTGAAACAAACTTTTTCAAATAGGTATGGACGTGACCCACAAAGAGAATACATGCTTCAGAGAGGCTTCAAAGCCTGCCAGAATGGCTTGCCATCCAGGTAATAAACAATATGGGTCACTCCCTCTCCAAAAAAAAAAGTGAGTGTGATGACTGGTAAGTGGAGGAGTCTTCCCCAATGCTAAGCTACACAAAACTACAAAGTTCAGCACATGCCATAAATGGTGACTGCAAAATGCTGAACCAAAACTGACTAGTTGCCAAGGGTGAACATAGAGGAGGAATGCTTCTTCCAGGATCACCAAACACGGGTAACTTGCTACACAGATCCCAAACCTACAGGACCAAACAGAGCCTGATCTAGAGAGGCAGAAGACTGACCATTCCCTGAGGGAACCAGGGCTGGCTTGAGGAGGTTCTCATCAGGAGGTGGGAACTGAAACTGCCAGGTGTTTCTGGGAAGAAACCCATGGCCCACTTACCTGCCAATACTGCTGACAAAAAGGCTACTTGAACATCAGTTGGGTAGGATGTTTGCATACAAGGTGGGCACATTTAGCTTTTTCCAAAAAGATTATTTTTTTCACATAATAAGCAAAGGAAACTGTTGTGTTGGTATACAAGTGAGAACATGGTGAGTCCCTCTGGGAAGATGTAAGCTGGCGCCGAAGGACGGGACTGCATCTCAAACAGCGTGGAACTAAGCTGCTGGCAAGGAAACCTAAAAACACTTGAATGAACATGTAGCCAGACAGTGGGGAGGGCTGATAAGGACTAAGCAGAGCTCAAGCGAGACAAAATGACCGCCAGAGATGCAAACAATAGAGGAGGAACTGTGGGGGGCGGGGTGTGTCGGGAAACAGGCAGATACATTAAAGATTTGTGTTATGAACAGAGCACTGCAGTACCGGGAACAAGACTGGACTAAAAAGATGTCCTTGTCCTCATCTCAAAACCAAGGACTTGAAGCTGTCTCCACATCAAGCCCTGGCCACTGATCAGCCTGGGTAGGGATCTTTCACTTCCTATTCTGACTCTACTCCCTTTCATATATATAAATATTAATTGGAACAGAAACTGAACTCGTGTCTCACCTTCCCAGTGAGTGCCCTAGCATCTGACACACAGTTCCTCTGCCCCCGCTCCTGCATTAAATCATTATTCAAAGCTGGATAATTCAAAAAAGGAAAGACCTAAAATAGCTGACAGTTCGCTCACTAAGGCATGTGAGCTCAAAGCTATTTTGGGTGCGTTGTTCCTTTCTCCAATGAAGTTACAGTGAATCCACTTTTCCACACATAAGACCAATTTTGGTTAATCTTGCAGCAATGTTGTAGCAGAACCCCCCTGATCATCCATGTTTTAAAATATTCTGAAGCTGATGAAGTTCAGGTCTGTCTGGATCTGAAGACAACCTTGGCAGGCCACAGAGACCACCCCAGGTGAAGTGTGGTGATCACCTGTGTCGTGGAACCAAAGGCAGCAGGAGCAGGGGCACTGCAGGGGCTGACAGCACCCCAGCTCTCACTGGGGAACTGACCCGAGACCTCCCAGTCTTTTGCGCTCTCTGGGTCTCCAGTGATTCTTCTCAAGCACAAATGTTCTCCCTCAGCTTTAATTTCTTCTTACCTTCACAGTTTAGGGCTTACGTGAACTTTCACAAGGTGCTGAGCAGTGGCAGTTCCCACAGTAGGTAAAACCAAGGTCAGCCAGGTCTGTTATCTCTCCTCTGACAGTGACCAGCACACATGATTCACAGAAGGTGGAAACATATGTACACTAATAAAACAGGATAATTATTTTCTAGTGCTCCAAAGTTCCCTGTATTTATTTAAAGGAACTGCTGCCTGGCAGTAGTCTCTCACTGCTTCTGCAGATGGATCTTTCACATTTCCTCCAGTTCCACAGCAATTATTCTGACATATAATTCATTAATTCCCATAAATATATTCAGTATTATCTTTTTGCTAGGCTTGAATGTTGCATTCTCATTCTCCTGGATATACTAAGCAGTCTGTTGCAATAAACTGCCTAGAGCTCTTCAGTACCTCTGCAGAAGCAGCTTTCCCAGATCTCTGATCATGTTCATCATTAATTTGTGTATCTTTTCTATACTTGAATACTTCTTTTATAGTTTCCCCCTGCCCCAGGTTGAACCACGATTAACATAGCACTTCAAGTAAAAGTAGCCATTGCAGTGTTGGTTCTCACTCCATTTCTTCTCCTCAACGTTCTGTTTCAACAGCTGTCCACAATGGTATACAGGATAAGTTGAATTTACAACACAATTAGGTGAATAACTAAAAGTATTCCCTCTGGTGGATTTTTCAAAACTAATTTCATCTGCAGCTACGCTGCTTATTTGTGTAGCTCAGGTTGCTTTCTCTCACAATTGTCCAGCTTTCACTAATCTAAATAACTCTATATTTAAGCTTCAATATTTACAATTCCAATTTTCTAATTTCTACCCTTTTGCATCCTGACTAAACAACTATCTTTTTAAGTGACCAGTTTGAGGAAATCTGGGAAATATAATTATAGAGCTTATATGGAGGTTTTCCAAAGAGAGTCTGTCAGTGGCCTAAGGCGGATACCTCTACCAGCTGGTTCCTACCATCTGATGGAAACAGTTTCTTCCACATTCCCATATTACCAGGACACAGATCATTTTACCAGGGCACACCAGGATGCACACCGCACATTCAAAACAAACGAGATGAGACTCTTCTTCTGCCGTACATACTTAAAACTGTGGAACTTACTGCTACACGGTGCTGTGGAAGGTAAAAAGTTTACAGAAGTTCAAGAAATGGTTGAAATTCATGGGGGGAAAAATAATCCATCAAGGAATCTCAAATGGAAAGACATCATTTCTGCCTGAGAAAATCCTTGAGACACAAACTGCTGAAGGTTAGAGGTGTATACTGGGGAAGTATGGCTACCAATATGCCCTTTTCTCATTTTTTTTTTCCCCCCCAAAGGCATTTGCTACTGGCCTGAGTACTTCTTTTACAGCCAGCACCATCCCACCTTTGACAGAGGTGTGAGACCCCTCACAGCCTTCCTTGGGAAGCAGGGAGTGTCTAAAGAAAAGGAAAAAAAAGGAGAGAAAACAAGTGATCTCTGGGAAACTTATCTCTGGGTGATAAAGACATCAAAAATAAAGAAATAGGGAAGTCCAATGGAGCATCTGCTGCTCCTGGGATGTCCTTGGACGTCCTTGTCCCAATTCCTGAGATGTCCAAAGTGATGTTCAGTGGCAGGACTGGCTCTACTGGTGGAGATAGCCTCAGGCAGCATCAGCATTCCCTGCAAACCTCTCACTTCCCACTGATGGGGCTGCTGGCAGGGATGTAGCACCGGGCATGAGACAATGTGTGAGTAGGAGCTATTGCTTGGCCCAGCGTGGCTCTTGCTGTGGTTGAGTGCTCAACAATACTCTTTGCCCCAGAAATCATGTTTGCATTTTGCACAGTTTTTAAAAACCTGATCACATCGACCTGCATGCTTCCTCTGTAAATGTGTGACTCCCCTGCTTTCAGAAATTATTTTAAAAGACTTCCCATTTTACTGTCTTCTCCAGTTCTCATCACCTACCAACTCTGCAGACCTTTGAGAACCCATACACTTAAACCTTGTAATGATATTAACCTAAGTATACTGAAACATGCAGTTTTCTTCCACGGAAACGAATAAAACTTGAAGGACACATTTTAGAGTCCTCGGTATGTCCTGTGGCTTACTGCAGAATATAGGACACCCCTCTGCATCAAGGGGTGGGAGGTAAAGTGAGGATGGCTGTCAAATTACAAGACATAGCTAACTACAAAAACATTTCCTTTGTTTTGGAGAGGCAAGTCCCTATAAAGCAAGATTGACAACCTCTTCCATTTTAACACTCGCTGCCAAGGGCTGCAAAAGCTGCACAAGGGCTGACTGTTTTCAGCAGGGCTTTTACATCCACCCTGGGGCACATGCTGAGTGACTTACTGGCTTTAACTCCCCTTTCCAGCAAAGAGATTTCCCTCACCGTAGGCAACGTTGCTTCATCCCTCACAGTCAAGCTGCAAGCAAGCAGATACGCTTGCTTTGCAGAGACTGGTTTTAAATATGTTAAACCATGGGATCAGCACTTGAACGACCCACGCTACAGACCATAAGATTATACCTACATCCATTTTATAAGCTGATTTCTGATGTCAACTGCCCCTCTGTACCATTTGATAACTTGCATGTGTATTTCCACATTTAGTTTTCTCTGGAGCGCCTGCAGCTGTTAGGAGGTGTGGGATCACAGATAGGCATTTCAGCTGATACAACCACCACTGGAGCAGGGATCATCTTCCTCTTGACTCTTTCTGCCCTACCAGTTTTTCTCACAAGGCACCACAAATTAACACACCAGCTACAGGCAGGTTTTGAACCTGCCACCCAGGCAGTCAATTCCACCATCATTATTGGCACAACCAGACTGTACTTCTAATATTTCCACTAAGCATTTGGTATTTTGATTTTTCCCCCTCTTGCATGTTTCTAGCTTCCATTTTTTTCCAACCCAATCAACATTTTATTTCATCCATGGGTTATAACAAATGCTATCCTCATTTACATCATTCCTGCACTTGCCAATGTTAGGGACTTCACCTGCTTTAGGATTATCTCCAAATTTAACATCTTTATACATCCTGAGTAAACACTCTGTAAAAAAACAAACAAACAAAAAAACCACCAAAAAAACCCAAACCCCAACTCACAGAGTTAAAAAAACAGAAGATAAATAAAGCACTACCTGAAAACATCACCAATGCTTAAATCCCTTATTAATCATTAACACATACCAGACCAAAATCACTAATACGTGACAGACCTGATACCATTCCCATAACTTGACAGCTAATTATAATTAAAAGCAGAGTAATAAAACAGAGCGAAGTGCAAAAAGGACGACAGCATCCTGATGACAAGCTGATGAAAAGCCCCTGAATAAATAACCAACTTGGAATCGGGTCTACATGAGGTGGTACCAGCAACCTCCCCTTCCCACACAGCCTATTCAGCATTACTCCTAAAGTCCACTGGCTTCTCCCCCACACCAGAGCAGCCTTTTTTGGTGCACACCTATAAGACAGGTGAAACGCAAGCTATCCCTGGGGCGTGCTTTGTTGTATACAATATGGGTATCAAAGTCAGTGTAGGAGCACTGGAAAAAATGAAAAATAGTGTTTGTACATGTTCGGGTTTTGTTATTTAACACCATACCCTAGGCTCAAATGCCCTGATCGTCCCGTAAGGTCTGGGATAGCCACCTGGGACTCCATCAGAACCTGACAAAGGCAAGGAGCTCAGATAAACCCAGCACTGCCCCGTGGTCCATCCAAGTCCTTTAAAGAAAAGAGGCTGTGTAAGCTGTTATACACTGGGCTGCTGGGCAAAGAAAGAATTTTACCCTCTTAGAACGACACCTCTTTCACATCTCACCTTGTGCTCTTTCCCACTTCCCTAATCTAGTTCCAATTTTCACCATTTTACTGATTCAAGAAATAATAACACAAATTACTGGCAGTGACTTTTTTTTTTTTTTTTGGTGTCTGGGGCCAAATCTACTTTTAAAAGCACCACAGAGAATGCAGTCTGAAATTACCAAATCTACTGAAGAAATCATAACTACCTGAAACAACATAATCCTAAGATTTGAAAATGAAGGAAATGTTCATCAATAAAGCAGTAATTGTGCAACACTGAAAAGGAAAGCGTAATTCTAAATGATGCATATTATTCATGCATTTTAAGAAAACAACATTCTTAAAATAGTCACACATCTAAATATACTGTTCAGTCCCACATTATCAAATCAGACCAGTACGTTACAATTTTAATGAAATCTAAACCAATGTTTTTGAAATAGAAAAGGTCAAATCCTTGGAATTCTCATAATAAACAAAGTTGCAAAAAAGTCACAGTCAAGTATCCGAATTTAGCAGGTGTATAATATCATTAAAAAGACTCAAGAGAGACAGTAAAAAGAGGGTAGCTGAACAATCATTACTGTAGTTTGAATGGGGAGAAACACAAGCAAACGTGGGAGAATTTGTCTTCATTAGAAAAACAAAAAAATACTCTGTTCTAGCTACTTTAAATTTCTGGTCTATGTCTGGTATGTTTGATACTTTCCCTAGTTCATTATTTGATTTAAACTATTCCTCATCCAGATTTACTTGCTTACGTAACTTACATATACTGATTAATCGATTTGATTAGAGCACAGTCCTTTAGATGACAGCTATTTAACCACATGTCTTGGATACACGGACTGTGAGTGTGTGGTTTATTTAGACCCTCTAAATACAGGGCAACTGTATCAGTCCCACTTAATCTGTCCTTGCCTTTCATTATTTAGCTCTGTAAATACCAAAAATTTCAGTTTTCAGAAGAGAACGATTTTATTCTCTGCTAAAAATTGTTGTATCACATAAGAATTTTCTTTAAAGCAGTAATTCTGACTTGAACTCCATCCAAGTCTTGCTGCCTAAGATGAGCAAGGTGCATTTCAACCTTCCCTCAGCACAAAGCATAATCCAAGCTGGCATTGCAACTGGGCTTGGTGCTGTCTCGTGTGACGTGATCAAGGCTGAAAGCATCAGCAACAAAGCCTCCTCTCTGTTCAACAGAATACAAAGAGTTCATGCAATTATCAGAAGCCTTAAGTGAGTAAATCACCTAATACATATATACACTTCTATATGTATGTGCACACACATCTACAGGAGCAGAATAAACAGCAGAAATGCTGTTCAGGCTGACTCAATACGCATGACTTGGCTTCTCTTGGTCATAACCCAAAGACACCTACAAAACCCAAAGGGCTTCTCACCTGTGGCAAGTGTAACTGGAGCCCCTCGCTGGGAATGGGCTGTCGAGACGGGGTCTGGTCCAGCTGCATGTTAAACAAGGATGCTAGGGCTGACTGAGCGGCCCGAGCTTTTGCCAGCTTTTTATTCCTTCCCGAGCCTTCAAAAGTCTGACCATCCACTGCCACAGCCATGACAAAGTTTTTTGCGTGGCTCTCCCCGCTCTCTGAGAGAAACTCGTACTTCAGTCCCGGTCGCAGCTCGTTGAGGATCATGACAGGGTTCTTCCCGCTGGCAGAGGGGTAGGGCGATGGCACAGGGAGAGGCGACTGGGAAAGGCTGCTGGCTACGGCAGACGATGGCAAACCGTAGTCCCCACTAGAGCTAAAGGACCCGTCCCCGTTGGACCCTAGGTAAAAGGAAGTATCGGAAGGAACTGGCGTTTCAAACCCATTGAAAAGGGTGTCGGGGAAGTCCGCTTGGTCGGAAGTGAAGTCTGTGTTGACCGACAGAGTCCTCCCCATTGCCAGGTGGGCTTCCGAGGCATTTGGAAACTGGACAAAAGACCGCAGAGCCTTCTCAGCAGCGTGAAGCTTGGCTTTCTTTTTCGTCGGGCCAGACCCCTCAAATACCTGCCCATTGACTTCAACTGCCATCACGAACATGGGGGCATGGACCGGCCCCGTCTGGGACAGGAGTTTGTACTGTAAACCGGGTTTAATCTCATTAAGTTGCATCAGGGCATTCTTTGGCAGAACAGGGCCGGGCGTTTTCTTCCTCTTCTTCGGGCGAAATTTGGAGTGGCCATTGTTGCCCTCCTCCAAAGGACGCTTTCTGCTGCTGCTGCCACCACCATTGGAGAGCTGCGCCCCCTCCCCGGCGCCTTGCCCACCGCCGTCCTTGGGGGGAACGTTGTCCACGTTGCGGTTTTCTTTAACATCGGTGCTGCTCGAACCTGCGGTGCCCAGAAAGAGTAACTTACAATGCCTTCGTTGCAGGACCTTGTAAATGCAAAATTTATAGATTCCTTTATCTCTCTTTGTAACTGGTTAAGTGATGTGTGCTCACAAGTTAAATGTTTTGCAATGTGATTAGAAATAATAATAATGATAATGCAATATAACCTCTTGATATTTCAAGAAATAACACACAAGAATGGTTTTCAAACTATGCACTTGATACAATTGTCTAGCAAAAAACACTGCAGCTTTTTTTTTAATTATTATTATTATTATTATTATTCGCATTTAAATCATGCTGGAACAAAACTTTTACTCATAAGTTACGTTTGGCCTGAAAAATGCTTTAAACCAGAAATACGTTACGGTGGCATATGCCTATAAAACAAAAAACTATCATTAATAAAACAAAAATGGATGCTTAAGACCAGTACTAGAAGATAGATATTTAATTGTACTTTATTCTTAATTTAGTCATGCTACATTTTTATTTCTTCAGTAATTTTAGTTGCTCAAATTGAGAAATTACATAAATAAAGCCTGAGCCATTAGGCAGTTCTTTGGTAGGCACCGCAACTGAAGACTGTTTGAATGCTTCTGTTTCTCTTTAGCTATTCCATAATCTCTGAATTAAATTCTTTTTTATGCTTTTCCTAGATGTTCATATCACCTCACCCCAATTTGCTCAGGAACTACAGCTGCCTGCTGTGCCAGCATAACCACAAGACTACTTTATACAGAGCCTTCTGTTAAGAAACTTTATTTTGTCATTTACAAGCTATTTTGTAATTCCTTGCAAAGAAGAAAACTGCTGTCACAGAGCTACAGGCCCCAAACTCATGATAAAGATCCTCTCTTACGATTATGCAGAATACAGGAAGTGTGACAGAAGCTGCACAGTCATAATGATGATATTTTAATGGGGGGAAAAAAAGGTATTGTAATATTAGTGTAACGATTTATTTTCTAAAGTAGAAAGTTGGGGTAATGATGTCAGAAATATATTTAAAGAATTATATTTGCTATAACTGCAAAGACCTCATTTTTACCCTGATAAAGAAACTAAGAATATTTATTATTTCTGCTTCATATTGGCATTTGTGAATGAAAAGGCAAATTTAGTAGGTCAAGCCTTTCTAACTCTTCTGTTCCAAAACTTCAAAGTATCTATATTACATCTACACTGATACTACATAATAAATATTAATTGAAATGTCAGCAAATCAAGGTGGAAGCTCTCTTTCAAAGTGACAAATTTCAGCCACACTTTAAGTTTTCCCTAAGAATCCCCTACCATGCACACATCACTTTGCCCAGGTTACAAAGCTGATGGAATGGTTACTAAATTTTCATTTATAACATCCTCCAGCAAAAGCTCGATAGGTTACTCCTTTCGGTGCTCGAAGAGAAAAAAAGAAGAAAAAAAAAGATCAAAAGAAAAAGCCAAGTTGGGACACATTTTGTTAAATCACAGTAGCACAACAAAGAATTGTACAGTACTGAACATCAAATTCCAGTCAATTAAATTTGGTCAAGAACACAACACTAAATATTCTGAGGCACATCACTGGTAGAAATCTGCTAAATTTAATAAAGTATCTCCTGTAATGTTCAACCACAAATTATACTGTCTGCAGAATGCATGCTGTACGTTCATGCACATATATTCTTTATTTTTATATATATGTGGTGAAAGAATCTAAGGACAAAGAGTTATTTTTAAAAATCTTTCCTTACAATGAGTTTCTTACCTGAAGCTGTAATCTCAAAAAATTACATCTCATCTAAACCAGCATTTCTGGAACACTGCTCTTAACAGTGGCACCAGGAATTTGCTATCAACCAATATGACCTTTAGGCTAAACAGAAATCATTTAGTTAACACTGATTATCTTTCTTTTTCTACGAGACTATTACCAGTGGAAACCACAGAAGGAAAATATGAGTTGAATAGACTCCAGCTGAACATAAAAGAAAACAACTTTTGCATGTGAGTATGGCAGCCGAAGGAACTCCTTAATCCATCTCATGACACAGGTAGGGGAAACGATGCCCTGACAGAGAGGGGGGACTTGTAGGAAGCAGGAAAGGAACTTGCATGCTTACCTTGTCTCAACAAGAAAGAAGGGAAGAAAACTACTCCTTGCCTGAGAGCTATCAGGCTTGTTATCTTTGGAGAACCTGTAGGGTGGAAGAAACTAGGAGAGAAAGCAAGCAGGGAGCTAGCAGCCTGAGTCAAACCCAGAGACCATGGAAGCAGCAAGTTTCTACATCACAGAGGTGACCCAAATCCAAAAGACTTTCCGTGCAAACCAGAAGGACTCAGGTTTGTTTCAACCCACAGAGTCACTGGACTGCAAGAAAGAGTAACTGCTTCTCAGGCTGAGGGTGAAGATGTGCTTTTGGTCCTTTTCTTTAGCCTGTCCTGCCCAGCAGGGGTGAGGTCCTCTAATTACCTTAGGGCTGGAGAAGATCTGACAGATTAGTCAAAGATTAGCTATCACCACCAGTTCAAGTCAAAGAAGCCATCTCATTTAATCTTGTCCGTATTTAGACATGGAGTAACTCCTCCAGCCCAGTCTCTCCCCACTGTTCAGAAACAGTTCTCCCTTTTCCAGGCATCTCACCTTGCTAGAGAAGTTAAGAACGGCCCTGCTAGCTCACCCTCACCTTGTCCAGCTCATCACACGTGACAGGGCACCCAGCAGACCCCAAAACCAGAGCAAGGACACAGTGGCCCCTCCCCAGGGCAGCCTGCCAGCCCACAGGGAGCCACAGCTCTGGGCTGTCCCAGACGGCATGGCAGGGAGGCACTGATGGGGGTTGTTCCCCCCCCTCCCCGAGAAATTTTTCTAATTGCTTTTCAAGACTCCATAAACCCTTAATATCCACAATGTCCTGGGCAACGCGTTTCACAATTTCATTACACATGGCATGAAAACATCTCCCATTGCTTGCTTTGAACCCCTATTTGCTAATCTCATTTAATGCACCTATCATTTTTTGTTTGCTTTTTTTTTTAATTTGATGATTCCAATATTAAACGCCCTGTGCTGTGCATGATTTTACAGACCATTTCTATTATTTCAGCCTTGTCATCCTTCCTCTATACCACCAGGCTCTAACTGTCCCTCGTCCTGAGGTCGTCCTCTTCTTCTCAGAGCAGCTCCTTACCTCCCTGCATGCTTTCTGACATGGAAGAAGCAGACCCACAGCCTGATGCACTGCGTATTTGATGCTCTAGCTCTTTTCTGAAGTCTTTTTCGTTCTGGTAATATGCTGGTTTAGAGACCATAAGACTCTGGGGAGTCTCTCACTCATTCCAAAGAGATTGAGGGAGGGCATCCTCACCCCCCCAGAAGCTCTGGGTGATTCAGGATCCCACCACAGCTCAAGCCCAGAGCATCAGGACTCAAAAGGAGCAAAATTTTGTTGCTCTAAAGCAGAAGTCATGGCACGTGGACCACCACTCCAAACTAAAAAACAGTTCAGATAACTTCAAAATCTATCTTGGAGACCACTGTTAAGCATTGCACCACCAGCATCACAGCTAAAATAAGGCAACAAAATGAGAACTGTGAATGTTAAACAAAGCATAAAATACAAAGCATAGGAGAATGCCAGCACGAGGAAAAAAATTACCATCTGAATTATATAAAAAAAAATATCTCTGTGTTCAGTAATGGATGCTCTTCATTATCCTTTTTTCTTTTTTATTAAACTTCTAATGGGACTGACAAGAGACCATATGTTACTGCTGTACGTCTTGCCTCAGAAAGGTTACAGTCTTGGTGGATCTGCTAACATACCCAAAAATCAAGAGATTTAAAAAAAGCCTAGTCCTAGATTTTAAATATACTTTCAAGTCTATGCATTTTACAGTCTTTAAATAAGTTTTCAAGGAATGAATGATTTAGAGAGCCCTTTGAGGTCCATCACGGCTGCTGCGTATTCAATACTTTAAAGTAACATTAATACAGATAAACATTTGACAATGGGATCCTGTTTTCCTAAACGTTAATACTACCCATGATTTAAGAATAAGACTTTTTTCATAAGAATAGCAGATATTCTAAAAATATCTGGCAGCTTTGACTAGACATTTGACTGACGTCTGTAGAAGCTGCCTTAGTAAATATCATAGCTGACAGCATCACATGCCAACAACTTCAGTGGAAGAAAAGTCCTGCCCCTGAAATCTTGTTTGAGACGCTTTCAAACCCGAGAACACTCTAAAAAGTAAAGAGGCACAGGAAATTTTCATGCCAATAAAGAGAAATTTCTGTCCGAGTTTGCTGGTTTATTTTTGGTTTTATTACCAGTAATTAACAAGTGTCTGAAATTAAGATGCTTTTTCCATTGGGTACTTCCATTACCTGTTTGCTGAGAGACAGCACTCCCCCTGCTCTATCTGATCTGGAGCACGCTTAATTAAATTTAGATGACTCTTAGCGGAACCAAAAGATGTTTCTACCTACCCCTTACACTGCTGCTCTCATTTACTGGCCTGGGGAAATTTTAAATAACTCGTGTTTTCATAAAAAGCAGGCAGAAAAAAACATGTGATGTCTTTTGAGCATCTTTTTAGAAAAAGGGAGAAAATGATCAGCAAGAAAGGTCAGGACAGCCACACGCTAGTATCCCAAGTGTTCTGCAAAATGCCCCCCTTCTCCCTTACCCATAAGGTAATCGATAAGTATAGGCAACAGGGTGAATTTACACCTAGTAAATTACTTATTTCTATTGTACTGATGCTTCTGCAGGGCTCTCCGATTCGACACTGAGATAAAATGCAGATGGGCTTCTGGCACAGATTCCCGGGGCATTCAGAGTGTTGCAGACAACCAAATAAAGCAACAGAAACCAGATAAAAACTTTTCAAAAAATTTTGTTTAAATCTTTCCCCTATTCTCTTGTAACATCTTCTCTACGATGAACAGATGAAGGAGGAAGACTTTAAAACCTGAAGCATGAAACATTGTATTTTCTCAAGGATATTAATATCACCTCATCACTGTCATGCATTTCAGCTGAACCAATGCAATTTTAATTCAGGCTGCTGCTGCAGAGCAATTCTAGTTACGCAACTGCCAGCTACAAATATTGCATATGCCCACCTTCCCTTCCTGTAAGATACTTCCCCAAAAAGGAGTTACATAAACTAATAAAAAATTTAGTAGGCAACTTCTGATATCACACTTCACAATCTTAAGAGATACAAAAATACAGAAAGACAAAAAACTTTTTTAAAAAAACTTTGCACAAATCAAGGTGAAGAACTTAAGAATATTAACTTTGATTTCTCCCTGACAAATGCGATGATTTAACTTTAAAATTCATGTTTGTGTGGGCCTACAGATGCAGGAAAGTCTTCTTGCACCTTCTATTAACCGGGCTCATCCAAGTAGTTATTTCTTGGATATATATATACAAGTTGTTATCCGTAGCTCCCTTTCAAAAACATGGTACAGATGACACTAAAACATACTTCTAGAAGACAACTGCAGTAAGACAAATGCATGCCCCAAACCTACAACAACTCCAGGGAGCCAGCCCCCCGACAAGACAAAAAGCTCAGTGAATGGTTTCCCACTTTGATGCACTAACACACACCAAAAAACCCAGAAGCAGACAAAAATTGAATGTTTGGCGTAAGGACACTTATAGAATGCATCTGTAAAGAGGTGATGTTTTCTCCAGCTCAGGAAGGCACCTTTTATTTATGCTCAGATAGACTCCTTATTGAGATAAGGGGGTGCTTTATCCAAGAAATTATCTTATGTGAATTATCCAAACACAGCTCTTTCTTTTCTGAAGTCCTCCTTAAGGACTTGGAAATAGCTAAAGAATCCATCTGAAGTTAATTTCTTTTATACCAACAAAAAGAAAGTGTTAGCAAGCATATTTCTGAGTTTCAGTCAGAGAAAAAAGATGCATTCTAGGCCAGATAATATTTTTAGGGTTGGGTTTTTTTGGGTTGTTGGGGGTTTTTTTTGAGTGGGGAGGGGTTTGGAGGAGTGAAGTTGTTTGAGTGTTTTCTAATTTTTAAGCACAATGATCTGACTTCTTTATCTCCCAATTAAAATGTTCTGTAACTCCTTCAGACTGAACTACAACTCTCCTGGCTCCAAAGCCTCCTACACTGCTGGGCTTTGTTGGCTTTGCCAGAGATGCACCGTTTAGCCATTGCCACTCAGGGGAAGCAAACACATTTGTTATTATATCATATACAACTATTTACAGTCAGGCACAGCACAACAGCATAGCAGCAACAGAACATTTCTCTCATTCATTAAAAAAAAAAAAAAAGATACTTGAAAGGCCAATAATAGTAAAAATATTTTTATAATATGTTAATGAAAACACTTTTCTCCACAGGTTATCAGATCCTAATTATACCACAGAGTTAGTACCCTCGCAGCACTTTGCCAGTGTATGCATCAAAATGATCACTGTATTTGGCTATTTTTGTGCGTAAACACAATTCAATAACTCAGTAGCTCAGGGCTGAAACAATCAACATTTAATGAGAATAATCAGCTATGCAAGACCTGCGGGGAGCTCTTCTAGCTCCTCCTCTTGCTTCTCCTTCCTCCATTTCTGCTTTCCCTCATTTATTTTGTACACTACAACTCCACCTCCTTAGTCTCACCCTTCCCGTCTGAATGGGCCCTAACCTCTGGCATCAGCACAAGCAGTATTCTCCCTCTCTTCTTCATTGCTGGTTCAAAACAGGGGAATATTTTGTTTGGTTAGTCAGTTGTTGGAAGAAAAATATGAGACACAAGGTATTACGAGACTAGCATATAACCACGTGTATTTAAAACACTTCTACTGCAAAAGCTCCGGTTCACTCTTCTATACTGTGCTTTAAAAACACACAAAGAAATAATTTTAATTTGTGATTCCGAAGTTTCTCCGCTGTCATCCCTGTGCTCATGAGAAAAAGTCACCTTTGGAAATTATTACATAGTTTATGACTGTGTAAATAAACACATCTTACTCATGTTTTCTTCATCGTCTACATCCATTGTGAAAGATTTTTGCTCGTTTCTTGGCTGGCGGAGACTGCTTCTGTCTGGAAAACAGAGAGAGGGATATTTAAGCTTTAAGGTACCAACTTACAAGACAAAGTATTAAATCTCCTTTAAAAGCAGCAGCCTTGGCACTGGCTTTGCTTTGGTCCATGGGTTTTGCTAATTTTTCACATAGTATCTCCCCAAAGTGACTACTTCTGTAGCTGAGGTACACTCTGCAGAACTGCAGATTCAACAAGGTCTGCAAGAATTCGGGGGTTTGTATGATGAACTACATTTTTTTTAATCTGAAAGAGTATGTGTTTATCTCAATACTTTATCTCACTACTGGGGTTTGGGTTGTGGGGTTTTTTTAACTCCAAAGTAACATCAGATCCACTGTGCAGGTTACCACACAGACAATTCAAGCAACCAGAACACTGAAGATGCCTTTTTCTACCCAGCATGAAACTGATGAACACCTGTTCAGTTTGGTTAAATCCTGACCCAAGATATCTCCTAAAACTGAGAGGATCAACAACCAAAAGATGTAGCCCCGTATCAGGTGAAGAACAGAGTGAGTAATGTAACCCTCTCTCCTCCATGTGCATTTTCTTATTAACTGAAACATTCAGACGATACTACATACAGGTTATCTGGCTGTGGGGTAACAGATTTTATTAACCACAGGTACTTCTATTTCAAGAGAGTCGGATCTAAAGGTGAATATAAGCCTGTGACATATAAAATATGTCACCTACCTAGCAATTGGTTTGAAAGAAGGCAACGCTTTTGCCAAATCAAAAGCACTAATTTTAGGGCAATGGGTTTTGTGGTTTGGTTTTTTTATTATTCCAGTTTGGGTTTTCCTGAAAACTAATCAAGTACATCATTTCTGTTGCTTTCTAGGTAACTGCTCCAATCTCATGATGCCACGAGTGCTCCAAAAGGGAGCACTGAACCCCAAAACCATGCAGAGGCTTACACTTTTAACAAAAGATCCATTATTACAGTGAGGAAAAAGTCATGGAGCATTAACAGGCTTTGCATTCTTACACTGCAGTGTATCAAACCACGGAAATTTGTCTTGTACTTGCCAATCTGTTGAATGGTGTGCATCTGCCTCTGAGCTTTTCTGAAACATTAACAACTAAGCATTGTGCTTTCTACATTCTGCACTGCAATATTTTTTTTAAATTAATGCATTTGTTTTCTGCTGATTTTTACCACAACTAAGTATTTGGAAAGTACCTTAAGAGAGTAAAGTCCAGTACAAATGCAAAATCGTTCTGTGATCATCTAGTCTCATGTAACATCTGTAAACTTTGACTCCTTTCGCTGATTAAATCAGATCACATTAAAATTGAAATCATATTTTTACATGCATCTTTGATCCTACTCCAAAACTATTATGAATAGTCCACAGAAATCACAGGGCGAAACTTCAACCTTCTTTTGTTATTCCCAATAGTACAATTATCTCCCAGCAGAGTTTCACTCTTTTACTTAGTTTACTTTTACCATAGACAGTGTCAATTCTAATTACCTATGGATAGTTTACTTACACTGCACATATCTTAAAAGTTTAAAATTGCATGGATGCTTTTAGGTAATTGTTCAGGATACCAAGAACTTGGCAGAACAAGCGATACCCAATTCAGGCCAAGGCTGTGGTCACATACACCAGATCAGATGAAGGAACTGATTCTCACCACTGGTACCTCACTACTGGTACCAGTAATTATACCTGGGCGCTGTGGCTAGGAAGAAGAGAGGCATGATGATGTCTTAAGAGGATACTGCCAGGAATGGTAACGCCTTATGAAAACAAGGGTTGAGGCTGCAGCTGGAAGGAATGGGAAAAACCAGGTAAGAAGCTGAGGCTCTTTGCGCCATCAAAAGCGTGGGAACACTGGAAGGTATGTGGCATGAAAGACGATACTTGGTTTCACGCTGCTGTATGGGCTGGCACAATTTACAGCACTCCAGTATTTGCTCTATTATATTATGATTTGCCGTCCCCTCAGTCAGGACACACATCTGTGTCTCTCATCCAGCTGCCAAAGGCAAATATTTAGGAGCTTCAATGCCTTGAGACTTCTTAAAGTGTCAGCACTGGTGGAAAACAAAGTCAGAAGTTATCAAGAAGAGGAACCACATAAACCAACATGGTCACTTGATGAGGTTGACACAATAAAATCAACACTCATTTTAACATAGCCAAATGCCTACTCCGTAACAATGAATTTGTTCCATCTCTCTTCCCACCTCTTGTGGGAAAACCTAGCTCTAATCCCACTCTATATTAAAAATGTAGTCAGCTTTAGCTAATAAACGAAAGGCAGAATGCTGTACTGATGTTGTTCTTAATGCACAGATTGCATACTATAGTAATCTGAGTGCATAATACATAATTACCATGTTTTGCAAAGAGAAACTAGACATTCCACCCCTATTTATTATTTTAGTAGACGCTTCACGTAAAGCATGCAAAAGCATGGTGCAAATCCAGAGCCCAGGTCTAAATGCCAAACATAATGAAACACATTGCTCTGTTTTGCTCTTTTTTTAAGTCAATTTCATTTTATCTTTGTTAACATAAGAAAAAAAACCCAGGAACACAAAAACTTCCATCCAAGAATGAAAGATTGAAATCAGAAACAAATAGTACAGCTAATTGCTCAATTGTATCCATGCAGATAATGCGCATGCAGTCCTCCAGCACTGCAGCTGCAGAAGCAGCACTGACCAGCCCTGTAGTCCAAACAGCTGGCTGAACCATCAGCCCACTAATCAACACACTCAAACTTCAGCAATGAACTGCCAGGAGACGATGTAGGAACAGGATCACTGCATGACTTGCCCAGTGAAACTGACACTTCAAAAAAAAAAGGTTTTTGTAAAACTGCAACCACTGGCACATAGGTGAGTAAAATGTAAATGTTAAATGCATATATTGGAAACATCAAGAAACTTGTAGTCCAAAAATAACTATCAGAAACTAAGAAACGAGCAATAATGTTAAAATACACATACAGGCGCGTAAGTTTGCAACTTTAACATCCATGCTAAATACTGTTATTCAGTAATTTAAAACAATGAAATCTGTTTATCCTCTACTAAGCGAATCCTCAGCACACTACTCTTTGCAATATTTACAGCTTACTTTTCACAGCAGGAGCTAGGCAGCCCTTAATGAAAATGTAAAATGTGCCTTTAGCAATCATTACACTAATACCATGCCTCTAATAGTAGAATGAGAAAGAAATGTACGTTTGTCACCATTTCACAGTTTCAAAAACAAAGCTCACATGCTTGCAGATATCCTGAATCTCCTACCACCACCACAAAATGTTTATGACCATCCCAGTTTGTGACCTGAACGAGTGTCTGTGCTCACACAAGACAATTCCTGTTCACTCCACAACCCTGTCTGGAGAAGACCCTGATTTAAGTAACTAAGAAGATTCTGCACAAACAGGGAGGAGAGGTAGTAACAAAAGATGCAAAACCACCACACTTCTGAGCACAATGAAGCTGTTCAGATCCCCCAATAGCCAGACAGCATAAACGCAAGCAGATTGTAAATATATGACAACTAAGACAAACAGTGAAACTCCTCCCTAACTTTGTCACTAGCAGTGCACATTTCAAGGGGCACAAAGCTAAAATACCTGACCCACACACACTACTTCTCCCAAGACTCCCAGGAGCATCTAAAACAAATCACAGGATTTCCACAATATTTTTATTTATTTTTTTTTAAAATCCAAACACTATGTAACAAAATGACTATGTAAACTCGATCTTACATGCATCAAAGCTTTAGGTAAACTGTGGGTTTCAGAGTGGTAATCTCTCTTCCATGCCCTTGACATCATTCACCTTGTGTACTACCACCTCTCTGCTGGTCCATAACAAATCCTGTTTTCCAAGCAACGTGCGCATATTCAAAGAGCTTCTTAGACCATCACTTCCAGCCTGGCTACACGTACATGCGCTCATCCTCTATGCAAGGGGTTGCTCTCCTTCCTCCATCCCTTTAGCCCCACAGAAAACATCCAGCCCAGCAAGACCAGTTTGAACTTCACACCACTGTACCACCAGGCTTTCATGTGAGCACTACCACACCAGAATCGAGCTCCTTGTAAGGACCCGGAGAACTGTAATATTATCCTCTCAAATCCTACCCCAGAGCTTTCTCCTGCTGCAATGCCCAAGGGTCCTAAAAACTGCTACTCAGGAGCAGGTCTGTGAGCCCACGTCACATTGCTGACCTTGCCCTTGTGACACCATGTAATGCATACCCTTTGCATTTCCTCCTGTGCCACTAAAACCAACAGACTTTATCATGGTTGTTCCATTCTCATTCTCATGTGTCATTTGACAAAGTATGAGACAACTCTAACCCCAATGCAAACCCCTTTAGCATCAGAGGACCACTGACATACTTTAGATGGGCTATTCCTCATCCGAGCTAAAATACTCAGGATGACCTGAGGGTGATGCAGAGCTTCTCATGATGTTTTATCCCAGCCGCAGGCTACCGCAGCCACAATCCTGGCTACTTCACTTCAGGCTGGCTAGCAGAGTCCCTGTCTTGTGACAGCATCTGTCCCAGTGCAATAGTGGGGGAACAAACAAACCAGTACCTAAAGTTGCCATAAACTGATGGGTTTTACTACACAGAGTAAAACAAAGAAGTCACCTCAATCACTCTTTGTCTATATAAGAGTTTAGGAGTCAAAAAAGCCTTTCAAACGTCCAAGTGGGAACTGATCAGAGTTCCCTTTCTTTCCAACTTCAACAGCCTCTGGATTTTATCCATACACTGAAATACATCCTGCTGTGCTGAAAGAGGCAACTGAGCTGCCTCTACTGCTTAATACTGAAAGAATTACCAGCCTTTTCACTGCAGGTGATTGTGTTGCTATGCTAGTGTGTTATGCTGAACAAGAAATTGCAAATGTGTGTATTATTTAACATTGGCAAGTATTTTTTTTTACTGCTTTTCTTGCCGTACAGCCTGTCCCTAGACCCACTGTCGCCAGGGGCCAGAGCAGCAATGCGTACTTGGCATTGATGCAAACAAGTGTCAGCAATAACCAACGAAAAACTTACTGATGAAGGATGAGTGAAAGAACTGGGAAGGGAAAAGAGTTATTTTCCAGAGAAAGTCAGAAGAAACGCCTACAGCTTGGAGACAACTGCTTTCACGTAGGATGTGCGTGCCTGGGGGTGCAGCGGGAGGAAAGGAGGACAGCACGCCCAGGCATCTTACTTTGTTTTTTGTTGGGAGTGCTACACAAATGAAAAGCCACAGACACTGAGCTGTTGAGATTTCCCTAGTCCCAGCTGGGAAGCAACAGATTTTGGAAAAAAGACACCACTTCAGAAAATATGAGACGTTGTCCTAAGTGCGCACTCTGAACATGAGCACAACACATTCCAGAAGACCTCTGCTGCCAGCCAGGCCCCCTGCAAAAATGCAACAGCTCAAGGCAGGCTGCCATCAGGCCAGGATCACACGCCAGTCTGATCCAGCTCCCCAGAAGGCCTGGGAACACGTGGCTCATCAATTTTTAACGACAAAGCATGCCATGCTTCCACTGTGGCAGCGTCAGCTTGGGCATCTTTCTTGCACCTGGTCACTGTCCTCACTAAAGCAGATGGACGGAGGGGAGAGGATCATGTAAATCACATAAGCCTTCTTTCCTTGAAGAGATAAGAATTCAAGCAGAACATTTGCTAAACAGGCTACTTTTATTTGTTCTATAAAAGCTGCTTAAATTTACTTTCCTATTACCATAGGGAATGCCTGATTCCAATCCTAATTAGCTCTGTACTATCAATAAGGCTATAAAATCTTGGCATACTAATATTACCACCAGCCAGGTTATCTATTATGTATATCATGGACAATATTATGCACAGTTATGTGTAGCAGTTAAGAGGAAACATTTCTCTACAGTAACAGAAGCAGCAACAATTATTCTGTGTAGATACACAGCTCAGATACAACAGTCAACAGATCTTTAAAATCCAGCTGTGCCAAAAAAGTATAAAAAATTGTCTCTATGAAAGGTGACCTTTTTTTTTTTTTTTATGAGCTACAAAAACCAAGTTTTATGCATTATCATGAAAGCACCGGTATTTTATTTCATTGTTGATGATGCATATTTCATGACAACCAAGCACAGACAAAAGCATTTTGGAAACAGAATTAAACTCCAACATCTCCATAGTGTCTCCAGACTGTTGTACACCGTGCTGAAGTCAGGAAAAGGATGTTGGCTTGTTTTCAAACTACCCCTGCCAGTACCACATATTGTATGCGTGGACACAGTACATCACATATAGTTTATGTGCTTACTAACCACATTTGGGGTTTTAAAACCTGCGACTGAAGCAAGTGTGAAGATTTAATACACCTTTCCTTGGACTGATTAGCAAAGACCAAAAAATTAAAGTGATAACTAATAATTTTTTTAACTATTAATTGAATATTCATTGTTTAAAAAGCAAGTATTTCAAATACGTTTGAAAAAAGGTGAGATGCTTCTAAAAGTACTGTATTCCAAAAGATGTTATGTTTTCCAAGCTTGTGAGTATCAGTTCAGGATAAATTTTCCTTGAAAATAAATTAGTTCAATAATGAAAGGACTGGGAAGGTTGTTAAAAAAATAATTTTCTTTTTTGAGTAGATTCTTTTCAGATGTATTTATTTCAATGCATATGAAACAGTAAAATAAAACATTCCCAAGGCAATAACATACTTTAAAGACTTGAGGCAGTTGAGGTATTCTTAAAGACCACAGGTAGCTTCACATCAATTTTAAAAAGTCCATACCACATACACATAACTGAATAAAGATCGAAACCGTGAGCAGGTGGCTCGGAAATTTTTAGCTGTGACCAGAGGCAAGTGCAATTATCACTGTGCCTGGGCAGAGAGATCTTGGGAGACTGACAGCTGATGCAAGTATCCGGTTCAAGCCTGAATTAGAAGAAAAATAGGAAGAGGTTAGCTCTCCTTTTGATGTACTGCCCTCAGAAGCGTGATGCCCAGCAGTGTTCATTGCTCACAGCCCAGATGGAGCATCACCACTGTTGTAACACACCCAGTTTTCAAAACTCACATTTGCTGCTGTCCGAAGTTGGAGAGAGAGCAGGAAAGCAAGCCAAGCCTGCAGCACAAGCCGGGCAGCTAGTACAGCAACCACCTTGATCTGTGCTGTTACTCAGATGTTGTTTAAACCTTAAGTATTTACTAAAATAAGTCTTTATTCAGCTGTTGACTCTAAACACAAGTCTTGATGCTTTGCTAGTTAGGCTCAGACCTGGCTTAATTTTTCCTTCTGTTTTAGCCTTGGTGACTATTTTGGAAGCCCAGTATAAAGAGACTTTATCCTCCTTCCAGAAAAAAAAAGGCAAACAAAACCCCAACTAACCAATGTTCTTACTGAAGTACTAGAGCTGCTAGCGAAACATTTTACTGTAATGCCACATTTGCATTATATAGCATCAGCACAACTCCCCTGTAACAAAAGGAAATTAGTTGACTGTAATCAACAGGACTTGTAAATAATTGTCACCTTATTTAGCACATCAAACTGGCTCCAGTTACTCCTGCATCACCACTGCGTGCTCAAGGACAAAAAACTTGGACAATTCCTGCTTGAATTACTGTGGAGGTGATCATCGAGCTGCCCAAGCCAAGCCAGAAGTGAGAAACACTGTACAGCGGCCTCACACTGCCACACCAGGAGTAAACCCTCCTGAGGAGCTGGGTTATCATTGTGGGCTCAGCCCCGCATCCCCACAGCTGAGCATCCTGTCCCTCCAGCCCAAAGCAATGGAAAAGAAAGCTCCTCTCTGTTAAAAGCATAGGTAAACAGGAACTCCAGTTGCATAAATATTTGTATAAATTAATGTAAACTGTTGGTGGCATTACTGAAGTTTGTAAAAACCTGAAATTTATGCTAATTTTTCTTTCTTTTTTTTTTCTTTTTGTAATTTAAGTAAGTGTGCTAAACAGATTTTGGAAGCATCAATAAAGATAAACAGCCAGGAAGAAGGACAGTTGACTGAGGAGCTGTAAAGCACGTAAGAGATACAATGCTAGAGTAATAAATAATGTAGCCAAATGACACTAAGCTGTCTGTCCACATTTTCTAATGAAGCATTTGTGTCCTTTTAAGGTTTAACTATATGCGTTTAAGTGTTTGGCTAAACATATTCTCAGTCTATACTGAATGGCCACCTTTTTTCCCAATCCTTTCCTTATAAAAAGATACACTTCAGTGAAGTTAGCAGTGCTTGGCACTTTCCTCCAGCATCCAGCACTGCAACTGCGGATTGCTCCTGTGTTGCTCTCCTCGCTGACCTTCTCTTTCACAGAAGTCACATAGCACAGACCCCAGGTGAGTAAGCCTGCGCTTCCCTGTGCTTTGGTCCCCTAGATGTTGTGCTGCAGGCACTGAAACTTGCCCTGCATGAAGTGGAAAGGGTTCAGGACAGCATATCAGGTTGGATTGTGTCACCTACATGATCCCATTGCTCCAGTTCAACTCAACAATGCGCATTCCCACTGCATACAAAGCTGTGTACACACCATCTTCCCAGGCAGGGAAGAGCTAGAAAAAGAACTACTAACATATATATAATACTTTAGTATACTAACGGATACAGATTCTTGGTTCATGGACTCCACACAAGCATCCACAGATTCCTCCCTTTGCTTGATAAACAACCGCTCAGCTGATCTGGACTGACCCAACTTGACCCTACTCTAAAACCGTCCTACAAAGGCTAGGATTTTACTTTGACACCTAAATTAAGGAGTAAAGTACACTTGAAGTCTCTCTCAGAGCACCCCCAGTGGGAAGCTGTGTACTTTTCACTACAATTCCGCTATTCCAAGCACATCACTACAGCAAGAACAACTAACTTCTAACACCCACCCCCTTTAAAGTCAAAAATACTTTGAAGAGAATGAGTTACATATACTTACTAACGAAGTCCAAATAACTTCTACTTTTCCTAGCAAACAATATTCAAACAGTATGTATAATGTGTAGGAGACAGTACTTAGCTGGGGCAGAGAGAATGAACTTCTCAGCACTTACTGTACATATATTAAATGGGAGACTAATCTTCCAAACTTGCTCCCACTGTAGTCCATGGATTTTTAAATTTTTTTTTTTTTTCTATCTGGCTTCCAGAGCTACAGGATTAAGTAACAAAAAAATTTTAAAAGCCCTTCCATATAAAAGAGGACCCACATATGCTTTCAGAAACTGGGGATAGATTTTTTTCAGAAAAAGGACTCTGAACCCAGGCTGCTCACTACAGAACAGAGCTTCCTCTCTTGCCAAGGCATGCTTGGTTACTTCTGAAATCATTAATAACTCAGTTATCATTTCACTTTGAAGAAGGAACAGCATTTTTGACTTCTTTGACCTTCCAAACTTTTATTCAAGCAGCTTTCATAATGCAACAAAACTGCAGTAATAAACTCATTTGCTGCCTGTAAATAATCCATTTAGCAACAGATGTCCAGAAACCTCTCAGGTCCTACGGGCACTAAGTCCCTGCACTGCTTCAGCATCGAGGCTGGGTAAACATCAGTGGCATCTGAGCAAGGACAGCTCCCAGAAGGACTCCACTGAAGCTACACATTTGCCTCGGACAGCAGGTGTGAGTAAAACCTCAATTTTTTTTTCCTAAAAACCTGCTCTGAGATATTGGCGCAACTAAAGGAACACTTTCTGAGAGCACTAGATAAAAAAATTATTTTGTAAGAATAAAGGAAAAAGCTTAACTGCTGCTCAGAGATTTATAAACTGGCATAAATATTAGTTAACTGATTCAGACCAGTGTATGTGCAGCATGTTACATGTGGAATAAGACTGTGGAGAAAGCCAGCTCCTTGGCTGCATGAACTATTTTCTCTCAGGTACACTGCTAAAATAAAATCAGGTTTCAACTGTACTATGCTGGTGTAGTAGAGGGGATTTTTGCTTTCAAAGTCCATCTGTTTAGCTGATGATGCTCGCCAAAGCCAAGTGATTCTGCATAGCAGCACACCCTGTAACATTTAGACTACAAGCAGTACTGCAAAAAACTTTCCTTTTCTAAATGCATTACATGCCAGGCATATCAAACAGGAAAACAACACCTAAATGTATGCTAATTTAAATGGAGTCATGAAAAAGTAGTATATTTTCACTTTTAACCTTCTCCTGGTTTTGAAGTCTCCACTTCCCATAGAGTACTTCCAAAGATTGGAAGAACACCATGCATACTTAAAAATGTACTACCCAACACAGCAGTGTTTGCTTTTATTTCCCCAAGAGGCTAGTTGAAAGACTTTTAACTAAATGTTGGCTATAGCAAGTAAGTGTTACCTGAGTACAAAGACAACTTTCATTTCTTTTGTTTGAATATTCTGTGTATTCACTGCACACAAAAAAGTTGTGAAGGACTCTTTACAGCTCTCTTAGTTTATCCTCATTGTTAAGGAAAAACAAGGTATCTTGAAAGGAAAATTTATCGGCTACCCAATGTTTTATGTTAACAGAGAATGGCATCTATGCAAAAAGCATAACGTGACAGACAGAAGTCTCATATAAGAAGAGAGTAAAAGTCAGAAAGCTGCAGTTTTAAAGACGTTTCGTATTTGTTAAAAAGTAGTCTCCTTTCAAACTTTGAAAGTTAAGTGAAATAAAACACTGGGAGATGCTGAAGGATCCTATTCAAAATATTTCTTAAAGATTTCTTACAAATTCAAACTGAAAACACTGAAGTTCCACTTAACAACGAAGCTTCAGACCTCATCTGAAAACTTCCACGTTTATGACTCCTCCCCCCAGTACTTTGTTTCAAGCACACAGCAATTAAAACACTACCTTTCCGCTCCGATCGTTTCTTCCTCCTCCGCTTACAGCGCCGCTGGACCACACTGAAGAGGGTCCCCATGCTGAGAGCCACAGCTAGAAGAGATGCCATGCACACACCTACAGTCCACCACTTGCAGCCTGCTCTGCTGCACCCCCTTCACCCCCTCCTCAGGAGGCAGCGGTGTATTCCTGAAAGGAGGGTTACCCCTGCGCTGCCTCACGCTCTCTTCACCCAGATGAGGCCCGTTCCTCAAACCGCAGGATGCGCTGATGCACAGTCCGATGAACAAAGATGAACAAATGCTGCAGCTCATCCCTACCCACCGCAAGAGGCACATGTGACAATTAACCCTTTGGTAAGTGAAAGGGGCAAGGAAGGACAGTATCAAAGACATCCTCACTATTGGGTGTGGAAAGGCAAATTTATTTTTATTTTGTTATTAAAAAAGGAGGGCAAGTCTTTGGTGTTGCTTCAGCCTTATATGTGTCTTAGAAACAAGGAGAGGCATGAGCAAGGAAATGTTTATACATCCTAGTACATGAAATTAAGATACCTTCAGCATCTTTTATAATTGTGTCTCATGTTCTTAGGTATGTATTTCATACGCTGCCTAGAAATGCACAGAATATATTTGTGAGAAGCAGGAATACACAAATATGCAAATCTCAAACAGCAATGTTATAGTTGCACATTTTCCATATGAGGGTTTGTATGTCGGGTCTGACTGAGAAACTTCCCAATGTCAACATTAACTGTAGCATTTTCCAACCTTTTTGTAACCACAAAAGCAACACATGATGTTATGGGATAATGTGATATTATCCTGTTTCCCTGATTTGAGCAACCAACCAAACACATGTTCATCCTGTGGATCCAGTACAACCTATGGATCAGCAGCACAGACCGGGTGTTACAGCTGTGCTTTAATCCTGCCTGCAGATTAAACCTCACAGGACAAAAAACATCTTCCAGCAGGGAATGTCTGCAGGTGCAAGGCCCATACAAGTTTCTTCAGTGTGTTACTAAAGTAAGGAGACTTCTCTGACAAGTCACCTCCACCTGCTCTTAGACCTTCATTTCTTAGTACACCTTGGCTCTTTTGAAGACAGCACATGATCAAGCGCGGATAAACTCTGGTAGATGACTTACATGGACCATCATATTTTGACAACTAGCCAGGCTGGCATTTTTGGAAAAACGTTGCCACTGGCATCTTACATTAGCAGTACTTCACTAACCAAAGCCAGCATACTCAAACTCACCACTGGGACTCGGCTGTCCTGCTAACAAGGAACCCTGCCTCTCCACCTCCTGTTCCCTCGGCTAGCACTTGTTCTCCAGGTGCCAGGTATCAGCTTTTTCATCTCCAGTCCGTGATGGAAAGCTTCAGAGACTGAGTTAACTTGTTGACTGAAATTATTTCTGCAGGAAGCCTAAGTGCCAAGAGCTGCAAACTTGCCTGCTTCAGAGAAGCTCAAGTTCTACTTCAGCATCTGTTGACATTATTTCACTAAGGATGAAGAAATGCCAACAGGACCATTTGTGCTCTGTTTACATGATTTAAAAAGAACTTGCCACAGCAGAACAAGCCATCAATTCTACCACGTGTTCACCGCCACCAAGAAGCCCAGGAGGCAATGACTCCCAATGTCATCTAAGACCAACTCCCCAAATCAGTCTTCCCTGGGGAAATAAAATCGGATCTTCCTTTGCAGCAGACACAAGGTAAGGTGTTTTCTTATGCTTCCAGCATCTCTTATTCCCTTACTAAATACTGCCCCACTTGGGTTCACAGACCATGCTCTGTATTAACAAAGCAACATTTCTCCCCTCATGGAAACCAGAAATAGCTTCATTTAAAAGTGGTGCTAGTCTGACATCAGGCCCTGCAATGCTACATCCTGACGGATCTACGCAGTCATGGCAAGATTAGGCAGACATCAAGGAAACCCCAGTGAAGCCCACAGCTCCAGCCTCGGCATGGGCACTGGCTATGTGTTGGCAGAGCACTTTCCCAACTGAGCAGACCTAATTCAAGACTGAAGTCAGCAGTTCTGCGCCTTGCTAATTAACAGTTTCAGGCCAAGTCTGACATTTCAATCCACATTCAGCTGTGCATGATGGGGAAAGGACAAGGAGGGTGAGTTATCTACATCTACATGGCCCTGAAGGAAAAGTACCATTGATACACAGAGAGAAAAAGGGAAAAAATACTCCCCAAGAGAATGGGAATGAATTTTGCTCCTTCGAGCAAACAGCACACTTTGTAAAAAGGAAGAAGCAGCCTGTGAAAATACTGAGCTCTTTGCTGTAATTCCTCCAGCTGTTGAAACCTTCACCACCTTGTTCTCACCACAGGCAAGAAAGATGTACATAACAATGTGTATTTCTCCTTCCCTTTCAGGGAGGAGTTGCTGCATTAGGTATTGAAAGTTCAAAATGGATTTTGTCTTCAACAATTAATTTATCTACCCTCACTTGTCAGAGATTTCATTCACAGGACTTGGTGTAAAGACAAAAAAAAAAAAAAAAAAAAAGGCAAACAAAAAAAGACTCCTCTGGGTCACCCCTGCAGCTCTCCTCTCCAAAGCAGCTCCTACTCTACTGAGCTGCTCCCCAAGGCAAAGTGGCTCTGGGGTATGAGAATGAGGAAGAAGATCTGAGATAATTTTAGCTTGAAGGATGACAGCTTTCAACAGAGAAAAAACGGTCTCTTAAATCTGATTACTGGCTAAGGAATGTACAGAGTATGCTTGGGAGAGAAACTTAGCGACCTACTGCAGTCACTTGCAGTCGGCACATTAACAACCATTTTAGAAAATAAAAAAATACACAATCTGTAATATGTAAGAGAATATTTAATATCTGTAAAAATACTGCAAACCCTGCGTGACTAGAACAAAGCAGGCTAAAAGCTGAGTGAAAGGAGACAAATGCGACACACCAGAAGAAAAACATGGCATTCAGCTTTAATGTGTACAATGGAAGCAGTAAATCCCATAACATTTTGTATTTCACAGGTTTAACACACACCAAGGTATCACAATGAAACCGGACTGCCTTCTCTCCAAAAAAAGAAACAATTCCCAGGGGAAATCTGGTTATGTACCTACACATCTTGAATACTTCCATCTCACGTGCATCACTGAATTAGGAATGCAGAGACACCAAACAACTGAGGTGTCCTCCATCAAAACCCCAGAGGTAAACTAACTTAAGTGAGGCCCGGGGCTACTCAGTGAGACTGATGGAAAAGTTCAGTAGCTTCTCAGTTCTCCCCTCTACCACCTAGATCACAAGAACATGGGCAGCTTAGGCTTCTGTGGATTTATGGCTTGTGATAGATAGGGTTTCTGGCTAAGTCTTTATCACTTCAACCTGGAGACCCTGAACCTGTAGCATCTGCAGCCCCTTCCCATCCAGGTTCCCCAGCACCAGGCAGCTCAAGGCCATGGGGCTGCCCTTCTGCCAGACACAGCACTTATGAAGTGTGTCCTTCACCCGGCGCTCTTCACAAAACTCATAGGAATAATCTATCATATCTGTAGATACCCACCAGACTCACTTCAGATCAGGTAAGTTGGAAAGCTGCTGGGGAAAGGAGAAAGAGCCTTATCACAGAACACTCTAGAAACTCACTACTACCTTTTTACTTAATGTATTACACAAAAAACTCTAGGTACCAAAAACATCCTTGCAAATCTCATGTACTTATAGATTTGGCCACTATTACCAGCTTACTTTATATAGTCTTTGAAGAAGTAGCTGCACGCTGTATTTTGTAAGTGCTTTCAGTGATTGGGGTTTTTCTCTCCCACATGCTATTCATGTATTTTTCAAGCACGACGATGGCATTACAGGCCAACAGCAGTTTTCCTTTGAGTTTTGTGTACTGCAACAAGAATGAATATAAATTAGCAGCAACGCTAGAATTTGTATAGGCTAATTACAGCCTGAGCATTTGCTCAGCACAGCGAATCTCAAAACACAAAGCTGCTGGCTGCACACCAGGCACCCCAAGAGCTCTGGTACCATATGCCTCAGCTTGCAGTTCGACTCCCCCGGTGGTTAAATCCGCTCCAACAGCGCCACCTACTGTTACACTACAGAAATAATTGATTTTGCATCTATTGCACCCCTTGACCAAGGAAGTCTAGAGCCCAGATCCAAATTAGAAATCACTTGCAATGTTTACAAATTTATTCTACAGTAAACTATTTTGGAACGTATATTTATTAAGAAGTTTTTTATCCTTTGTCTGTATCCTTCTTACTGGCTTACTTTGAGGACTGAACACACAATTTTTAACATACGTTATTTCTGAAAGGTCCTCAAATACCCATGACTGTCAGAAATGTACTTAAGATGTGATTCCAAGGAAAAAGTGGTAAACGTTCAGAGAAGAAAACAGAGCAGCCTAGATCTCCCAATAAGTAACATCAGTATTTTCAATATTACTTAAAAGATAATAGATGCAGCTACCCAGCTGGTGCTAAGGAAAATAACAGGTAATTGGAAGAAAAATCTAAAATAGTTTTAAAGGAGGTTAAAAAAATTTCAAACACCTTGAAAATATTTTATAAAAAGAAAAAAATATATAAGAGTCATGCAGGTAGGGTGATGTTTGGTGTTAGGAGACTTATAAACTGGATACATTTCCTCCTTTCCCACCACAATCAGTTATCAAGCTCAACTCAACCATTCAGCAAACTGAAAAGTCCTAGATCCCAGCCTTGCATATTTATTTTATTCATATGGATTGGATACAAATTTTAAGTCAGAAGGGTAAGTAGTTTTTTGTAACATGTATATTGACTTGATATAGTTAGATATTTCTGAACAATATTTTCTCTATTTTCAAACTGTAACAATCTTGTATCTTTGAAGGGATTTAGTGTACAAACATAAATGTTAAATATAAAATAATAAAGTTTTAAGTAACTCTTTAAATACATTAAGATTAATTTTCTCCTCCAAGTTATGATCTGAATGCATCAATCAGAAAACAAAGAATCTCACTATGCATTTGCAAAAATGGTGTGCTTACCTTTTTAATTATTGGAGATACATGCCGATTCTGCAACCTGTAAAAAGAGGAAACACAGTTAGTATTCTTTCTTTTACAGATTCAAGTGCATTACAAATAGCAAGTCCTGACCTTAAAAGGGACAAATTTCTGATTCTGTAAGAATAAATAGTACATACTGCATATACACAGTCACAGAGCCAACTCCCTTGTAACCCCGGAAAAGGGAGGGGGAGAAACAATTCTGGACATTCCTGATTGGAAACGAAAATAAATTAAAAAAAAAAAAAATCAAGACTGAAGATGCTTAGTACTTGAGGCCATGAGAAACATCCCAGAGGTACAAGCAGCTATTTAGCAGAACCTAATCTGCAATCTCTGCATCTTCTAGCAGAAAGGGTCAGCAAAAAATTTGGCCAATAATGGCTTAAAACTAAAATCAACTTCTGTGTTATCACAGCCAAGCAAAATGCTGTTACCCTGAAAGCAAATCTGAACTTATCATCTTGTTGGAATTTTTTTTTTTAAATTTAGATCTTAAATTTTATTTTTAGCGGTTTATTTTAACCTATATAAAAACCATCTCACAGCACAACCCCCTTTTCAAACACCAGTTTCTTGATACTACTGGCATCAGCTTGCATTCTCCTGAAGTGCCTGAAAAACTGGAAAATCCCTCTATTAGCAGTGGAGTGGGAAAGAAATGGCAGATGTAGGATAAGAATACAGGATACTGTAGATACAGGATAATGGGAAGGACTAATGCTGCAAGAAATTTTCTTTTATTTCCATGAATACATGTAAGCTGCACAGCTGCTCGATCAGGAGCAGATGGGATTTATTTTTAAAGATAACCTTGTAGTTATAAGAAAATATTTATATGACTTTATCAATGTGAAGATACAGTATTCTAAACGGTTCAGTAAATCACAGAAGCTATTTCCAAAGCGATAGAGTGTTACAGTCAAGTGGCTACATTCTGCAAACACACACAGTCCAGCAGATGATCAGAGTGGAGACACTGCCTGTACCTGTAAAGTATTGTGATATTTGCACCTTGAAGACAAAAATTCTCTGCTGTTACACTGCCCACAAGAGGGTGCTGGCAGCCTACAAAAACTTACATTAAATTTAAGTTATACGGCATGCACAGCACAGCTATGGACATTACAAACTGGTGGTTTTGGTCAAGTTACACAAGAAGGGATCTGACACCACGACAAGTCCATATATTAGAAGACTGCATTAATGTAATCTTGGTTTTTTTCAAAGACATTTCAATTTCCCAATGGTTCATGGTGCCATTTTCTAATAATCCAGAAAAATATGCCAGTTATACATTTGTCTTGACATGAAGTAGTAAAATGCCTAGAAAGTTCAATGCAGTTTCAGTTGACGTCAACTTCCCACATGCAAAGGACTATACTCAAGCCCACCAAATGGGGATACAGTATTTACAACATGATAATTTACCATTTCCTTTAAAATTTTCTCAACGTAGTAGCCCCACATCCACAACAAAAATTCTTCCAAACTCTTGAAATATGAGCTACAAACTGTGCATGACGTGAAATTCCCATATTTGTGGCAACATCCACCAAAAAAAAGGTATTTTTTAAAGGAGTTTTTGATAATTCTCTTTCTATATAAGCATTGCTTTAAAGTTATAATTAATCCTGAGACACTGCTAGTAGTTTTTAACTAAGTTTTAACATTAGTATAACCTTGAGTTGTTTTAGGAAATGTATTCCTTATATACACCGTATTACCCCAGTTGGTAATTCCCCGAGTTTCAAACAAATTAAACACATACAGTTCATGAGACTTGGAACTTAGTAAGTTTACCATCAAGTACAAAAGAATCCTTACATATTGACAGCTGCAGACTGTTTCACAGGGTAAGAATCAGCCCACAGGCACGACGCATAAGGAACAGTTTCACAGTACTCCTTAAAACCGTACTTACAGTGTAAATACAAACGTTTATTTTCTAACCCTTAGACTTCTAGCTAGCAAACTGCAGCAGTCCAAGTCCATACTGAAGGAGGCAAGTGGAGCTGGCAGGGTGGGCAGGCAGGATGGGTGCTTCCAGCTTGCCCAGACAGGGCTGGGTGCTGCTTCCATAGGGCACGGCCATCCATCACCGCAGCACCTTTGCCCACACCTAAGATGCTACACTCATCTGTTTAACACCAAGAAAACATGCTTATTTTAACTTTTTCTTTAAAAAAACACAGTTTTTTGTTGTTGGGGGTTTTTTTGGTTGTTTTTTTTTTTTAAATTTAATCCAACTGGGCATGCCACACCATTCGTGCTGGGGTTTTGTGGCAGGCTGGGGTTTTGTGTGCAGACAACTACTCAGGGCTCCGAGGGCATTTGCTCAGCAGAGGATCCCTCTGTCCCGAGGTTTTGTGGCTCCTGCACGGCTGTCAGCAGAAGAAAAGGCCCTTGTGACCAGCCTCCAGCCCAGAGCCCATGGTCCAGCCCTGATCCCCTCCGCCAGTATGCATGGGCTGACAAAGCCAGCTTCGCTGCTGAAGGACCATGAGCAGTAAAGACAGGTGGAAGAAAAAAGAAAACAAAAGACTTGTTACACCATAAAACAGTAAAGAAGCTAAATGGGAAAGGTCGGGAAATACCACTATGTTATAAACACCAGGAACAAAATTCTCATCTCCAGCACATCCCACCTGGCTCTGCCAGGTGGCAGATGGATACTTCAGGGCTTGCTCAAGCCGTAACATGCTTCCGCATCACCTTTTGCAGGAAGACTAGTGTTTGCCTGCCAGCAGGGGCTCCTCTAGGAGCTCAGCACCTCCCCACAGCATCTCCACATCATTACTTCCCAGTAAATCAGTAAGCCAATTCTTAGTCCCTAAACAGTGTCATGAAATAGGCCCCAAAGACAGATGTGCATGTTGCCTTGTAGTCATTTGCTTCCCTCGTGGAACTAATGATTGTTATTTTAATAGAGATTTTTCCTCCTGCCACAGACAGGAGTAAAATAAAGGCTTCAAATGCAAGCCTGAGAAGAGTTTTTCATTACGTGGCTGGAATAACAACTAAAAAGCAAAGCAAATAGAAATCAAGCGACTTCTGAACAGCTTTATTCTGAAAATGACTAGCGAGTTTATTTCCCCAAAAAAATTTGGAAACACACCCAACATGGTTTCTCCCAGGGCCACAAAGGATACTTGAAACCCATTTGAAGAACACACCATGCTGGACATTTGAGACTTTCTGAAAATACTAACTTTTTAAAGATCAACTGAAAATGTTTCAAGGCAACAAAAACTGAAGCAGACATTTGATAAGCAACTTCATTACACAGACTGCATCTCGCATGTATGAAACGGCATCTCTAATTTCTCAGAGGTAATCTGCTGGCCCTTTGAAACTTCCTTAGAAGAAAGGCCCCGAGAAGTGCCTCCAGCTAAAATTTTGAGGTCTTCATTGGCCAACAAATAGTCCTAAAATATTTGAGAAAGGAGAAAGATTTCAGGGCTCTCCTTTAGCAATGAAGATCTCCTTCCTTGAAGGCAACGAAGGCCTTCCTGGCTGAGCAGGTGGTGGGGCTCGCCTGACTCCAACTCTACAGCTATCACTGCCACCTTGCCCAAACAACACCCTGCCCCATCCCAGGAGACATCAGCCCATCCCAGGCCCATCTCCTCCAGCGCAGAGGAGCAGAGGCATGCCACCAGGCAGGGACCCACGTTACAGGGTCAGAGGATGGGACACCCTGTCCAGGCTCCTCCACGGGGAGCTACAACCCCAGGTCCCAGACGTGACACCAGTGGAGGAATCAAGGAGAGCAGGCACCCTTGTGCTGGGTGCACACACAAATGTGTCCATGTTCCCCTCTGGTATTTTAAATTTGGAGGATGTTAGAGGCATCGATTCAGTTCTGTAATGTGTTGGGGAAAAAAGAATGGCCAATCACAGAGACCTCCAAAACACTCACCCTACAAGGGACAGGAGACCCCCTCCTTGAGACACAAACCTGCAAGAATCAGCAAACCCACAAGGCAGCTCTCTGGAGGCACTAATCACCAGCCATGTGGACAGGACAAAAGCCACTACTTCCAATCTTTACACATTTGCTTTCCTACATATTTTACTTTTCTGGTGTTGAAAAACACAGGTAAGCTGCTGAGGCATCTCAACTGCACAAGTCCACACGATAAAAACCGCATGTATGTTAAATCCAGCATCCTCTGCCCTTCCATTTTTACCACTGGCCCAGGAAATAGCACTGCGTAGAGGTGGAAAGCTAACTGCACTGCTCAGCTCATTTTTGCTCTGTTCACATCCTTACGCAGGCTGTGTCAAGACATTTCACAGACAGGTCAAACATGAAACTCAAAAGATGTTGCGTTTTGCAGGCAGACACAGCCACAGCTTTTGCTAACTGATTTACACCCTCCCTAAGCACCAGAAGAGCTAGTTATTTTAATGAAAATAGACTTGCTTCAGCCTCTCAACCCCAAATTAAGGTGACCTTTACTCCAGCCTGAACTATCCACCCATTCCTCTGCTGGGACACAAGTGATGCCAATGTGCTCCAGCTGCAAAGCAAATGCAGCAGGTTGCAATTTTTTGTTTGGTTGTACTTAATTCCTAGATTTCGTCTCTCTAAGTTTTCTTCTATACCATCATCTTCTCCTTCAACTAGGAATCTCCCATTTCCAACTGCCACCACCAGTTCCAAAGAGAAGGGTGCCTCTCCAGGTTGAGGCCAGCCATGAACAGCTACCAAGGCTTTGGTCCCACTCTTCCTCTTCTCCCATTCTCCCAGGGAACATAGGGAAGAGATGCCTTCATACCAGATTTTGCTCCTGACCCCCAAAAACTATAGCATTAACTTGCAATAGAAGACATAACATCTTTTCATACACAAAGGGGATGAGTCTCTGCCGTAAACTATGAACTCAGTTCAACAGTGCAACTATAGAACTGAGTTTTCCTCTGGAAATAGTTTTTCTGTCCAAATATGGAGAAACAATTTGGCATCTATGATGGTACCTACCTTGATTTATCAGACTGAATTAGCGAAATAATAGCCCAAATCCAAACCACAACCCCTATATCCCTTTTGAACCGCTCATTTTAAATTCTAAAATAAGTTAGGAAGATTAGCAACCAATCATCATCGTAAAAAAAAGAAGTTTAGGGAAAAAGGACATACATGCTGCACTTGGAAAAAGCAGTAACTGCAGTTTATACACAACACAAAGCTGTCAAACGTATCTCCTTCCCTTGGCATAAAACAAACTCGTTTTGAACTTTTGTTTATAAAGTATCTGTTTGTAAGATGCTGAAACAAAGTTCACTGACACTTCAAAGGCTATGAAAATTCAACAGCTATTAAGCAACAGGAATCAGGTTAGTATCCACAGGAAAAAAAAGTATGCTACTCCATGAAGTAATATCCAAGCTATTACTGCTTTTGCTGCAGGTATGAAGTAAGATTACATCAATCACTTATTCTGGAACACTCAAATATTCAAACTTGTTCAGGAACAAATACAGACATAAATTATTTTTTCAAACATTCTCTCAGCAAAAATGGTTTCACATATTCACATAATATCAGCATGAACCCTTCATTTCTGATTTCTAATTTGGGGATCCCCTACATTTGAAAAAATGTTGTTAACAATGTGTTGATGTACTGGTATTTGTGACAGCCTAAAGCCTCAATATAAAATTTCAACACTGAAATTCAAAATCAAAGATTTTAGTGCCACACTTCCCCTCTACAAGATCATGACATCCCATGTATAAGAGCAGTTACCTTAGAAGAGAACGCGACTGAAACCACAGGGATTATTCACATGAGCAATAATACCATTAAAGTCTTCACAGGAATCTAGGCTTTAATCTTGTTGTTCATGATTTCACTACAGCTAATGTTTAAACATCTACATTACTCATTTAGGTGTTTTAAATATTAGTCAAATCGAAACAGTAAAATAATGCAATCTTGAGACTAAGCAGCAACTTTTGAAAGACAAAGGAATTTAAGAAATCAATTGAAAGTAATTTCTCTGCTCCATATCAGGACTTTTTAGACAACAGCTACAAGTGAAAGATTAGTCCGGACTACAGACAGGCTGTGGATGAGAATTTAGGTTAGAGGACCAGCCAGGACAGGACAACCCACCCATCCCAGCGGCACCGAATCAATTCTGACACTGGAAGATGCTCCACTAAGACCTGGATGTTACTGCACCAACCAAGCAAGCTGCTGAAAGCTGCTGTCTTGGCTACAGTGAGCAACTGGGGGTTTCTGCTTAGCAGGCTGATTATTTTCGTTGTTATTTCCTCCCTAGGGCAAAGGTAAGATGCACGTGAGCATTTTGTACCTCAACATTAGACTTCAGAAAAATGCCTCAGAAATCAATGTTCAGTAAAAAGACGCAAACTAATTATCACTCAGTTTAGCAGTGTTCAAAACCATGAGATTATGTCCTGCATTACCAATATATGAATATCTTCTCTAGTCTTTACCATGGGAAGTCACTCCCCACAGTCCTTAAACAAAGTTTACTGCTTCAGGACAGCCAAAACAACATGCCTGATTGACAGACTTCTACTTTTAAATGCAGGACAGGATGGCTGAGTTGCTGCCAGGCAGAAAAGCAAACCGCTGCCGTCAGCCATCTCCAGCCTCCTGGTGTAACAAGCAGCTGCTGACAGAGTTGGGAAACAAACTGGTGATTAGCAAACATAGAAGGAAGATGTCCACGCCAAGCAGCACCTGGTAATGAGATACACCTCGCTAGAAACTCTTAGACCACTTCTGCAGCCTGAAGAACAAATGTGATTTATTGCTGGATTTAAAAGCAGAGCACTGAGTGAGACTAGGATTACCTATCTGCACTTGACAGAGGACAAGTGACATGAAGGAGATTAAAACACCCCTTCCTATCAACAAGATCCAAGGGGCACAGGCATAGCAACACGCACAAATGACTGCAGGAAAAAAATCTTACACAGCCCAGCCAATGAATTTCATTAATTTTATCAGTGAGAAGATTAGAAGGCAACTTGATTGCTGTTTATAGTACCTATATGAAGATAAAGCAGCAGAAGAGGGTGCTGCAACTCCAGTAAAGAGAGTACACCAAGATAAAAGCCATAACTGGCTGGAAACAGGGCTTAACACAGGTATGGTTTGTGCACGTTTTGGGCTTAGCCTTTGATAGGAATTACAATACTAACTATTCCCCATCAGCCTGCAGCTTGCCAACAGCTTCCCCCACCAGGAGAAACAGCACTAAACTGCATCCACTGTGCACAAAAAGCCAGGAAACACAAACTAAACCAGGGAAACAAAAATCCGGGGATTGCACATGTGTACCAGAAGCCAGGGCACCCAACAGCAGCAGCAAGTACTCTGCCATCCCAGCAATTGCCTTACTCAAGCAGACAGGTTGTGATCACTGCTGGTACATGCTTTATTATTATTTTTTTAAATAAATGTTATGCATTTAACGTGGGAGGGTTTCAGAGCTCTTTAATTCTTTGGCTTTAACTTGCATATTACAGGAACTCCATGCACAGGGAAGTTAAAAGACCATGGAAGAAACCTGAATCACGCTGCTTTCCCGAACAAAGGATTGGGGCGTGATTAGCTGGAAATCACGCTTCCAGGTCAGTTGTTTTCTTGCTGCTTCCCTACTTATGCATATATACCCATTCTCTACTCCGGGCAGAGCTGGAGACTGGACTGCGGGAGGGCAATGCATGCACAGGACAGGGGCTAAGCTCCAAGGGAGCTGGGAAGGTGAAGAGTGGCCAAAGCTAATAGCCAAAGGCTGTGCAGAGCCATAACTTTTGCCCTTCTCTTGCACACAGGATCACCCATATACCAGCACACACCACTCTCCCGCAGCATCCCAGTCCAGCTGCAGTTGTTTTCACAGCCCAACCTTGGGGCTGGACCACAAGTGAGGACTCTGACCTGCCTGCAGACAGACAGTGGCCCTCACACTGCCACGAGGAAAGAGGGATCTGCAAGCTGCCTCAATGCAGCAGGGAACTAAAAAAACAGCGATCCAGTGCCTACATCTTAAATTGAGTTTTCTTCCCCCAGAGGACTGCTCTCAGACCATCACAGCATGCAGGGAGCACGCACAGCAGCAGCCTCAGCAAGCTGAACTTGAAGCATTCCATGTTTAACTCAAATCTCGTCAACAGACTGCATTTCCATGGTGGTGGCTTCCAGGATTTTTGTGTGTGCGTCTCATCACTGTAATGTTTCTGGAAGAACCAGCTGCTGGACTTGCAAGAATATGAAAGTATTACCTTTCACTTCTAAAATCACATTTCTGCTTTCCCCCACTACAAATATGAGTAGATTTGAAGAACGTCAAGCTAACTTTTAAAAGGGTTTGACTCCCAGTCTTCTGAGTTTCTGGAAGCATTCCTCAGAACTTGGCAGCTGCAGCTGGCTATTGGGGATCTCTCTAACACAAGACCAACTCAAACTCTCCCTTCCAGAGTAGTTCCTTATGTTATTCAATATTAAATTTCTGTATGTTAAAAAAAAAAAAACCCAACAAAACACAACCACCAACCACACTTATGGTGTAAAATCTGACTTCCATCACCACTCTGGTGTGTGGGCAGAGTGTTTGCCATCACAGAACATTAGACATTTTACAGCCACGTTGTGCAGAAACGGTACTTACCACCTTCTTACTCAAGAAATTGTAATACATCCCCAAGTTTGACAAGACCAGCAGGGGAAACACCCCATAGGGTTTGGATAGAGCAGGAGAGCGAGAGAGAGGAAGGGTGCTGGCATGACCTGGGCACAGGTCAGGATGGCATGTCCAGGACAGACCCTTGGCTTGTATTACTTGCATACAGAAAACGGTCTGAAAAGTCTTGTATGTTGTGATTCTTGAGCAGAAACCACAGCTGAGGGCAACTGGACCAAAACTTGTGAGTGTATCAAGGCGGTGACTCAAGACTACAGAAGACAATTTTGATGCATTACCCCCATAGGCTGAGCTGTCAGTAGGTAACTCATACGCCCATTTTCATTAGTCTTTTTGAGTTCCAATAAAATTTGATAAATACCTTTTCAGATAATATAACATCTCCTGCTGAGTATTAAAAGTTGCTCCTGATAGCCAAAGGAAATGAAGCTAAGGAGAGCAGAAATATTTATGCCTACTTTATCTACTAACTAAACTATACAAAGTGGCCCCAAAGAACCTCCTAGCAAAACAAAGAGGAGACGAATTGATCAGTCAGTGATGAAAGTTCCAGATACACAGCAAATTCTTTCTTCGCTTTTGTGTGTTTGAGAAGTTCCATAAAAAAAATATTTAAACACTAGGGTTGAAAAAGATCGGTTAAAGGACTGTAAACTTGAATAGAAACACAGATGTTCAAATTGCAGTGAGCTAAAATGATTCCCTTCACTGGTTCATGTGAAATATAAAACACTTCCACCAACTCACACCCAAAAACCCGTCTTGCCCTGTGTTTGTGGGCTGTTAAGCAAATTCCCGGCACCACTTGTCTTCCCAGAGTGTGGGGATTCCCATACTGCTTGTGCTTTATTCCAGGAGCATCCCAACTGGCTCAGCTTTACCCAGCTGCAATGCCTGCTGCTGCACCAGGAGTTTCCCCACATCTTGACCTGCTGTAGCTCTCAGTGCAGCCACAGCTGGGCAGGTGCTCAGTGGGCACTTACTAAGTTGGCAGATGTGGTGATGCGGTACCCTTAACCATCAGGTTGTGCTTTTCCCTTCCCGGTGGAACCAAGTCTGGTTTATATTTCAAACTACCAATATTCAGGTCAATCCAGCAAAAACAGAGGGAAACATAAAATAAGGCATTTAAGATTGAATGTAGAGCTCAGCAAATGCTGAACTTGAAGTTACAACTCATGGCTTGCAGGTTTTGTCTACAACATTCAGCAAAATCCCTGAATACAGGAACCAAATGATCCCCAAAATCAAAACAATGAAAAGGCAGGACATGAAGGTGAGTTTTTCTCCAGAACTGAGTGATTTGCTTCTCCTAAGCACAAGTCTCTTATAACCTCATGGGAACTCGGAGGCTGACTCTCCCCTTGATTAACAGAGAAAATACCACTTATCTGACTTAACTACCACAGGTCACAGCAAATGTCATTTTCCACTGTAAATCAGTTCCTAGCTAGCTAATCTCTTGGTTCTTATGCCAAAAGCTGCCCTCTTCCATATTTTTTTTTTGAGGGGGGGTGGTTTCTCCACCCTTTGCACATTTATAGACAAGAGTCCTTTCCAAGTTCATTAGTTTTCCTTGAAAGCAGGAGGTTAGTGTTACTTAAATGGTAGTTGCTCACAAAACTGTACTACAGTAGTAACAGCTACTAGTAGTCATGTTAGAAAGGAGGGGTGAAGAAATTTCAATCTTAAAAAAAAGGGACAAAAATATGTGCCGTGTTTTTTTAACCCCATGAGTTAATCAAATCTAAGACTTAAATGGGTAAAAGAAACGGTATTTCAGTTACATGTATTGAGGTTCAGATATTGGTTTTAATACAATTTGGCATAATTACAACATCTTGGTCGGGTTTTTTTTTGTTGTTCCCACATTGGTTCCTGTAATTCAGTACTACTGTGCCTACTTTCATGTGTGCTGCTGTCAATAGCCACATTCGCTAGCAAGTGTATGGTCTACACTGCTGTTTGCTGTGATGGGACTTAATTTTGAACCCACAAAAATGCTTGACTGATTCCTAAGCAATACAGCCTTATAACTGTGATAACTGGGAAAGCTGGAGAAGTATTTATGGTGGAAGATGCAAAAATCGGTTTCAGAAGAAAAAAACCCCCACACTTTGAATGACAATATATTCCTCTCTGTATTAGTTGAGCCAACTGTTGAGTAAGACTGGCCTAAAAGAAGGCCTTGCTGAGCAACAGAAGGAGAAGCTTCAGAGAGGACCACACACCCCATGGGACCCCAGCGGTCCAACTGTGTATTACCAGTTTGCTAGTGCATCAGTGAAGCAATGGTTAGAAACAGGCATACAGGCTTTCAAATGGCTTTTGCCAGCGTCCCTCTCAAGAAAACACACATCTTTCATAATAGTCACCATCATCAGGCAGATGGGGAAGTGAGAGTTAGGAGTTAATACCACTCATATCAATAAAAATAAATCAATAGAGTATTTGATAGAACACCATAATAATTAACTTCTCCGCAGAGATGATGGCGACTTCCAGAATGAGAGGGCTTAAAAAGAGGACAGAGTCCTGCCAGAGGGTACATTTTGTTGGGGAAACTTTACCAATACAAAAGAATTACTTATATCAGGAATTTGTCATTGCATGAGGCATGGCAAAATTGCATACAGCACCCTTTCCATCTTTGCCACCTCTTGCAAATTGGTGTTATTTCAAAGCAGTAAGCAAATGGGGAAGGACTACAGGGTGATACACAGCACAGGGAGTTTGAGGGAAGTCTCCCAAAAGCTGCTCAGTCTAACAGAACAAATCAGAGTATGCCTGTGCCAAGTACAAGGGGGGGAAAGGAAAAAAAAGGAAGTAATTATATGTCCTGGAAGGAAGTGCTGTACAGAACCAAATGAGGCTTTTTGTATGAAGGAAAGAAATAATCGATGCTTTTCAGGCAGAACTGATACACGCTGCAAGTGATGGAAGAGCAAGCACTACACTGGCCTAGCTGCAAGCACATTCGTTTTTCTTTAGCCTTTCAGAAAGCATTTCCAGGTGGCCCCAAGAGGAGGAGAGAGCTGCCAGCCTCCCACATCTGCTGTGGGAGGGCAGCAGCTGAGTGGCACCCAGCTGCCAGCTAGCCCCAAGCCCCGTCTACTGCTGCCCATGGAAGGAAAGATGGAAAAGCTGAGGGAAGCCAGCCTTCACCTGGGGACAAGGGACACCTCCCTGTGATTCTGCTGGAAACCAGAGCCATATCTCCTTTTCCCCCTTTTTGGTTGCATTTCCACTCCAGCCAAAACCACAGCACTGCAATGCCATGCAAGCTGCCTGCTGTGGTACGGGATGTGACTGCCATCCTCCCCACCTCACAGCCTTACAGGGCACACACATACCTGTACTGCCACCACATCCCTCCTCCATCTCTGCCGCTTCCCACACATCCATCAACACGCACATGAGGTCTAAGGATTTACCCCATCATAGGTCCCAAAGAATTTTAAAACAGCAAGAGATTAACAGAGGGACAAGCACTGCTTCTGTACAGACTGTGCTGTATCTGCACCTGCAACGGGGTGGAAATTCCCCGTTCCCCTTGGCACACCGACAAAGGGGAGCAAATAACTCAAGACATAAAACTTGCTTCAGGTTCACTACAACAGAGCTGCAGAGTGAAAGAGCCATTTAATGCAATCAAGACTACCTAAGCAATCTCAGCCACCGAAGCAAAGGGAACATCAGTTCATTTTTGAAGAAACCATGTTATTGACTGGAATTTAGATTATGCACCTACTTTAGTGACCTTTTCCTGTATCTGAATTATTTTTAGACTGAAATTTTTATTCTGGACAAAGTATTGAATATAAAAAAATATACATATGCATGTATTTCATATGTATGCATATACCCCAAACATTTTCTGTGAAGTAAAGAAGCTACTGATTCATAAATACAGCGAGTTAGCTGTTCTCTGAAGAATAACCTAAGCAGTGTGAATATGCACGGCACAAGAAACCTTGAGTTTAGCTCTGAGATGAAAACCTCCAATAAGGATGCCAGCAGCCTCCTAACAGATCCAAAAGTCTCTTTTTCAAAACTATCCCACCGTGCACACACTGAAGTAGTATTCACTACCAGTGCTTCCAGGACAAAATACACCTGAAGTCCAGCAAAGTGCTGGAGCAAGAGAAGTTTGTATGCATTTTAAGTACCAGTAGACGTAAAAATATACTTTTATACTCACTTTCCTAGATTTCTGGACATCTAGGGGGGTTTGCTGTTTTCAGACCGCTCAGAGGGTTATGCTGTTTCCCTGTTTCACAGGACAGCCACCACAGCTCCACATCAGAAAGACCTATACAGGTCTCAGAACCATCATCATCACCCTTCCCCGGGCTACACTCTACAAGCAAAGAGCTGGTTATGGGTATAGTTAAGACTTACACAAGATGATAGTTACAGGTCAACAGCAAGAGTAGCAAATACTTTACAGTGGCAGCGCAATATTAAATTTTAAACAATTCACTCACTTTTTATCAGAACAGTCCACTGTCTAGTTGTTCTTTTGGGTCTCCTGATCAGAGCAAACCTGCAGCTAAATGGACAGTGTTAGTGCTTCTTACCTCTTCCCAGGCAAGGGGACTATCCTGTCCTGGGTAATATGCTCGTTTCACAATTTATGTCCCATTGAGAGTACAGCAACGTACCGAACCTAGGCAAGAAACCACTAGAAGGCAGCAAGGTATGCAATCCAGGAAGAAGCACAAATACCAAAGCCAAAACCTTGGCTAACGTTGAGGAGCTATGCTGCACTGAAAGCTATCAGGAGAAAAATTCCTTTCCCTACTTTCTACCACCGTTCTACAAAAGCTATGACCTTCAAAATATTGGCTTTTTTTTTTCTTTAGGATTCAAAACAGCCTGCTTCATCCAAGCTGTCCTATAGATCAGGTGACACTCTGGCAAGAGAGTAACAGTCGATAGCCATATTCCTCAATGGAGCTTTTATTGCAAGAATCAAATGTTGTGTTTCTAGTCTCTTCCACATTCACTTAAAGTAATCAAGAGCAGCTACTTAGAAAATGTTCCTGCAGCTGTTAGGGAAGCTTGCTTAAGACTGGAAAGCCAACTTTCTTTTAAAGTAAGCCTCTTGAAGGTCCTGCCAAGGGAAGAACAGATGGAAAGCAGGACAAAGGACAACTCTGAACTTGAAGTAGGCTTATGCTGAAAGAGCCAGCAAGGACACCACTGATGCTGAGAGAAGTCGCATGTGTTCACAACTGGGCTGGCAAAACCCGCCTCAGGAGTGTCATGGCTCACCTTCGACTGAGATCTCCCCCGCTAACTGCTGAACCAGACTGAACCCAACACGAAAAGCAGGCAGTTTTGCCTAAGAAAAATGCACGAGGAGGCCAAAGGAAATGGGAGATGAACAGCAGAGTTGGAAATACTGCCGAACAGTGTTGAGTATTACCTGGGCTACAAGAAAAAGCCAGCTGCCATGATGTGAAACGCAGTGACGGGAGAAGGAGGGCGTCTGCGAAAAAACATACAGAGTTAAAGGAACACTAGCTATATTTATTTATGTTATATTACATTTACTCCATCTCCAGGATTCGTGACCATGGCCTAACGTTCAAAGTTCATATTCCTAGCGTGCTGATGCTGTCAGCACTGCAGCGAGCAGATCTGCTGAACACAGCCACCACACGGGCTTCGTACCTTTGGCAGACCAGGTCCAAACCTGGTACCTTTGGCAACCTACGTCCAAAGCAGGGCACCAGATCTGCTCCCGTGCGGCAGAGCCAACGCTAGAACACACCAAAACCAGCAGGGCGGGCCGAGCCTCTCTGCAGGTGACCCGCTTCCTTCAGGGGCCGCACGACCGCCCGCGCTTCGGGGAAGGAACGGCCAGCCCGCGGCGCGCAGCGCTCGGCCCCGCTCGGCACCACGGAGAGCTCCCTCCTTCCCGCCAGCCCGGCGGGCGCGGGCACCCACAGCCGCCCACGGCCGTGAGGGGAGCGGGCTGCGGGCCCTCGCACCCCGCCTCAGCGCGGCTTCACACCCCAGGGGAGCCGTGCACAGCCCCGGCACGAAGAGACTGACAGGTGTCAATCACCCCCCTGGTCTTTTCAAGTCGACCAAGCGGCCTAAAAGGGAGAATAGGAAGCTTGCCACCAGACTGTCGTTTTACTCTCAAAGCAGGACACCCCCCTGCCTCCCCCCCCCCCCCCGCCCCTTTTCACAGACTAAGGAATTTCTACACAGAAAAATTACTCTTGACAGCACAAAATAAAAAAAATGGGGACGGCATGGTACAAGAACTTATATGCATGAAGAATGACGCCATCTTCCAAAAATACAAAGAAATTATCATGCTGGCAATAAATACAAGACAAAGCCCAAAAGAAATATTTTACTTCCAGGCATGTTCATTCATACATCTTGTTACTAGTGAACCTGGTTCCTTCATGAACTCAGGAGCAGCAGCAGGAAAAGCATATAAGAAGATTATGTTAATACTATATTTAAGCATATGTAAGGACAGTGAATGAAATACTGATTATTCACTCACGTAATTCAAAAAAAACCAACAACCACTTACTAAGAATAGCTTTCAGGGGATAAGAGAAGAGAAACTAGGCTGCAACACAAAAAAAAAAAAACCAAAACCAAACAACAAGCCACAGCCACGGTAGTACTTGCTATCCCTCATTATCCACATTCATCAGCACTGAGGTCTACGGAAATCAACTTTGATATAAAAGCATCAAACAGGGATAAACTACCTAAAGACTTTCAGACTAATGCGCCCTTTGCACAGATGGGAAGCATTTCCAACTTGTTATCATGGAAAACAGCAGAGCTGGGTTTAACGTAACTCCTCAGATTTTGGCAAAGAGGTTCAAAGACATGGGGTGTGTGTAGGGAATTTGCGGGCTTCACTGTGACGGACAGACTGACAGACCTCAGGAAATAGCGGGGAGGCTACTGGGCTCGAGCTCCCACTGGTCCAAGCATGTAAGGTAGGCTAGGGAGTTAAAGGATTTTCTGCACTTTCTTCAAAGTGCTTTTGTCTGTGGGAGACTTTGCTCCTTTGCCTGTACTTTGCCAAGAGCTCAGGCACGCTTTCGCTCAAGTCAGCTGCATTTTCCTGTTTCACGATCTTAAGAGCTGCTAACTCAGCGAAGGGTCCCGATTTAGCTTCTGATTAATCCAAGTCTGAACACTCATTAGCAACTGAGCCACAATCCAGTTGCAAACTCACAGGCAGCAGACATCTCCCTGTAGCTCAGCCCTGTGCTTGCCATCCTCTGAAGGGAGCCTGGGCACACACTCCCACCTCGCTCCTCCACGCAAGCCGAAGCACAGAGGTGGAGACAAGCAGGAGGCTGATGCAAAATAAAATGCTAGTGTACACACCCAACACACGACTGCCAGGATCACTGGTTTGAATTAAGCATTAATTTCCAGCTCTGCTTTGTTATCAAAACACAGTATCACACAATATCAAACTGCAGAATACCGCTTGGTGCTGGTAAGCAGCATGAGACAAAAAGCATCTGTACAAATACAACTACAAGAATGTCTGTATAATACACATTAGATCCCAGGAAAGCACATCTGCCCTCAGCACTTGAACGATAGCTTCGCTGGCTATTAAGAGTGCTTCTAACCAAGAGAGGGCCAGCAGCTCCAGAGAAGACATCAAAGCCAATGCTGCTGAGAAAATGGAAGTGTCATGCCATGAGGCTGCCTTGAAAAGCTTGGGTGGGAACAAAAAAGGGAACATGTTTTAGCCTAGCTGGAAAAGACCCTCGTTTAACGTGGAATGTGACCTGCGGCTGCACACCTTTGAAACAGCACCCAGACTTTGTGCAGACTACACAGGCAACAGGTCCAAGGGGAGGGTCCAACAGGGCCTGCATGGAGTCAGCATCCAAAAGGGGACATTCAATCAGATTGCAAGTTTCAGCTACCAAAACTACCAAAATTTAAGTGAGAAAATGCTATTTCTCATACAGATTCAGAAGCTGTCATTTCTCAGACCTCTCCCTACATAAAACCCCTTGCTAGTTTCCGTAGCATGGAAAATGCATAAAACACACATGCTAAAAAGTTCTTTCCGTGGTGTAAGCTTGACCAAAAGCTATCAGGATTTTAAAAGTGAGTAAGTACCTGACAGAAAAGAAGTTATGTCCTCCTCCTTTGGTCTCCCAACGTGAGCTACTTGTGTGTGTCACGTGCAAGCTCTAAAACTTGGTCAGCAGGGGAAGGATATAAACCCAGTTCCCCCATGAAGCTAGCTTTATTACAAGTTTCTCACAAAGCACAGTTCAGCTACTGGTTTTTGTTCATTCTTCTTGTTTTTCAGAGACTCAGATTTATCAGTAGTGATCCTCTATCTTTTAGCTGTGAAAAACATGGTAAGTCTAAGGACAAAAGCAGCATTGAAATGTGTTACCTTAGTCTGGGTTTGATCAGTATACATTTTTTCCTTCCTATCTTCCTAAAAGCATCCAGGGTGGACCATACCAAGGCTCCATCATCTCAAGGGCTATACTCTTCCTTTGGCAACTGCTGCAAGACCAGAACAAGCCTGCAGAGATACTTTCCTTCAATACTGTCACAAGTCCCTGGTAATTTCTGCTCCACAAATCTGCTGTTTTATGGTCTGTACCTTGGCATTTATATTATCCCTAGCTGGAGCCTTCTGCTAGGGCTGCCCATGTTTATTTTCCAGCTAATCTGCACACTTGTGCAAACTTCATTAATGAAAACACAGGGCTAATCATGCTGTTGAATTAAAGATCCTACTGTGCTCTTACTGGGAGTCATATAAAACCTTTTTTATTTTTCTTATTAAGTACTCAGTACCTGTGTTCACTATTTCAGGTGAAAAATAAAAACTCATGTTGATTCAGCATGGGCTTTGTAAACAAAGATTTATTGAATCTCCATCTAAAGAAAGAAGTCAAAGATATTTTTTCCCCTCTAATACCTTCCCAGAAGACTGTGCCCAAATATTAAAGTATAATTAAGCAAGGAAAAAGGCTGTGAAAGTTTAAACTTAAAGACTAATTTTTTTCATAAAGATGGGGAGCTGAGTACTTCAACCTAAATAAAAATTAACCTCATTTCAGACACACTGAATGCTTTCAGTAGAAGCTCTTTAGAATACAAGAGGCAGGTACTAATTGTCTCTGCAAATCTCAAAACTTAAACAGATTAAACAGGGAAAAAATACTTCTAGTTGAGGCTGCCGCACATTCCCTATGTAAAAACTTCATTTTCACATGCTATGTCTGACAAATGAAAGAAACTAATGCTTTCCATAGTTGCTTGTTCTCTTTTTGATCAAATTTTAAACAATGCATCTCTTCCCAGAGCTGAAATGACAAAATTAATAGCAGAAAGGAGGAGGGAGAGCCACTGGGAAATTAAGAGTCCTAGCACATGTAGAGTTTGGAATGATGATAAATTGGCATCGGTATAGTTCTCAATCCTAATATTACCAAAGGCCCATCGTAAAATTGTTTATGCAACTTGAAGTATTATAATAACAAAAGCAACAGACAGCAAGGCAATGAGAGAGTACACCCTGAAATCCAGCAACAAACTCATCACCAAATGAGGAATATTTCTACTTTCCTTTAACTTCAAAATACGGTATATTCTTCCCACGTTTTCCTCTGAATGCGAATACTCAGGATAGTCGGCATCTTACCTACAAGAGTCAAGATACGGGTTCAAGAGCTACATGATGTTAGAACCTCTTTAAAGTAAAAAAAAAATTAAAACAAGCAAAAAAATATTTTCCTGTTTCAGTATGCCTCAAAACCGAAAAGCCTTAGAAACTGAAACGGCCAAGACCATCAGTACAAGTATCTTAAGTTTGTACTGGTGCAAACAGGAAAAAGGTGATGCTCTTCAATCCCCTGAGAAGATCTTCCTTTTGCATCTCTGCCAAAACCACTCCGCACAGAAAAATCCTGGCCTCACTGTTTATGTGGCACCTACAAAAGGACATTATCCCAGGCACCTGCAAGAGCCTTTACAGTGAAATTTTAAAATCTTCACTCATCTCCCAAGGGGCAGGGTGAAGGATGGTGCCCAAACCCTTTTGTTTTCTTCTGTCACCTATAACAATGCAAGATTGCTCATCAGATTACTCCTTGCCACTTTCACAAAGGAAAATAAGGATACTCAGCTTCTACAGGAACTACTTATGAAACTTGATTTCCTGTTTGTCTCCCTACCACAAAGATCTTCTGATGTCTAATAATATATCTGCACTCAGCCAACAGCTTTTCTTCCAGCTGAGCACTAACCTGAGAACTTCCCTCATGCAGACTTCTCACACAACTTCTCGGCACTTACCTGTGACATCTCTACCCTCTTGCCAAACTTGATGGGACTTTTCAACAAGGTGACCAACTTCATTCAGGGGTACTGACAGCGTGATGCTTATGCAATAGGAAACCAATCTCAAAAACACAAGGACATAGCAGGAGTTCCCGACAAATCACTTGTTCATGAGGCAATCCTGATTTAAAAGCACGGACAGCATCCTCACTTTAAGAAACAGAAACACAAAGAGAGCTAACCCTACAGCATCAGGGAAAAAATTTCTCCCCAAGGAAAACTGCACCATTCTTCTTCAAACATATAAACAGAAAAAAAATTACATTAAATAAATTAAAATACAATTAAAAAACTAACACAACCCACAAAGACATAAAACCATAACACCATGCTATCAAGCACAAAGGGAAGAAGCTTCTGGCCTCTGAGCTCCCTGGCACTTCCAAAGATGCTCAGTATCACATCTAAAAAACTCAGTAATGACCAGCTTCCACCAACACGCACATAATTACCAAAAGCAGCCCGACATTCCCAGACCCCTCTAGCCAGCACATACCCACAGAGGACACTTCTGTAATTGGGTTATTCCCTGGCTCTGCTGGCAGCGGGCTGGACGTGCATCCAAGGGGACAGCACTGAGTCACAGTCCTCGGCAGCCAGCACTGACTCAGCCCCACGCTCCCCGCTGGGAAAGGAGGCTCAAGGTAACCCGCCCAGCTTCTGTGGAGGCGATGAATTCCCTTTGCACAGGGACGGACAAATGCCGCGGCTGACCTGGAGGCAGAGAACGTAAAAAGATCCCAATTCCCACTGCAACCAGATATCCTTGAGAGGACGGCTGTCGGGAACATCACTCAGACAAGCTCAACTCCCAGAGTAATATCAGTTATGTGGCTTTCTTCTTTATTTTTTTTATTATTTTTTTTTTAAATGTACAGATGTGCTGCTGCTTTAGTCAGCTACAAACCCTGATACTCACAGCTGGCTCCTGCCAGCACCTACAGCTTGCTGATGGCCTCTTCAATGATTCAAACTGCAAAACCAAACATTTCTCATACCTACCACACAAAAAATAATCACTAAAAGGACTGAAAAAATGCACTGTGTTGTTACGTGGTAGGAAGAAGCAAAAACCAGTCACACTGTATACAAACAGGAAAGAAACTCACTTTAAAATGTCATTTCATTTCATTTGCTTACATAATCAACTTGCCAAGCTTTTTTTTTTTTTTTTTTTTTTTTTTGTCACACAACATTTTATAGTATAAAGGTATTTCCTTTAAAACCAAGATACATAAATAACAGCTTCTACTGATAAATACAATCCAAAACCACAGTTTTAATCTTTGGTACTTAAACTGAAATCCATAGAATGGCAGCTGGATGGCCCGAGTTTCAAAGGTGCCAAGCACTCACCGGTTTCAGTAGTTGCAGAAAACAGCAAGCGCTATGCATCTCTCTTCATCAGACCACTCCTTAGACATTCAAGAAAAGACCCTCACCTAATGTGTCAGGGTCCTGCACCAGCCAAACTGAGCTCAAATGCAGGGGCCATCAACCTGGCAGGCCACACTCATTGCTACCACCTGGAGAGAGCCTACTTGAGCCTCGCCTAAAACCCTCCTGGCACAGAGAAGCACTAACATACCCATAGAGCTCCTGCAGCTGCTGTAACGCTCCTCATGGGGACACACGCACCCCTGCCACCCCCAAAAGTTCTTCAATTCACAGATTCGAACCAAAAAACCACCAATATTGAGTTGCTTAGAGGGCACAATATATTTCTGGTCTGTCTGGCAGCTCTCCGACAGGAGTGGTTGCCATCGCCCCCTTCAACAGGAACCCCTCATTCCCACACAGGATTTGCGTGACCAGCTGACTGAACAACCGAAGGCACCAGTGCAGGGCATGCCAAGCACAGAGATGAGTTGGCTGGAGAGCAGCACAGCCTGACCCGGCTGCAGTGCCAAACTGCGATCATGTCCTGCCTGAGCCAATAAGCCCAGCCATTTAGAACGTTTTATTCACTTAAGTCAAAACACAGTTCGCTTTTAAAAGAGAAAAAAGTCCCACTTGCTTATAATAAACAAGACAGAAGTACTCTAGAAGACTTACGTGCTCACAGCAAGCAAGAGGCCTGTTGCTGAAGGCTTACGGCACTGCATTTCCATTCCCGAACCACACACAGCCCACAAAAGGGCACTAAACTCTCATCAGAGCAGACAAATCTGAATAAGCCAGGGGCAAATATAAAAAAGCCTGAGGTGGTCTGCAAGCGCAGCGTAAGCAGAGCTATCAGACACCTCCCACTTCAAACACTAAGCGCAACGTCCTCTATGGTACCTTCTCAAGTAAACAAGTCTTCATAAAGCAATTTCTCCTCTTGCTGAAAAAGCTGAGCTGCTCTCCCGTGAGCTGAGAAGCCAGCGCTTCTGCCCACAAGCCACACCAGAGAACCCTCAGCCAGCACGCTGGCTGCTGAAAAGAAACATTAAAAAGCACGTGTGCATGAGGGGTTAGGGCCACAGCTCATCTGTTACGCTCTGATAAACCGTACTGCAAAACGTGAGAAAAATCCTCGCACAATCCTTTTTCTTAATTAATGAAAGCAAGAATTGTGCGTTCATGCAGCTGTGCTTCGACAAACTTGGGGAGGGCATCCCGGGAGGCCAGCCTTGCGAAGCTGAGCGCTGTCACAAAGAGCATGGGGTGAGCACACCAGTGCAAGCAGCGCAACCACGATCACACCTGAGCTGCTCTCTCCTCACCGCACAAAAACCATGGACTTACCAGCACAGATGGGTGCTAGCTGACAGAGCTCTGCGCTGACTTAACTTGAGGACAGTGCCGCAAAACAAAAGTCACCTGTCACAGTCACCTGTCAAAGCTAACTGCTGGCCACATTTCTGTGAACATGGCAGCCTACAGAGCATGAATTTCATGGAAAAGAGAGAACTTCTCAACCTTGGGCTGCCAGGAATGGCAGGAAGATTTCTGTCCCGCTGTGCCGGCCCCAAATGGCAAGGGTTACTGAGCTGTTCCTCTGGTCATCACACAACTACACGCTGTAAGGGCCAAGAACCACATTATTCGCTGCAGAAAAAAAAAAAAAAAAGAAAAAATTAAACAGACAGAGGATTTGGCACAACCCCCAAAAGCATCTTGGACATCCTAACAGTAACAACAGTTATTCAAGACATGACTGTTTATACTACGAGATTCATTACACAGGAGGCCTGCCTATTTTTAGAGGTAGATATCGCTACAATTGAGTGCTAGATAAACCCAAACAATTATTTTTAAAGGGTATTCCATCACTAATTATTCTAAACTTCTGTGCTCCGTAGGTTGGCCTGCTGCCACTCTCCAGCATAACAGCTCGGAGAACGATGCTATGACTTCGCTGTGCGGCGGTGACAGCTAACTCACAGAGCAAGCAGCATGTCCGTACCAGTCTAACAGTCAGGGCGAGCTCATCACCGCATCATCACACCGAAAAGAAACAAAATTAAAAAAACCACGAGACCGCAATTTTGTTTATGCTAAAAAAAACCAGGAAGTTTTAATTTGCCACCAAAAGAGATTCCCTGAGGAATAAACGTGCAGCGAACAGTGGTGAAAGCCCCTGAGCAGCAGCACCATGTTGAGAGCCCCAGGACTGATGTCCAATAGGGCGTGAAGCAGAAACATCAACTAGGGTTTGCTGCTGCTTGGGAAGAACCTACCGGAGATGGGAAGGAAAGAGGAGGTCAGCTCCTGCACACAGCTGTGTTATCTGCGTAGAAGCCCAGGCTGAGCATGGTTCCAAGGACCCGCGTGGCTGCCGTTGGCTACGCTGCTCATCGATCTATTTTGTGGTTTCACCAGGCTGAGCCTGAAGTCCCGACTGCTTCGCAGGCTCCCCTCCAGCCACGCGCCACCAGCGCTCCTGCACCCCGAGTTCTGAGCCACGGGGTGACGGACACGGGCAGAAAGCCAGGCTCGATCCGGCCCGCAGCTGCCCCTCAGCCACCGGCCAAGCCAGACGCCCTTTGGGGGGGAACCCACTGCGTCTCAATTTCTAAAAACGTGCGTGAACGTTTTTTTAAGCAAACCAGACTTTTCACGATATTGTAACTGCAGTTTTGCTCCGGCACAGCCTAAACCCAACCAAATCCCGGAGGAACACCGAAACCCCAACCCGCCAGGGGCGAAGCAACAGATGGCACGACAAAAAGAAGGGCTGCCAGGGTGCCTGGACCAGCCAGGGGAGAGGCGCTGCGGGGCGAGCCCGCATTTCACGCCCGAGCTCCTCTCGCAAGGACGCGCCCGCCCTCCCCGCTGCAGAGGGCGGGCAGCGGGTGCCGGTGGGGGGGGCAGCCCCGGCTGCTCCGGAGGGGGCACGGCGGTCCCGGGCGGCCGGGCGGCAGCCGGGGGAACGGGAGGGGAGGGCGGCCAGGCCACCGCCGCGCTCACATTCCCCGCCAGCGGCGGGCTCCGCGACGGCACGGCACCGGGCAGAGCAGGTACCCCGGTCCCCGCAGCTACCGCGTCCCCGGGAGGCAGGAGAAGGCGCCAGGCTCGGCGGCCGAGCCCCGCCGGGTGGCTCCCCCGGGGCGGGCGACCGGGGCCAAACTTCCCGCCGCGCCGCCACCCCCTCAAAATGGCTTCGCCGGCGCCGCGGCCCCTGGCCGGGTAAGACCGCCCGGGAGCCCGCCCCCGCCCCGCCGCCGGGCACGGCCGGGCCCCGCGCCGCACTGCGCCCCGCCACGCCGCCGGCCGGTACCCCCGCCCCGACCCGCCGCGCCGCGCTCAACAGGTGCGGGGCGGCCGGGCCCGCCGCCACCGGCACCTGCCGCCTCGTCAGGACCTGGACAGGTCCCGCGGGGCGCTCCCGCCGCCGCACCCGAACCTCACCTCTCCCGGCGCCGCGCCGCTGCCCGGGCCCCGCCGCCGCCGCCGCCGTTCCGCCATCCGCAGCTCCGGCCGAGCCGAGCGGCGGCCCCCGCTGCCGCCGCCGCCGCCGCCGACACCGGCTCCCGTGCGCGCCTGCGCGCGACCGGGGCGACCGGCCGCGCGCGTCCCCGCCGACGTGCAGGCCGCGCCTGGCCCGCCAGCGGCGCGAGCCCCGCGCGGGGCGGGGCCCGGGGGCAGCGCCGCCGTTCCCATTGGCGGGCCCCGGGCGCGGGCGCGGGCGGGGAACGGGCGCGCGCCCTGGCGGGCGCGCGCGCTAACACCGGTGGACGACAGGCGGAGCGGGGCGGGGCCGGCGGCTTGGGGAGCCGGCGCTGATTGGGCAAGCGCGGCGGGAGGCGGGGCGAGAGGGGCCCGGTGGCGCAGAGCGGGCAGGGGCGGGGTGGGAGTGAGGGGCGTGGCTAGCGCCGGGTGGGGGCGTGGCCTGGGGCAGGGGCAGGAGGTGGGCCGCGGCCAGGGCCCGGGGGCCAGGCCAGGCCCCGCGCCGAGGCCTCGGGATACGCCGCCCCCCTGTGAGCCCAGGGTGCCTGTCTGTCCCCCAGCACGGTGCTGCCTTCACCGGCCCAGCCCGCGCCCCACCGGTGCCCTGCCGGCGGGTGGTCGTGGGCCAGGCCAGCAGGGCTAAACCAGGCCCGCTGCTGCCCAGCCAAGCCCCGTGCCAGGCCTCAGCAGGTAGGGGACAGCAGGGTGGCCCAGCTGGTTCTGCACAGTGTGCTGTGCTGGGTGCCCGCATCGCCCTGTGCAGCGTGACGGGTGACAGGACCAGCCTCCACAGGGGTCAGTGCTGGGGGTGACTCCTTGGCCAGGCTGGGGCCACCCAGCATCCCCCACACAGCCTGGGCAGCCTACAGGGATAAAGCTGCCTTCCACTGAGCGCATGGGGATGGCTGCGAGTGAGATGCCCAAAACAAATGCTTTAAGGAAAGCAGAAACCAAAATACAGGTTTAAGTCTTAAAGTGACTTTAGAACATGGAAAAGGATTTTGCAGTGTTAGGAGTCCTACTGGGACCCTATGTAACCTGCACGTGATGCCCAGCTTGCGGCAGCAGCTGTGGTTGAGGACACCCAGGTGCTGCTCACAGACCTGCCAAGACATTCATGATTGCCAAGAGTATATAAGATGCTGCTGAGCTTCTCTCCCTTTCGCTTCATTTGCCTTTTAAACCCAAATGTCTTCATTCTATTTTTCAACAAAGTCACTTTTTGTCAAGAGGCACAGAAATGCCAACGTTCGTTCAAAAGAGGAGTGAGGGGGAAAGAAAGAGTTTCCATGTTTAACCCCAGACACTTGCAAGTGGCCTCGGAGCCAGCAGGGCCCAAGGACTCAGCCTCTGCATTTCTAAAATCATCTCAGATGCAGCGTCCGTGTCCGAGTGCATCCCACCATGCCAAGACAAGAAAGCCAAACAGTGTTTTCCAGCAAGCCATGAGTGATCTCCACTCAAACACCAGCAGCCAAGTTCATCAGTGCTTCTACTGTTTGTATCCCATTGCTCATTATGTAAATTACAGTTTCAACCTCTCATAGTACAGGAGACCCAAAAAGGTTTAAAAAATTACTTTAAAACCTGTCTCTTACATGGTCTGCCTGTGACAGCAGGCTTAGAGTTAAAGCATGTGGTCACTTGGCAAACAGGTTTTTGAGCAACGACTTGCATTTTGCTTTTGACATCTGCAGGTCTCAAACCAAGCAGCCCATGGGATGCAGTGGGACACAGCAGGATACAGAGCTGGCCTCACTTTTCCCAAGATTCACGGTTTTTGAGGTCTGCAGCCCAGTATTACTCCTCTCCCATGTCCTTCAGAACACTCCATCATGTCCCAAAATCTCATTCTTGGCCACCGCTGACCACATACATTGACTGGTCGAGCAGAAATCTTACTTCCCCAGCTTCCTGTCCCTTTGAGGTTACTGAATGAACACAAAAAGTTATTAGAAAAGCCATCAGCTTATTTAATTTGCCCTCAGGTAATATTTTTCCATCTAAGAAGCCAAGTTAAACATTATATACTGCAGCCTTTTTGCCTGGAGCGTGGTTTCCAGAGCCAAGCAATGGAGCAATCATCCATCACACATAGCGTGTGTGTGGGGAAGCAGACAAGCCCAGTCCCAGCTGCACATGATGGGGGATCTCAGGGTGCAAGTGGACCCATCCACAAAAGCATCAGCTGCCCAGAAGTGAAGGACATGCTGGCAGATTCAACTGCACCACCATGAACACCCGTGCGAGCCCTGCAGCTCATTTCCTTTTCATGGTAAACAGGTAACAGCTGTTCTGCACTCGGGTATTTCTGGTGAGAAGAACAAGGTGTTAATTGTAAAGTCAGTGAAATGCAGAATATATGCTGGAAACATCTTCAGAAGCAGCTTCCTCCAGGGGAGCAATGGGACACGTGGCCATGGGGTGCACCAGTCCCTGGACTCCCTGCAATGGAACAGAGCAGAGCAAGGACACAGAGAGTAC